>NC_090444.1:54548838-54852144 GCF_031143425.1 Pleurodeles waltl | reverse complement strand
TATTTACACTTATACCAGGTCCAGGTATCCCCTATTAGTGAAATGTAGGCAGTGTCTAGAAGCCAGGTTTGCTAGAGGTAGCTGTGGGTGATCAGTCAAGGCTTATCTAGGAGACATGCAAAGCTCATGCAATACCACTGTAGTCACACATCACTTACACACATGAAAGAATACACTCAGGGGGTCATTCTGACCTCAGCGGTAAAAGGCACTTACCGCCGGTCAGAAGACCGCCATAATACCGCCGCGGTAAACCGCCACGGTCATTCTGACCCACAACTGCCAAACCTCCAAAAATCCGACCTCCACTGCAGTCCGCCACATCAGCGGCCAGCGATAAACTGGAGATGACCAAACCTCCACCGTCACGCCAACAGAAATACGCCCATGCCATTACGACCCACTAATCCACGCGGTGGTCATTCAAACGCGGTATTCTATTGGCGGTACACACCGCCGTGGTCAAAATACACACCCAGCTCCAAATCACAGCCACATTGGACAATTTGAAATACACACACCTGAAACACATACACACACCACTCCCACACAATCAATACGATATAAAACACACACCCACGTCACCCACAAACCCCTACAACCACAAATCAGAGACGAAGGACAGAGAGAGAGAGCACAGCAATTGACAACCCCATCACACAGAGGCACACAACACCATCACCCACACCACATCTACGCACAAAGCACCACACACCAACACACTTATCACCACATACCCCACACCTCATCCACACCACCCCATGGCACCCCAAAGACACCCACGGTTTTCGGACCAAGAACTCAGGGTCATGGTGGAGGAAATAATAAGGGTAGAGCCCCAGCTCTTCGGCACACAGGTGCAGCACACCACTATAGCCAGGAAGGCGGAGCTATGGCAACGGATCGTAGACAGGGTCAACGCTGTGGGACAGCATCCCAGAAATCGGGAGGACATCCGCAAACGCTGGAACGACCTACGGGGGAAGGTGCGCTCGATGGTGTCAAGACACAACATCGCGGTGCAGAAGACTGGCGGCGGACCCCCCCCCCACCCCACCCAAATTCACAGCATGGGAGCAAGAGGTCTTGAACATCCTGCATCCTGAGGGCCTCGCTGGAGTAGCCGGAGGAATGGACTCTGGTAAGTCGAATCTCAACTACTTTATCCCCCCCACCCCACCAGCATGCCAACCCACACCCCCACCCTCACCCCCAATCCCCCATCACACATCCTCCCTGATAATGTCTCTCCAGCACAACCCACCCAACCCAACACCAACCCCTGAATGCCAACACAAACCATGGACACCCATCACCTAAGCATGACCACTGCACATACCCATCCCCCCCCCACAAACCACCCTCACAACTCCTCCCACAAGGGTATGGCACCACTGGGGGACAAGGCCACACACAAATCGCACGCCATGGCACACACACAACCAATAATCATACTCTTTTACCCCTGCAGGACCCGAACGCCAACACACCGGTCAGGAGGGTCCAGAACTGTCCATCCCACCCCCGAAACAGGCCCCCAGTGATGACAGCAGCTCTGTCGACCTGGAACCTGATGACCAGCCCGGACCATCGGAGACCTCTGGGCAGTCGGTTCCCCTCAGGCAGCCACAGGCCACAGCAGACCTACCCCCTCAGGAAACACCAGCACAGCACCCACCCAGCGGGCCCATGCCTCTGTCTCCAGGACAGGTCAAGCAGCGGTGTGTCTACCACTACAGGGCACCCAGGGTAACCCACCACCCCAACAACAACAGGGACCTGGGGGCAGTGGTAGTGGGCACACCGTCCAGGGGACAGAGGCCCAGGAACAAAGGGGAACTGGGAGGGCTGCTGTGCGACAGAGGGAGGACAGGCCTAGGGAACCCTCTGTCCAAGAGGCCCTCACCACCATCATGGGAGGCTACCACCACTCCCAAGAGACGATGGCGACGGTCCTGGCCAGGTTCCAGGAGATCCAGGCACTGCAGGAGGAACGGTACATGGGGTTCCGGGACGAACTGCGCACCATCAGTTCCGCAATGGGTACAATCGTGGTGGCACTCAACCAGATTGTTACCACATTGCGGGACCTTGTGGCCTCCCAAAGGGCCCCTGCCACTAGCATGGGGGAAGAACAGCCCACCACCTCCGCCGCCGCTAGTTGTCAGGAGGCCCCCACACAACAGCAACGGCCAACCCGGACCCCACCCCCTGCAGAACAGGAACCACCCCGCAAGAAAGGCCTGAGATCCAGGAAGAAGACAGAGTAGGATGTCAAGACCCCCGCCAGGAAAGGATCCCCCCGGATGTCATCCCACTGTCCCACTTGTTCACCCTGTCCAACCTAGAACTGCCCCTGCTCCACCTTCCACAGGCATATGGACAATGCACCTGTGCAAACGAGAGTCTGGACTCTGCCAAGGACATGCCTCCACCATCACCCATCACCCTTTTTGAACTATTCACCCATTTCTTCACTTTAATAAACACAATTATTGCACCAAAACCATCTGGAGTCTGTAATTTATTTTCGTTAAAGCAAAGGTAATGGACATAACCAACCCAAAAAGTCCAGTTACATTGTGATGACAACATACCAGTGTCACACAGCGGCAGTCCATGGGGAAAGAAACCAGAGGGCACTCCGTGGGGATCAGATCCCTGAAATAGGAAGGGAAATCCACAACTAAGATACCATACATTGGGGGGAAAAGTCAGACAGTAGAGAGCCTGTACTGTTACAGATAGTTTGAAATGCTGGAGTAAATTCTTACCTGTGTGTCATTGGAAATACTGCTCTATCACTCTGTCCCTGTTGTCTGTGTCGTCCTCTTCGTCTTCCTCCTCTTCACTCTCCGCAGGCTCCACAGCTGCCACAACACCACCATCTGGACCATCCTCCTGCAGGAAAGGCACCTGGCATCGCAAAGCCAGGTTGTGAAGCATACAGCAGGCCACGATGATATGACACACCTTCTTTGGTGAGTACATTAGGGATCCACCTGTCATATGCAGGCACCTAAACCTGGCCTTCAGGAGGCCGAAGGTCCGCTCGATCACCCTCCTAGTACGCCCATGGGCATCATTGTACCGTTCCTCTGCCCTAGTCCTGGGATTCCTCACTGGGGTCAATAGCCACGGCAGGTTGGGGTAACCCGAGTCACCAATTAGCCACACACACTGTCTCTGTAGCTGTTCCATCACATAAGGGATGCTGCTATTTCACATCACGTACGCGTCATGCACTGACCCTGGGAACATGGCATTTACATGGGAGATGTACTGGTCAGCCAAACAGACCACCTGGACATTCATCGAATGATAATTCTTTTGGTTCCTGTACACCTGTTCATCGTCTTTTGGGGGGACCAAAGCCACAGGGGTACCATCAATGGCACCAATGATATTGGGAATGTGTCCAAGGGCATAGAAATCACCCTTCACTGTAGGCAAGTCACCCACCTCAGGGAAAATTATGTAGCTCCGCATGTATTTCATCAGGGCAGACAACACTCTGGACAATAATTTGGAAAACATAGGTTGAGACATCCCAGAAGATATGGCCACTGTAGTTTGAAATGATCCACTAGCCAGAAAATGGAGTACTGACAGCACCTGCACTAGAGGGGGGATCCCTGTGGGTTGGTGGATGGGTGACATCAGCTCTGGCTCCAGCTGGGCACACAGTTCCTGTATAGTGGCACGGTTGAGTCTATAGGTCAGGATGACATGTCGTTCTTCCATTGTCGACAGGTCCACCAGCGGTCTGTACACGGGAACATTCCTCCTTCTCCTCGCAAGACCCAGCGGACGGTGCCTAGGAAGGACAACAGCGAGCACAGAGTCAATCAACCCACAGGTAAGTTCCCACAGCTTGTACAGTACTGATTTTACTATGGAATTAATGGCTTGTATGAGTGTCGATGCAAGGCCTAGGCATGTGTGACGCATTAGGAATTAAGCCATGTGGGCCCTTGAAATGGAGGCTGCCTGACCTGTGAAGTGTGACAATGTGAAGTGAGGTCATTGCGCTGGCGTGGCACACCGTGGCGGTAGGCGGTCGAAGACCGCGGCGCAAAGCTGCATTGGATAAAATTGAGCCCTATGGGTTTCAGGAGCCAATGGCGAAGTGCGCCGGCGGTCGCGGTACGCACCGCCGCGGTACTCACCGCCGCGGCCGTAACCGCCATTTTCTATCTGCTTGATCACTCGAGACCTGATCATCCACAGGAGAGGACCTATACTGCACGTGCTGCTGTGACCTCGGTCTGGAAGTGACAATGGCTGCTGCTACTGGTGAAAGGGCCCCGCCTTCAGTTCAGAAAAGTTGGAGAAGCTCGTGGACGGGGTCCTCCCCCAGTATGCGCTACTCTACGGTCCTCCAGACCAACAGGTGAGTACACTGGGACCATGCTTAGTGGGCAATGCCTGGGATGAGTGGGGTGGATGTACGTTGGAGGGGAGGGGAGCGAATGAGGAATGCATGGCACGACAGATAAGAGCATGTGCCACATGGCAAGGTTGGGGAGGGGGGGCCACTCACACCCACCATGCAGAAAAATTATGATTTTTTTTTACACCCCTGTACATGTCACATAGGTCAGCGCCCATCAGAAGATTGAGATTTGGCGTGCCATCGCCAAGGACGTCCGGGCCCTGGGGGTCCACAACAGACGGGGCACCCACTGCCGCAAGAGGTGGGAGGACATCCGCCGCGGGAGCAGGAAGACCGCCGAGGCTCTGCTGGGGATGGCCTCCCAACCTAGGAGGGGTGCCATTCGTACCTTGACCCCCCTGATGTCCCGGATCCTGGTGGTGGCCTACCCCAACTTGGATGGGCGCTTGAGGGCATCACAGCAGACACAAGGGGGTGAGTACCAGAACATTCTTCTATCTTTGCGCGCAGTGGAGGTGCCTGGTTTGGGGAGGAGGGCTGTGGGTATCCCTAGGCCAGGGCGATTTCTGTAGGCTAGGCCCCTCCGTGAGGTATGGTCCTGTGCCCCCGCCCCCCACCTCTGTAGGGTGCATAGTAACGCTATTGATGGACCTGTGTATTCTGTGTGGGCAGTTGTCGCCCATAGGCATGTAGGCCATGTCCCAGTGAATGAGTAGTGTACCCCAAGTGCGCAGCGTAGTGCAGGGGGCTTCTGTGTCTGTCCTCTCCGCCAACGGTGTACACAATACATGCACTCAACTTGTCTTTATTTTTCCACCCCCCCCCATTTTCTTTGTTTTTCTGTGAATGTGTGCATTAGCATCATCAGGCGGAGGAGAAGTGGCATCGGCGCAAGAGGGAGCTGCAGCTCACATAGCCCCGGAGGACCATGCAACCGACTCCGAGGTGACCAGTGAGACAGGGGCGAGGGGGGCTCTACAACGGGGACCCGTGCAGACGTCAGTGACAGCGACACGTCCTCGGATGGGAGCTCCCTTGCGGTGGTGGTACCATCCGTGCCTACCTCGACTACAGGTACAGCCGCCACCCAGCGCACCAGCTCCGCCCTCCTAGCAGCCCCTCGGCGTTCGGCCCGTGCACGCACGGCCAGGAAGCCGGCCATCTCCTTCGCCCCAGGCACCTCAGGCCCTGCCCCAGTCGCCCCTGCTGCCCTCAGTGAGGAGGTCATTGACCTCCTAAGGACCATCATTGTTGGGCAGTCTACCCTTTTGAATGCCATCCAGGGTGTGGAGAGGGAGGTGCATCAAAGCAATGCATACCTGGAGGGCCTTCATTCGGGTCAGGCTGCCCATCAACGATCGTTCAACTCTCTGGCCTCAGCACTGACGGCAGCGATTGTCCCTGTCTCCAGTCTCCCTCTACTAACTGCCTCCACCCAGTCCCACTCCCCTGTTCCTCTGCCTATCCCATCCACACCTACAGACAAGCCTGCACACACCTCAACACCCAAGAGAAGCTCATCCAAACATAAGCACCACAAAACACACAAGCATTCACCCAAGCAACATCCAGATCCAGACATGCCAACAGCCACTACCTCCTCTGTGTCCCCCACCTCCTCGTCTCCCTCCTCCCTCCCTGTGACGTCTACACTCACACCTGCATGCACACCCCCATCAGCCAGTACACCCATCACCAGCACACCCTCCAGAGCAGTCCGCACACGTGCAGTCACCACCCCCACTGCCATGTACACGTCCCCTGTGTCCTCTCCAACTGTGTCTGTCACCCCCGCTTCCCAACCAAACAAACGCAGGCAGGCACCCAAACAACAGCCATCCACCTCACGACAGCCTCCAGCCCAAGCACCTGCACCCAAAGACAGCACACTTGACTCTCCTACAACCACATCCTCTTCCTCCACTCCCATACCCAGTCCAGCTACCCTTCCCATGGCTCCAAAGAAATTTTTCCTCTCTAAAATTGACCTCTTTTCCTCACCTGACCCACCCCCTCCGTCCCGTAAGAGTTCCCCAAACACCTCAGCCACCACCAGCCCAGCAACTCCCAAGCACGTCGTGCTTGGTTTTTGGAGTCCGCCCTTTCCTTGGTCTGGGACATCGACCAGCAGCAAAGGCACAGCCAGCCCCCCCCCCCCTGGGAAGAGGAGCAAAAAACTCAAGGGCAGGCGCGACAGGCCTGACACGCCTGCCCCCAAGGAGGGTAGCCTTACACCCTCACCTGCCACCACGGGGAAGGGAGCCAAGGGCCACGTACAGTCTGCCAAGGAGCAAAAGGCAGGGAGCAGCCGACCTGGCCATGAGGGCCCCACCAGCCCCATTCCGGGGGTATCCGAGGAGACCCAGGGCCCCAGGGCTCCATCAAAGGAGGGCCCCGCAAAGGAAGGCACAGATGCAGAATGAGCGGCAAGTATTGGCCAGGTGTGGGGCACTGGAGGCAAACGACAGGCACCGCTGAAGAGGGCCCCGCCAAGACAAGCACCGCTGAACAGGGCCCCGCCAAGAGAAGCACCGCTGAACAGGGCCCCGCCAAGACAAGCACCGCTGAACAGGGCCCCGCCAAGACAAGCACCGCTGAACAGGGCCCCGCCAAGACAAGCACCGCTGAAGAGGGGCCGCTGTGAGAAGCACCGCTGAACAGGGCCCCGCCAAGACAAGCACCACTCCGCTGGGCCCTTCATCTCAAACACTGCTCCGCTGGGCCCTCCTGTCAAGCACCGCTCCGCTGGGCCCTCCTGTCAAGCACCGCTCCGCTGGGCCCTCATCTCAAGCACTGCTCTGCTGGGCCCTCCTGTCAAGCACCGCTCCGCTGGGCCCTCCTGTCAAGCACCGCTCCGCTGGGCCCTCCTGTCAAGCACCGCTCCGTTGGGCCCTCCTGTCAAGCACCGCTCCGCTGGGCCCTCCTGTCAAGCACCGCTCCGCTGGGCCCTCCTGTCAAGCACCGCTCCGCTGGGCCCTCATCTCAAGCACTGCTCCGCTGGGCCCTTCATCTCAAGCACCGCTCCGCTGGGCCCTCCTGTCAGGGACCGCTCCGCTGGGCCCTCATCTCAAGCACTGCTCCGCTGGGCCCTTCATCTCAAGCACCGCTCCGCTGGGCCCTCCTGTCAAGCACCGCTCCGCTGGGCCCTCATCTCAAGCACCGCTTGCCCATTGGTATCCCCGGATCTGTGTCCGGCATGGCTTCATGAGGCGATCTGCCCACCATGCCTCCTCCATGACTAGTGGAGTCTGTTATCCACTTGTGAGACTGTGGCTTTGCACTCCCCAGGATGGAACAGTGGACAAACCAACCACTGTAGAGACTTGAGAGACTGTGGCTTTGCACTCCCCAGGATGGCACAGTGGACAAACCAACCACTGTAGAGACTTGAGAGACTGTGGCTTTGCACTCCCCAGGATGGCACAGTGGACAAACCAACCACTGTAGAGACTTGTGAGACTGTGGCTTTGCACTCCCCAGGATTGCACAGTGGACAAACCAACCACTGTAGAGACTTGAGAGACTGTGGCTTTGCACTCCCCAGGATGGCACAGTGGACAAACCAACCACTGTAGAGACTTGAGAGACTGTGGCTTTGCACTCCCCAGGATGGAACAGTGGGCATGGAGGAGCTTCGTGGATCTGGCGTCGTGGACTCATGTGGCTGAGGTAACCCCCCTTCCCTTCCCCCTGAGGTGCCTGTTTTTAATTTCTTTGATGCCCCTGCAGTGTTCTCTCCAATGGAGTCTGTCTCGTGTGTGGGCTTTGCCCGTGTGTTACTGGACATTGGCCCACGGATATTTGCAGTTGTATAACTGTGCCGGACTTTGGCTCACTGTAAATATTTTGTTAAAAATGTGTAAATATTTATTTTTATATTGCTGAGTTCGCTATACTTACTTACTAATATAATTTGTTTTAATTTTACGATTATGGCCTTTTGTCTTTGCATTTATTTTTGAGGGGTTTGGGGATGTCACTCTGACTTTTTAATCAGCATTGGTGTGTAGGTATTTGGGTGGGGTTGAGGGTGGGGGTGGGTGTGTTGCGTATGTGTGTGCCCGTAACCTTTCCTCCTCCCCCCTCCCCTGTGTCGTAGGTGCAATACTCACCGTTGTCGTCTGCGGCGACGGTCGTGATCCTGGAAGAAGAGCAGGAAGGCAATGACTGGGAGGATGTGGAGTTCGGGTTCCATCATGCCCGGTTTCCGCGTGGAGTGTCTCGAGGTGAGCGTTTTCCATGGAAAATGTCTGTTTCCGCCTTTTTTTTATCGGCGGGGCTCCCGCCCCGGAAAAGGTGGCGGATTGATGGGTCGTGATAGTGTGGGCAGTACATTGTCTGCCGCCTGGCTGTTGGCGGTGACCGCTGCGCTGTTTGTTTGTCCCGCCGTGGCGGTCGGAGTGCTAAAGCGGTGGCCTGTGTTGGCGGTTCCCGCCAGGGTCAGAATTCCAATTTTTGGACCGCCAGCCTGTTGGCGGGTTGGCCGCCGCTTTATCACCTACCGCCAGGGTCAGAATGACCCCCTCAGTGTTACAAAAATTAAGGTACTTTATTATGGTAACACAACACCAAAATTACTATAGAGGCAATACTCCCTTTGGGTGAAGTAATACACAAGTTATATACACTAGTTATCAGAAATAGGCATAACAATATTTAGAAAACAGTCAAAATAGTTAAAAAAACAATAGAGAATAGGGGACCTCAGGGGAGCACAAACCATACTCTAAAAAGATGGAATGCAAGAGTGTCACCCCCACCCACGTAAGTGGAGTGTGTAGCGGGTTGATAGGGGTACCAGGAACACACAAAGGTAAGTACCACAACACACCCCAGCAACCAGGAGAGCAGAAGTAAATTACTAGAATTTCCCCAGAACACCAACTTAGAAGAAAAGAAGAGAATTGCAAAACCCAGAGATGACTGCAAGAAACCAACGGTGGATTCCTGAGGAGGAAGACCTGTTGAAAGAGGGGACTGAGTCCAGAAGGCACAGCAGAGTCCAGTGGGGGCAGGAGCCCCTACCCACCAAGCTGAAGATAGCAGGAGTTGGTCGACGGTGAAGAAGAAAAGATAGCACTGCAGCCCTGGAGTTGGAGTTAGAGTTGAGTTCTTGGAGGATGCAGGTGATGTCCCAGGCCGAAAGGAAGATTGCAGTCAGGTTTGCTTGCCTGGATTCCACCAACAAACCTTGCCACAGGCAAGACTCGCGGTTGGTGGAAAGTGGATCTGCTGGGGATCAGCAAGGTCCAGGAGTACTAAACATGGGAGGTGGAGTCAGAGGGGGTCTCAGCATCGCAGAAGTCCCACAGGATGGAACACAGAAGGTGCAAATCGAGCCCATGCAGCGCTACAAAGAGAAGTCCCACGAAGCAGGAGAGCCACTCAGGTTGCTGTGAATCACAGGAAGGAGTGGAAAAAGTGTCAACAAGCCTTGACAACTGCAAAGGATGCTGTGCACAGGGGTACTGTCCTTCATGGGAAGGCAAGGGCTTACCTCCACCCAAGTTGGACAGCTGGTAGAGAGGACTGTCTGACCCACTTCTGACCACTTCCTTTGTTACAGGATCCACGCAGCTCAGCAGGAGCGGGGATTCAAGCAGCCAGTTGTCGTTGCTGTTGGTGCCTGCAGAAGCAGGGGAGTGACTCCTTCACTTCAAGGGAGATTCCTTCTTCTTTCCTGTGCAGACTGAAGACGGGCTGTCCGCAGAGGATGCACAACCGGGGACATGTTCCAAAAGCTGGAAGGGGCCAGAGAAACAATGTTGCAGGCAAAATGTTTAACTTTGTTGCAGATTGTCGGGTCCTAGAGAGTCCTGGAGCAGTTTCTTTGGTCAGAGGTAGAAGTAACTGATGCAGAGGGATCTTGCTGGAATCTTGCAAGCCGAATCTGAGGAATCACCCAAAAGAGAGACCTGAAAGGGGGATTGGTCACCTAGCTTGGTGACCACCTATCAGGAGGGGGCTCTGATGTCACCTGCCTGGCCTGGCCACTCAGATGCTCCCAGAGTTGAGTTCCCTGCCAACCTTAGATTCAAGATGGCAAAACCCAGGGACCCTCTGGAGGAGCTCTGGGTACCAACCTTGGGGTGGTGATGGACAGGGTGGTCACTCCCCTTTCCATTGTCCTGTTTTGTGCCTGAGCAGGGACTGGAGGTCCCTGAACTGTTGTAGGCTGGTTTATTCATGAAGGACACCAAATGTGCCCTTCAAAGCATACCACTGGCTTGGGGAAGCTACCCCTCCCAAGCCATTTAGCACCTATTTCCTAAGGGATAGGGTGTAACACCCCTCTCCCAAAGGAAATCCTTTGCTCTGCCTTCCTGGCCTTGATCTGGTCAAGCAACAGGAGGGAATAATCCTGTCTGAGGGGTGGCAGAAGCTGAGGCTGACTGGAAAACCTCAGAAGGATGTGGAAGCAATGCTGGAGGTCCTCTAAGAAGCCCCCAGAGTGCATGGAATCATGCAACCTATACTTGCTAAAATATTGGGGGATGATTCCAACATGTTTGATACAAAACATGCCTAGATCTAGAGTTACCATTATGTAGCTGGACATAGGTAGTGACCTATGTCCAGTACACACGTAAAATGGCGTTCTTGCACTCACAAAGTCCAGGAAAGTGGGTCTGAAGTTTGTAAAGGCACCGTTGCTAGTGCAGGGGTGCCCTCACACACAGGTACATGCATCCTGTTCCCTGGGCTGAGAGGGCCTACCATAGGGGTGACTTATAGTGACCTGGTGCATTGATCTAAAGTGAAAATGGGTGCATGCACCCAGTTCATGCAGACTTCAATGGCAGGCCTGCAGAACCCTTTGCATGGGCACCCTATAGGTGACAGAATAATTGCTGCAGCCTATAGGGATCCCCTGCAACTCCAATGCCCTGGGTACCCAGGTACCATAAACTAGGGGCTTACATGGAAGGCCAGTATGCCAATTGTGGGATGAAATACAGAGTTTTGGGAGTGAGAGCATAATCACTGGGGCCCTAGTTAGCAGGATCCCAGTAAACACAATTAAACACGCTGGCATCAGGCAGAAAAGAGGGTAACAATGCCAAGAAAGAGGGTACTTTCCTATAGAGAGTGCCTGTCTGGGTGTGAGAGTGTCTGTATTGTTATGAGAGCAGTTGTGATAGTGTCTGTCTGGTTGTGAGAGGGTGTATTAGAATGTCAGACTGGGTGTGAAAGGGTTATGTCTGGATGTGAGACTGGGTATGAAATAGTGTGTCTGGCTGTGAGGCTGCATCTGAGAGTGAGTGTCTGGCTGAGATACTGGGTGTGACAGTGTCTGTGACTGAGTGTGAGAGTGTGTAGAGGGATGCCAAAAGTGTGTACAAGCAGTTGTGCATATTTTTTTAAGTTTTACAAGATCTCTAGATACACCGGTAGATTTACACCGAGATCCGCTCTGAGCCCTGCTGGGGATCATCAGATTTTAGAAAACATAAAAAATAATATTTATGCATTTTTTACAAGGTATGTATATCTAAGGCACCTTTATATGATCGCCCTGGGGTCAGGGACATCTTCCCTGACCCCATCTTGTACCTTGTCGCCCTCATTTCAGCCCCGGGGACCATTTCCCAATAAAGCAAAATGGTGGCCACAATCTCCCTGCCAGATTGTGGCCAGCCAATCGGATTCTTCCTGTGGTGGGTGGATCTGTGGATTGACCTGCAGTAGATTTGTGGAGGAGCTGCATCCCTAGATATCCATAGTTTTTTTTCCCTTAAATAGCTCTAGTTCTATGGAAACATGGTCCTAACTATAACTACCTAGTGGTGACTATATAAAGATCTTAACCCAGAAAGTATGATATTTTCATGATTTTGAGAAAATGTGCTCAGATGTTTTTGAGACATGAAAGTTTAAAATATAAAGATATCAGTACGGTTGGTCCCATAGGAGTCCGGTGGGACCACAACATAGAAATCTGTGAAGCCCTTTTTCCTCATTAGCCTACTTGGTACTATGGACTCAGTGGTCCTGATGCACTGACGGGCTTTGAAGGAGCAGTCAAAAGCTCCTGCAGAAGTCCACAAGAACCCCTTGTGGTCATGTGGGACTCCTGCAGCAGACAGCCCAGAAGACTCTGAGCTACAATGGGAGTGCAACAGTACTATTAAAAATACGTTAAAAAAAGTAGTGTGGTTTTAGAGTCTGTGGGAGTTTGAGCATTCAGGTAGGGTTGTTTAACAATGAGGGGCTGGCAATGAGGTCTACATCAGGCTGGGCCCTGTGGCCATCTCCATGTTGCACATTGTTAGACTTGCCATCCTTGGTGTGGTCCCCCCTAACTTTTTGCCTCTGTTCCCCAAGTTGTTGATGTGTGCTGGACTGGTTTTTGCTGTCTTTGATACTCTGGGCACTTTACCACTGCTATCCAGTGCTAAAGTGCAAGTGCTCCTATGTGAAATGTATGTGTAATTGGATTTCCATTATTGGCATATTTGATTTACTAGTAAGTCCCTAGTACAGTGCACTAGAGGTGTCCAGGGCCTGTAAATCAAATGTTACTAGTGGGCATGTGGCACTGGTTGTGCCACCCACATTAGTAGCCCTGTAAACATGGCTCAGACCTGCACTGCAGTGTCTTTGTTTGCAGTTTTCAACTGCCAATTCGATTTGGCAAGTGTACCCACTTGCCAAGCCTAAACTGTCCCTATTTATTTATGCAAGGCACCCCTAAGGGAGGCTCTAGGTAGCCCCATGGGCAGGTGCAGTGTATGTTAAAGGTGGGAATGTACTTATGTGTTTTACATGTCCTGACAGGGAAATACTGCCAAATTTGGTTTTCACTGTTGCAAGGCCTATCTCTCTCATAGGTTAACATAGGGGCTAGCTTTAAATGTCATTAAAACTCAAATTCCCTTTAGGAGCAGATGGAAATTTGTAGTTTGCAGTCTCTGAACTCACAACTTAAAAATACCTATTTTAGTAAAGTTGGTTTTTAGATTGTGTGTTTGAAAATGCCACTTTTAGAAAGTAGGCATTTTGGGCCATATGTACAAACACATTTTCCCATAGACACAGAATGGGTAAAACCCTTTGCTACATCTGGCCCTTTCTTATTTAAACCGTTCTGTGACTCTGCTTGTTTGTGGATTCTCTGTCTGGGTCAGTTTGACAGTTGGGCTGTTGGCACTTCTCTCTAGACAGTGACACAAAGAGAGCTGGGGTGTAGCCTGCATATCCTGATGGGCAATCTGTGCTCAGGGGAGGGGAGGAGTGGCCACTTAACCCTGAAAGGGCTGTGCCTGCCCTCACACAATGCAGTCTCCACCCCCCTAGTGTGTGTCTAGGGCCTAGCCTGGGCAAGGCAGGAGATTTCAAACAAGAGAGACTTTTCTTTGAAGTTTACCTACTTCAAAGGCAGAAAGGAGTATAAGTAGTGGACCCAAAACACCTGAAAATTAGATTACTTCAAGGATTCAGGAGGAATCTCTGCCTGAAGAAGAGCTAAAGAGCTGAGGAGAAGTGCTGCCCTGGCCTGTGACTATGCTGGGTTGGGCTATACAGCAGTTGCATCTTCTACCTGTGCAAGGGAAAGGAGACTGGACATTGTGGTATATTCCTGCTTGAGAAGTAACTCTAATGGCTTGGATTAGAGCTTGCCTCCTGTTTTGAAGCCTCAGGGACAACAAAGGCTTCACCAGCCAGACCTGAGTCTACTTGCTGTGGACTCTAGCTTGCAAGAGGGTGCCATTCCAGTTCCTGGACCCCTGGAAGTGAATTCCTGGACAAAAACCAGTCTAACGACGTTGGACGATGCTGTGCGACTTCGCAAAGGATGCAGCTGCCTGGAACCATGACACTGCTTGCCCCGAGGCCGTGGACCTCACTGAGTGCGATGCTGATGACCCAGTAGGCTAAGGCCACTACCCCGGAACTACAACGCCACCTGCCCCAAGGCTATTGCCCTTGTAGAAGTCCGACAACACTGTAGGCTTCACATCGCTGCAGCTGCTGATCCCTCCCGACTTTGCTGACACTGGCGTGTCATAAGTCCAACATCCATGACGGTCCGATGCCATTGCAGCGCCTGCAGCCCTGTGACATCATCACAACCCGGTGAGGTTGCCCCGTAGCATCGTGACTCCGCCGGACTTTGCATCTGTCAGAACAAAGGGACCGACTTCGCATCTGATACCGCTTCACCTAAACTGCGCTGTAGTGAGGGCCCGACGCCGCTGCGTGACGCCTCTGTCCTTCTGTCCCGTGGCACCATAACTGATGCAGCATCAGACACAACGACGCCGCTCTCCCCAACTCCGTGCATCAGCCTGTTTTCTACTTGTTTCTTAAGGTACTGTACTTGGAGGTCGAACGAGTCCGTAAACGACGCCATTGGCGTTGCATTGTAGGAAACGACTCTATCACGGATAATACCAACTTGCAGTATTTGTGCCTCAAGGCACTGTTTTCATGCTATTAAGTGGTAAATTCATGTTTTTTATGTTTTTTAACTGTATGTTGTGGATTTTATCCTATTTGGTATTATTTTTCTAAACCTGTGTTGTGTTATTTTGTAGTGTTTTCATTGTATTACTGTGTGTGTTGGTACAAATACTTTATGCATTGCTTCTGAAGTTAAGCCTGCCTGCTCCTACAAGCTACCAAGGGGGTGAGCAGGGATTAACTGAGGGTGATTCTCTTTTACCCTGACTAGAGTGAGGGTCATTTCTTGGACAGGGGATAACCTGACTGCCAACCGAAAAAAACAATTTCTAACACACATTTGGAAAGGTTATGGTGGTCATTACAACCCTGGCGGTCGGTGTTAAAGCGGCGGTAAGACCGCCAATAGTCCGGCGTTATGAAAAAATTGAATTACAGCCGTGGCGGAAACCGCCAACAAAGACAGCCACTTTAACACTCTGACGGCCATGGCGGTACCAACAAACAGCACGGCGGTCACCGCCAACAGACAGGCAGGAGACAATGTACCACCCACAGTATTACATCAGGCCAATCCACCACCTTTTCCGGGGCGGATTCAACGCAAACAAAAACACGGCGGAAACAGGACTCCGAAGGGAAAACGCTCACCTCTGCACACCCCACGAGAGACCAGGACGCCATGGAACCAGACCTTCACAGATTCCCAGCCTTCATCTTCCTGCTCCTCTACCAGGAGCACGAACGCCGGCCCAGAAGACCACAGTGAGTACTGCACCTACGACACAGGGGAGGGGGAGGGAAAAAACAGAACACACACACGCAACACGCAACACCCCCACCCTCACCCACTACAACACACACACAAATACATCATGATACATTACAGTTACACCCCCCCAATCCTCCAGAAGAATGCAAAGACAAAAGGAAATGAGATAAATGATTGCAATATATTAAAATTCAGTGGTCAAATAATATACATACACTATTTACAAATATATACACCAAGAATATTAGTCCAGGGTATTCCACCATTAAAGTCCGTGGACCACTGGGCCCACACTGCATGGGCGAGGCCCACACAAGATATCCAAACATGACGGAGAGAACACTGCAGGGGCATCAGATTGAAATAAAACAGGCACCACGGGGAAGGGAAAGAGGGGGCACCTCAGCCGGTTGAGTGCACAATGCCAAATCCACGAGGGGGCCCCATGCCCACTGTTCAATCCTGGGGAGTGCAAAGCCACAGTCTCTCAAGTCTCTACAGTGGGTTGGTTGCCTACTGCTATATCCTGGGGACTGCAAAGCCACAGTCTCTCAAGTCTCTACAGTGGGTGGTTTGCCCACTGTGCAATCCTGGGGAGTGCAAAGCCACAGTCTCTCAAGTCTCTACAGTGGATGGGTTGCCCACTGCTATATCCTGGGGAGTGCAAAGCCACAGTCTCTCAAGTCTCTACAGTGGGTGGTTTGCCCACTGCTACATCCTGGGGAGTGCAAAGCCACAGTCTCTCAAGTCACTACAGAGGGTGGGTTGCACACTGCTATATCCTGGGGAGTGCAAAGCCACAGTCTCTCAAGTAGATAACAGTCTCCACTGGTTCTGGAGGGGGCTTGGTGCCCAGAGTGCTTCATCCTGCCAAGAACAGAGGTAGTGGATGCCTTTCTCCACTGGTTCTGGAGGGGGCTTGGTGCCCAGAGTGCTTCATCCTGCCAAGGACAGAGGTAGTGGATGCCTTTCTCCACTGGTTCTGGAGGGGTCTTTGTGCCCAGAGTGCTTCATCCTGCATGTGGCAGTCCTGTCTTTGGCAGCAGTGCTTGTGGCGGTCCTGTCTTTGGCAGTGGTGCTTGTGGCCGTCCTGTCTTTGGCAGCGGTGCTTGTGGCCATCCTGTCTTTGGCAGCGGTGCATGTGGCGGACATTCGCCGCTGGAGCAAGAAGACGGAGGAGGCCTAGCTGGGGATGGCCTCCCAACGTGGGAGGGGTGCCCGTCGCACCATGTCCCCCCTGATGTTCAGGATCCTGGCGGTGGCGGACCCAGAGTTGGATGGGCGCTTGAGGGCATCACAGCAGCAACAAGGGGGTGAGTATACTCTCATTCTGCTGATTCAGCGTGCAGTGGAGATGTCTGGGTGGGGGAGGCAGGCTGTGTGTTTCCCTAGGCCAGGGCGAGTGTGCTAGTAAGTCCCCTTTTTCATGCAGAACCTGTGGCACCTTCCCCACCTGGGTACAGTGCCAACTACACCTAGTCCGGCTCCTGTGACATCCATGTGTGCAGATATCGGACATAGCCTTGTAGGCCATTTACCAGGCATTGAATAGTGGACCCCAAATGCACGGCTTAGTGCAGGGTGCTTCTGTGTCTGTCGTGTCCGCCGTAGTAGCGGTAATGCATGCACTCAACTTGTCTTTCTTCTGTCTCCCCCCCCCTTTTTTTGGTCTCCCTGTACATGTATGCATTAGCATCATCAGGTGGAGGAGCAGTGGCATTGGAGCAGGAGGGAGCTGCATCCCACATGGCCCTGCAGAGCGACACTACGGACTCTGAGTTCACCTGTGGGACGGAGGGCGAAGGGAGCTCCAATGCAGGGACAGGAGCTGACACCAGCGAAACTGACGCGTCCTCTGATGGGAGCTCCCTTGTGGTGGCGGCCCCATCTGTGCCCCCCGCATCTACAGGTGCAGACGCCACCCCCCCTCCAGCATGGCATGTCATGTCATGCTATCTTATGTATTGTTGTATTATGCTATGTCATGCCATGTTATTCTATTTAATGTAATTTTATGCTATGGTACATCATGTCATTTTATCTTATCTTATGTAATGTTATGTTGTGCTATGTCATGTCGTGTTATGCTATCTCATGTAGTATAATGTAATGTTGGTCTTCTAAATCCCAACAACTCACTCAAAGGTTTTTGGGTGCTGTATGTGGAGAGGAAACAGTAGAGCTTAGTAACTGACTCCAGACCACCAAGATGGTAGATTTTTTGAAGATACTTTATCTCTAACAGCAGGCACACATTATTTCCCACAGAGGTTGCAGCACTTCTTAGTCTTCGGACAGTTTGTGTCGCTTTGGCACTGTGGGGGAGGCAGGGGCAGCTTGCACGCAGCTAGTATTTTGGGGCAGGTCCCCAGATGTGGTGCATCTGTAAAACGCCAACAGGATTGAACTAAAAACACAGCCATCCTGAGCTAACAGCACAACTGCCACAGGCTGTTCACAGATCCTCACACTGAAATATCCTTATAGATTGCTTGACTCCTTTGGAACTAAAGGGAAAAAGCTTCCAATATCTTCAGAGAAACTGCACACAGCTGAAACTACCATCTCTTGTAGGTTACATTAAGGTGCCTCATATAGAACCCCTTTCCTCCCTCTCATATCATCCTCCTTCTCCCTCTTCTACTGCTCCTATTTGTCTTTCCCCGCACTATTTTCTCTGTGACTCCTCAGTCTACAGCTCTTCTCTAGCACTTCTCATTTTACTTCTGTCCTACGTACACTCATCTCCATACTGCTGATAGCTCTACTGATCTCCACTCTACCCTGTTCTTTCTATTGCTGTTCTCTCTAATGTGCCTTAGGCCATATGTACTAACACATTTTCCCATTGACACAGAATGGGAAAAACCCTTTGCTACATCTGGCCCTTAATCTCTTATTTCTTGCCACTCTTTTTTCTATCACTCCTCACCCCTTCACTTCAACGTGCCACTCCTGACTCCACTGGACCTCTCTATACCACTCTTTTCTAGTGCTCCTTGCTGTCCAGAATTGTTTCTACAGCTCTTTTCTCCATCGCTCCTTATTTCACCATGTTTTCTAGCATCAATCTTCTCTCTACAGTTCATCAGTCCACTGTTATTCGCTCCATTGTTCTTTCCTCTTCCATTCTTTCTTCTACTCCTTGCTCTCTTATTCTTATCTCAACTGCTCCTCTTTCACATGCTTCACTCAACGTCTCTTTTCTATACCACTCCTGACTCCACTGCTCTTATCAATACCACTCCTGACTCTACTGCTCTTCCCTATACCACTCCTGATTCCACTGCTCATATTTATACCACTCCTGACTCTACTGCTCCTCTCTTTACCACTCCTGACTCCACTGCTCTGCTCTGTATTACTCCTGACTCTACTGCTCTTCTCTATCCCACTCCTGACTCTACTGCTCTTCTCTATCCCACTCCTGACTCTACTGCTCCTCTCTTTACCACTCCTGACTCCACTGCTCTGCTCTATACTACTCCTGACTCTACTGCTCTTCTCTATCCCACTCCTGACTCTACTGCTTTTCTCTATAACACTCCTGCCTCCCATACTGTTCCCTACCTTTTTTTCTATACCACTAGCACCAACGCAGACACCCTTGTACCATGGTGCAAGGGCGTCTGCCTTGTTGGCAGGGTGTGATTTATGCAGGAAGAGGCACCTGCACAGAAACAATCCATGGAGGTGTTTTTCCTCTTTGTATGTGTGCTGCAGAATGCAGCACACATAGTAGGAGAAAAAACATGGAGAAATAAATATATTTCTCCTCGAACCTCCTCCCCTGAGGAGGTGTATGATTTTGATGCCTTCTCAAGTTTACACATCTTTGTAAAACTCAGAATGTGCCAAAACCCATGGATTTTGCATGGGAAAACCCACCACAATGCCCATGGAGCTTCTCCTATCGTGGTGTAAGGAAACACAGTGACTTGTGCTGCATTACCTTACACTTTATCTACGAGGCTATGAAAAGCTGTGCATGGCTTCGTAGATAAGGGTCTGCACTCTGCAGTGCCAGAGCACCACAAAGGTGACTCACTGTCGGCGCATGGAGCTTGTATATATGCCCCTATATTTATAATATATCATAACAGAACTTTATGTACAGGGTCTAGGCCAATTGGGATTGGGGGGTATCCAGACACTCTTGAAATAGGGTCAGGGTTTACATTTAAAAAATGTTGTTGATAATCTACCTAAACGAGAGCTGTGATGTAAGCTAGTCATAATATGATCCCAAAATATGAATTTTAATTGGGTTTTGGAAGACAATGTTAGGAAGGAAGGGTCAGTTCAGAAAGTCCAAAGCCACAGTTTGGTGAGCCAAGATTCAATATACCTGAACCAGGGAAAAGTGGTGTTCTCATCTAGTTCCAAAAGTTCTCTCATTCCCTTCTGATATGGCGCAAGCTCCTGTACTGTCCAAATCCTCACCCAGAAGAGAAGAGGCCTTAACACTGCTACATGCTCTTCTCTCCTGAGTGCAACATCATAGAACATGGGGATAAGGGGAGTGCTTTTGGGACACGTATTCTCACTCTGGGGCAGCCTTTTCACATTTGAATGTACCCAAATCTTGGCACCATATAGGGCCACTACTTGTGCTTTTAAGTTATACAGGTCAATAGTGGGAAGACTGGGCTGGGCAATGTTGCCTGATGATTTTGCATGCATTGTAAATTGGGAACAGCGTTTTTGCCAATCTACCTCCACATACCATAAAAAATTATGCTAATGTGACACTAGGTGGCGCTAGGCCCTTCCTAAATTTGGGCATTCCTTTTTCCTGAATGTGTCCTCGTTTTTCTTGTTAGGGTCGAGCCTGCATCGCATGTGCTTGCGCATGCGTTCCATTTGTGAGACGATTTAGGAGTTAGAAAAGGGCTTGAGGCCCCATCCATGTCACATCAGTGTCTTTCATTGGTTCGTGGGCTTGCCTGTTAAAATCTGCTTGCTTTCATTGGTGGAAGGCACGCATACGTCATGCCTTTTCTGGTGGCTAGCCCTCCTAGAGCGCAACGACCAAGTACTGAAAACATGTGAGGCTTGCTGTTTCCTGTCAGGTTTATGGACTACTTTTTATCTTTTTTTCGCAGCGCAATCTCTCTTGGCAGAAGTCGAGCACTTTGCATAACATCGACCCTGTTACATAGTTAATTACACTTTTGATGGTTACGTAGATAATTGCACTTTTGCCGATAGGTTTCACTACAAGTGAACTGTAAGCAACTTGATCGTGCGTTTTTTTCCATTTAATGTGGCAAGAAAAATCCAGTTAGGAGTTAACAACTGCTAATAACTCTCACTCGGAGGAATGCAAGACCCTGTTGCATTGCAAATGCTTGTTTCAGAGAGCTCCGAGCACCTACCTGGAGTATAGTGTGGCACGTCTCACAGTGCCCACCCATTTCTGTAGAAATCATTTTTCCTCAGCTTCGTTTTTGTAGTTTTTTTTTTACAAAATTGTGATTATCAAACTTTCAGGGAAAAATTATACCCTTTATCAGGCAATCTAGTTGACAGAAATCATTTTTCAAAATTGTGACTTCAAATGCCTAATATATGAAAAACAATGTCAAACCTTTTCACTGGCATGTTTTTTAAATGTCAGTCACTCAAAAATTACTGAAAGGATTTACAGAAGCATGCTCTCCCAGAAAATGTCCAGTTTCAAAGTGTGAATAGGTTCAGTTGTTGTAACTGAGAGCAAAATGTATAATGGGATCTAAAATGGGAAAGCTCATTTTTTGACTCCCTATCACCTTAACCTTTTTAATGTGCACAGGTTTGCATGAAGTGTAACAATCTGGACCTCACCTTGCTGCAGTAGGCAAAGGCCAAATTTGGCGCACGCTCATCGAAAAAGGCCACATTTATGGGCAAATAAAAAAAGATTTTTCTGTGGAAAGTGTAGTGTGAATCATAACTACACAGTAGCGACTGTCACTGTGTAATAATGGAAGATAATATGGAATAGAACGTTTTTGTTCTTTATACTTGGGAGTTTTGAATTGTGTTTTTAATTCATATTCAAGTGCACTCAATTATATACTCCTTAAATTGTGCAAAGCAAGAAAAAGATGAGAACAGCAGGAGAAAGAAATCATATTACGAGAGGCCAATAGAATTATAAAGTTATGTTATGCCATGTCATTTATCTTATGTAATGTTATGTAATGCTATGTCATGTCATGTCATGCTATCTTATGTAATGTTGTATTATGCTATGTCATGCCATGTTATTCTATTTAATGTAATTTTATGCTATGGTATATCATATCATTTTATCTTATCTTATGCAATGTTATGTTATGCTATGTCATGTCGTCTTATGCTATCTCATGTAGTATTCTGTAATGTTGGTCTTCTAAATCCCAACAACTCACTCAAAGGTTTTTCTGGTGCTGTATGTGGAAAGGAAGCAGTAGAGCTTAGTAACTGACTCCAGACCTGATAGATGGTAGATTGTTTGAATATACTTTACCTCTCACAGCAGACACACATTGTAACCCACAGAGGTTGCAGCACTTCTCAGTCTTCAGACAGTTTGTGTCCCTTTGGCACTGTGGGGGAGGCAGGGGCAGCTTGCACGCAGCTAGTATTTTGGGGCAGGTCCCCGGATGTGGTGCATCTTTAAAACACCAACAGGATTGAACTAAAAACACAGCCATCCTGAGCTAAGAGCACAACTGCCTCAGGCTGTTCACAGATCCTCACACTGAATTATCCTTATAGATTGCTTGACTCCTTTTGAACTAAAGGGAAAAAGCGTCCAATATCTTCAGAGAATCTGCACACAGCTGAAACTACCATCTCTTGTAGGTTACATTAAGGTGCCTCATATAGAACCCCTTTCCTCCCTCTCATATCATCCTCCTTCTCCATCTTCTACTGCTCCTATTTGTCTTCCCCACACTATTTTCTCTGTGACTCCTCAGTCTACAGCTCTTCTCTAGCACTCCTCATTTTACTTCTGTCCTACGTACGCTCATCTCCATACTGCTGATAGATCTACTGATCTCCACTCTACCCTATTCTTTATATTGCTGTTCTCTCTAATGTGCCATAGGCCATATGTACGAACACATTTTCCCATTGAAACAGAATGGGAAAAACCCTTTGCTACATCTGGCCGTTAATCTCTTATTTATTGCCACTCTTTTTTCTATCACTCCTCACCCCTTCACTTCAACGTACCACTCCTGACTCCACTGGACCTCTCTATACCACTCTTTTCTAGTGCTCCTCACTGTCCAGAATTTTTTCTACAGCTCTTTTCTCCATCGCTCATTATTTCACCATGTTTTCTAGCATCAATCTTCTCTCTACAGTTCATCAGACCACTGTTATTCGCTCTATTGTTCTTTCCTCTTCCATTCTTTCTTCTTCTCCTTGATCTCTTATTCTTCTCTCAACTGCTCCTCTTTCACATGCTTCACTCTATGTCTCTTTTTTATACCACTCCTGACTCCACTGCTCCTATCAATACCACTCCTGACTCTACTGCTCTTCCCTATACCACTCCTGATTCCACTTCTCATATTTATACCACTCCTGACTCTACTGCTCCTCTCTTTACCACTCCTGACTCCACTGCTCTGCTCTATACTACTCCTGACTCTACTGCTCTTCTCTATCCCACTCCTGACTCTACTGCTCCTCTCTTTACCACTCCTGACTCCACTGCTCTGCTCTATACTACTCCTGACTCTACTGCTCTTCTCTATCCCACTCCTGACTCTACTGCTCCTCTCTTTACCACTCCTGACTTCACTGCTCTGCTCTATACTACTCCTGACTCTACTGCTCTTCTCTATCACACTCCTGACTCTACTGCTCTTCTCTATCCCACTCCTGACTCTACTGCTCCTCTCTTTACCACTCCTGACTCCACGGCTCTGCTCTATACTACTCCTGACTCTACTGCTCTTCTCTATCCCACTCCTGACTCTATTGCTCCTCTCTTTACCACTCCTGACTCTACTGCTCTGCTCTATACTACTCCTGACTCTACTGCTCTTCTCTATCCCACTCCTGACTCTACTGCTCTTCTCTATCCGACTCCTGACTCTACTGCTCCTCTCTTTACCACTCCTGACTCCATTGCTCTGCTCTGTACTACTCCTGACTCTACTGCTCTTCTCTATCCCACTCCTGACTCTACTGCTTTTCTCTATAACACTCCTGCCTCCCATACTGTTCCCTACTTTTTTTTCTATACCAGTATCACCAACGCAGGCACCCTTGCACCATGGTGCAAGGGTGTCTGCCTTGTTGGCAGGGCTGATTTATGCAGGAAGAGGCACCTGCACAGAAACAATCCATGGAGGTGTTTTTCCTCTTTGTATGTGTGCTGCAGAATGCAGCACAATGGGTAGGAGAAAAAACATGGAGAAATAAATATATTTCTCCTCGAACCTCCTCCCCTGAGGAGGTGTATGATTTTGATGCCTTCTCAAGTTTACACATCTTTGTAAAACTCAGAATGTGCCAAAACCCATGGATTTTGCATGGGAAAACCCACCACAATGCCCATGGAGCTCCCTCCTCTCGTGGTGTAAGGAAACACAGTGACTTGTGCTGCATTGCCTTACACTTTATCTACGAGGCTATGAAAAGCTGTGCAGGCTTTGTAGATAAGGGTCTGCACTCTGCAGTGCCAGAGCACCACAAATGTGACTCACTGTCGGCGCATGGAGCTTGTAAATATGCCCCTATATTTATAATATATCATAACAGAACTTTATGTACAGGGTCCAGGCCAATTGGGATTGGGGGGTATCCAGACACTCTCGAAATAGGGTCAGGGTTTACATTTCAAAAATGTTGTTGATAATCTACCTAAACGAGAGCTGTGATGTAAGGTAGTCATAATATTATCCCAAAATATGAATTTTAATTGGGTTTTGGAAGACAATGTTAGGAAGGAAGGGTCAGTTCAGAAAGTCCAAAGCCACAGTTTGGTGAGCCAAGATTCAATATACCTGAACCAGGGAAAAGTGGTGTTCTCATCTAGTTCCAAAAGTTCTCTCATACCCTTCTGATATGGCGCAAGCTCCTGTACTGTCCCAATCCTCACCCAGAAGAGAAGAGGCCTTTACACTGCTACATGCTCTTCTCTCCTGAGTGCAACATCATAGAACATGGGGATAAGGGGAGTGCTTTTGGGACACGTATTCTCACTCTGGGTCAGCCTTTTCACATTTGAATGTCCCCAAATTTTGGCACCATATAGGGCCACTACTTGTGCTTTTAAGTTATAGAGGTCAATAGTGGGAAGACTGGTCTGGGCAATGTTGCCTGATGATTTTGCATGCATTGCACCACCTTGTAAATTGGGAACAGCGTTTTTGCCAATCTACCTCCACATACCATAAAAAATGATGCTTATGTGACACTAGGTGGCGCTAGGCCCTTCCTAAATTTATGAACTAGTTTTTATCTTTTTTTCGCAGCGCGATCTCGCTTGGCAGAAGTCGAGCACTTTGCATAACTTTGCATCACTACGAGTGAACTGTAAGCAACTTGATTGTGCAGTTTTTTTCCATTTAATGCGGCAAGAAAAATCTGGTTAGGAGTTATCAACTGCTAATAGCTCTCACTCTGAGGAATGCGGGACCCTGTTACATTGCAAGTGCTTGTTTCAGAGAGCCCTGAGCACCCACCTGGAGTATAGTGTGGCACGTCTCACAGTGCCCTCCCATTTCTGTAGAAATTATTTTTCCTCAGCTTCGTTTTTGTTGTCTTTTTTTACAAAATTGTGATTATAAAACTTTCAGGGAAAATTTATACCCTTTATCAGGCAATCTAGTTGACAGAAATCATTTTACAAAATTGTGACTTCAAATGGCTAATATATGCAAAAAAAATTCAAACCCTTTCACTGGCATGTTTTTTAAATGTCAATCTCACCTCACTGCAGTAGCCAAAGGCCAAATTTGGCACACGTTCATCCAAAAAGGCCACATTTATGGGCAAATAAAAAAGATTTTTCTGTGGAAAGTGTAGTGTGAATCATAACTACACAGTACTGACTGTCACTGTGTAATAATGGAAGATAATATGGATTAGAACATTGGAACATTGGCAGCTCCATTGAAAACAATGGAGTGCTCCGCCCACAGCGGCAACATTCCAATCTTCTTTGTTAACAGCAGCAGCTGTGAACAAAGCCTCACGGAGCCTGAGGGGATTTTAATCCCCTCCGGTTCTGTGAAGCCTTTGTTTCATTTAGGAGAACATTTAGGAGAACATTCTGCCCTCTAATGGCAGAATGATCTAAAAGCCTTAGAACCCGCCATAGCAGGCTCTACCGGCTATTAGTTGCCCTCTCTCTTGTGAAAGGCCCTCGCCTAACGCTCGGGCCTTTAACGTGGGAGTGGGCGTTTAATAGCCGGTAGAGCCTGCTACGGTGGGTTCTAAGGCTATAATAGAACGTTTTTGTTCTTTATACTTTATACTTGAGAATTCTGAATTGTGTTTTTAATTCATATTTAAGTGCAATCAATTATATACTCCTTAAATTGTGCAAAGCAAGAAAAAGATGAGAACAGCAGGAGAAAGAAATCATATTATGTGTTGGAAAATGGGTTATTGGTAGGGCAGGTAGGTACCTACACCTAGCAACAAGCCACAAACCTCCACAAAAGTACAGTTAGGTCTCAGTAAATTAATCCCAGCTCTACCCTTGGTAGCTTGGCATCGAGCGTCAAGGCTTAACTTAGGAGACAAAGTGTAAAGCATTCAAATATCACACAACAGTAATTAAATAAAACACAGGAAACAGTTTAAAAATCCAAAACCAATTTATAAAAATAGCTTATATTCTTATCTTTAAAATGACACAAAAACGATTAAAATCGGTTCAGGGGAACCGGAGATATGAATTTTTAAAGTATTATTATTTTCTAGCGCATAGAAACAAAAAGCGCCAATCGGGTCATCTGGTTGCACCAGGACCGGGACAAAGTCAAACTTTCAGGCCGACCGCGATGGAGCCCTGCTCGGCTACAGGTCGCGGGAAGCCTCGGTTAAAAAGTTACCTTCTGACTTAGTCTTTATTTTGAAGTTTTTCTTCACCGGGACGAACGTGCCAGTTGGATCCGACCTCCTGGAGCCCTTGTCCGGATACGCGAAGTCGGTTTCCTCGGTGGTGATTTTTACCTTCGGACTTAGTCGTTTTTTCGAGATGAAAATCCTTCGACCGGGGTAAACCTGGATCTTGATCCGACGTCCGTGGAGCCCTTCTCGGATACGATGGCTGGAAGGTCCCGGTCAACTTTTTACGTTCGGACTTAGTCTCTTTTTTGGATGTTTTTCTTTACCGGGACGAACCACGAAGTCAGGCCGGGTCGCGGTTGAGGCAAGCCGGCTAGAATTTCCGCGTCGGGTCGGTCACTTTATGGAGCTTTTTTCCAAAATTTCTCCAATCTTTTCCAAACTTCTGGGGCTTCACCCAGATGTTCTTTTAAGGTTCTTTTGGGGTCCACAGCTCACCCCAAGGGTCCAGAAGTTCTGTGATGGTCCTTGGGAAGTGCGGACTTCAACTCCCAGAATGCACCTGGCGCAAACTCCTTTTTGGCCACTGGACAGTGGTCAGCTGGTCGCTTTCTTCAGGAGTTGGTGCAGGGGACTCTGGTTTAGCAATTTTTCACCTGTAGCAAACAGGGAGTCCCTCCTTGAACCAGTTGAAGCCAGGCAAAGTCCTTCTTGTGGTGAAGCCCAAGTGTGCAGCTGGTGCAGTCCTTCTGAGTGCAGGGTCCAGGTGCAGGCCAGGGGTCCAGCAGGGCAGTCCTTCTTCTTCTTTAGTTCCTTTCTTGTTGATTTCTGGAGGGGATCTGAGGCGTGGGTGCAGGTCTGCCAGTTTTATCCTTGCTCCTGGGTGAAAAGCAGGGGGGCCCTGGTCCTCCAATCAGGGACAGGGTCGTCCCCCTGTGATGACCACTTCCTGGGAAGTGTGGCAAAAATCCATCCCAGAAGGCAACAGTCTCTAAAAATCCAAAATGGATGAATATGATTTTTAGAGGAGAGATCTGGCTGAGCCCACCCACTGGTGTGGCTAAAAATCATAAACACACCCCTCTCCTGCCCTCTCCTAATCTAATCAAGGGGGCACCTAGCTGTCTGGGGTTGCAGGATGTGGGGGTGTTGCTGGGTGCTCCAGATGTCCTTCTCTGCCTTTGAAGACCAGTTTGGCAGCCCTCCCCCTTCCTGCTTCCCCATCTGCTGAGGGGAGATTCTCTCCCCCAAGCACATTCCTTTGTGTGAAGTCAGGCCACTTCACACCTCATTAAAGTAGCCTGGCAGAAGCTGCTGCAGGCTGGCCAATCAGAGCACAGGAGCAAAAACAATGCAGAGCTGAAATTGGCAACTTTTTAGGTAAAGTCTAAACTTTTTACCTGCACTAGTTATATTAAATCCAACAACTGGAAGTTGTGGGATTTATTATAACAATGAATTTGATACCAAATTCTTGGTATGTAACATTTAAGGAGACTTTAAAATTTAAAATAAAGTCTGCCCATTCTAGCCTATGAAGGCCATTTACTTCAATGAGGGAAAAACGAATTTGGCTGTTTTTACCTCACCAGGGCTTATAAATCTATTTTTATAAAGTCCCTGCTTATAGTTACATGGCACCCAGCCCTAGGGGCACATAGGGCACACCTTAGGGGTGACTTATATGTAAAAATAAGGTAGTTTAAGACTTTGGAAGTACCTTTAATTCCAAAGTCGAATTTGCATATAACTTTAATTTAAAAGCAGCCAGCAAGGCAGGCTTGCTTTTAAAATGACACTGGGCACCTCAGCAATGCACCTAGGTGTGCACCACCTATGCTGTGGTCCCTAAACCTACATGCCCTACCATATACTAGGGACTTATAGGTAGGTTAACTTAGCCAATTATAATTAGCCTAATTTGCATATCCATTTTACACAGAGCACAGGCCCTGGGACTGGTTAGCAGTACCCAGGGCACCATCAGAGTCAGGAAAACACCAGCATAAAGTGGAAAATGGGGGCAAAAAGTTAGGGGGCCTCTGCAATCAGCCCCAGTTTCTCACACAACCCCCCCCCAGCCCACACGCCCAGGAGACTCAGCCCAACCCTGGGAGAGTCTTCCTGGCTTGTTAGGCGAGGAAGACAGTGAAGAAAACTGGCTGTCCCTTTGCAGGGCCTACTCTGCCTTATATCCTCCTGTCAGGGTCACTCCCTCTGGGTAGTGAAGCCATCCCAACAGTAAAAGGACCCAACTCAAACTGAAACTTCCCTCTAGGGGGGTCTTCCTCCTCTCTCTCTGCCAACTTGGGTAGTGAGGTGCCCACCTCCCCTACTCCAAACTTTGCTAGGGCAACACCTAGCTTACCCAAAGAGGCCACCCAACACTTGAGCAACCCCACCATGACCAATAGGGTCAGGGGGCCTACTTTGCTATTGGCCCTGGGGTCTGCCTCC
The DNA here is from genome assembly GCF_031143425.1 of Pleurodeles waltl. Taxonomy (NCBI): domain Eukaryota; kingdom Metazoa; phylum Chordata; class Amphibia; order Caudata; family Salamandridae; genus Pleurodeles; species Pleurodeles waltl. The sequence continues at coordinate 54,823,108 of NC_090444.1, read as the reverse complement.
CAGGCCAAGTACAGTGCTGCCTGGAAGGCTAGCACCCAGCAGAGGCTACTGACAGCTGTCAGTACCCAGAACCACACCCTAAGCTCTCCACTGACAGGTGGCTGAGCTGCTTTAGGGGCATCTTTGGGGTCCTGGCACCCCTCTTGCTGTCTAGAGTCGGGGGCTACCACCTCCTGTGGCAGACACCCTCCTTCCACTCTCCCTTCTGTCAGTGCAGGGGCAACACCCTGCATCTGGACAGCTGCCTGACTACTCAGGACTTCCTTGGGGTCAGGGGAGGCCTCACCAGTGCCAACTCTGGGCTCCCCCCTACTGGGGCAGAAGGCCTTTGGCTCCCTGGAACTCTCTTTAAGAGTGGCCTACCCTTCCTTTTCTTCTTTCCTTTTCTTGGGGACCCCTGTCTCCTAACTGTATGGACTGACTCCCCAGGACTTTGGGTTGGAGGGGCGCCCTGGGCGACCACCCCATCTGTGACCAGACTCACCTCTGGGAGGTCATTGCCCAGGATACAATCTAGGGGAAGGTCAGCACTGACTACCACCCTAATCCAGTCAAGGATACCCTCCCTCTCTAGGGGCACTATGGCTACAGGTTTGGAGGTGACCTCCCCTGTGGCTATCCTGACTTTCTTTGTCTTTCCTGGGACATACATGTCTGGGGTCACTAACCGGTCACTCACTACAGTGTGACTGGCACAGGTGTCTCTCAGGCCAGTGGTAGGGATCCCATTCACTTGAATGTGGTGGAAGTGCCTACTCCCACCCTCAGGGATCACCAGCTTACCATCTGGTCCTGTCTCCCAGCACAATGCTAGGAGGACTTCATCATCTGAGGAATCCTCCTCTATGGCTACACTGGACAGCCCAGTGCTAACCACCTTCTTTGGACAGGCTGCATCTCCTCTGAAGTGACCTGTCTGCTGACAGTCAAAGCAAGCCCTACTGTCCAAGAGCTTTTTTAACCCTGGGTCTCCCTGTCTCTGCATGTCAGAGTGGGAGTGGGATTTACTCTCCTCCTTCTTAGGGTTCTGGGGTACAGAGGGAGTCTCTGTGGTGGGCTTACCACCTCCCTCCTTAGGTTTTTGGGGACCTGTCCCCCCCTTCTTGGAGTCTCCCCCCTGGGACTTGACAACCACCCTGGTTCTCAACCACTCATCAGCTGCCTCCCCTAGCTCTCTAGGGTTGGTCAGCTTAGAGTCCACTAGATGCTGGCGTAACCTTTCTTGGATACAATTGGTCAAGATGTGCTCTCTCATGATCAGATTGTATAACCCCTCATAAGTATTTACTTTGTTGCCAATAATCCAGCCCTCTAGTGCCTTTAGTGAGGTGTCCACAAAGTCAACCCAAGACTGGGTACTGACCTTCTGGGTGTCCCTGAACTTCACTCTATATTGCTCTGGGGTCAGACCAAACTTCTTGACTAAGCACCTCTTCATACTAGGGTATGAATCTGCCTCCTCCCCCCTTAAGGTCAGAAGCCTATCCCTCCCTGAGTTGGGGACCAACTCCCACAAAAGGGAACCCCAGTATTGAGGCTTAACCCTTCTCATTTGGAGTGCCCTCTCAAAGGCCCCTAGCCACTTATCTATGTCATCCCCCTCTATATAAGCAGGAACTACCCCCTTGGGTAATCTGGGGCAAACTCCCCCACCCATGGACACCTCAGCTTCTTTATCGCTGCTTCCATCTCTTTTTTCTTTGTATGCCCACTTTTTCTTCTCTAGGGCCAGCTTCTCTGCTTCCAAAGCTATGTAGGCTAGCTGGGCTACCAGCTCTCTTTCCCTGATGGATGGGTTCTCTCCTCCTGAAAGGACCCTCTTCCTACCACTAGCTTTGGGTCTGCCCCTAGTGACTGTGTCCAGTGAGGACCGTTCCTCTTCTTCCTCACTTGGGGTCTGATGCCTTTCCTCCCCTGAGTGGTTAGAGTTAGCATCATCCTCTTTTGGTTCCTCCTCTGGAGCTTCCTCTGTCTCTACCTCTTGGGCCTCAGCCCATGCTGTCAGGGATTTAATCAGGATTTCCTTCCTGAGATTAGTGGTTGCAGGCAACCCCCTCTCAATACACAACCCCCTAAGCTGGACTACTGTCAGTGTGGGTAGGCTAGCCAGATCAAGCTCCATGGTTCCCTAGTTTTGTGTCAACAAAAACTTTTTGCAAAAATTGGAAACAAGAATTTAGAAAAATTACAAAAATTCAATAATTGAAATTAATCCAAATTAAATTTTTTTTTAAAAAAATTAAAAATTAAAAACAATTTTTGCACTAGGACATTTTAAAGGATTTTTAATTTGTTTTATCTAAAACTGTAACGTGATATTGAACACAAGTACAGGATCCCGTCGCTGCTTCCAATTATGTTGGAAAATGGGTTATTGGTAGGGCAGGTAGGTACCTACACCTAGCAACAAGCCACAAACCTCCACAAAAGTACAGTTAGGTCTCAGTAAATTAATCCCAGCTCTACCCTTGGTAGCTTGGCATCGAGCGTCAAGGCTTAACTTAGGAGACAAAGTGTAAAGCATTCAAATATCACACAACAGTAATTAAATAAAACACAGGAAACAGTTTAAAAATCCAAAACCAATTTATAAAAATAGCTTATATTCTTATCTTTAAAATGACACAAAAACGATTAAAATCGGTTCAGGGGAACCGGAGATATGAATTTTTAAAGTATTATTATTTTCTAGCGCATAGAAACAAAAAGCGCCAATCGGGTCATCTGGTTGCACCAGGACCGGGACAAAGTCAAACTTTCAGGCCGACCGCGATGGAGCCCTGCTCGGCTACAGGTCGCGGGAAGCCTCGGTTAAAAAGTTACCTTCTGACTTAGTCTTTATTTTGAAGTTTTTCTTCACCGGGACGAACCTGCCAGTTGGATCCGACCTCCTGGAGCCCTTGTCCGGATACGCGAAGTCGGTTTCCTCGGTGGTGATTTTTACCTTCGGACTTAGTCGTTTTTTCGAGATGAAAATCCTTCGACCGGGGTAAACCTGGATCTTGATCCGACGTCCGTGGAGCCCTTCTCGTATACGATGGCTGGAAGGTCCCGGTCAACTTTTTACGTTCGGACTTAGTCTCTTTTTTGGATGTTTTTCTTTACCGGGACGAACCACGAAGTCAGGCCGGGTCGCGGTTGAGGCAAGCCGGCTAGAATTTCCGCGTCGGGTCGGTCACTTTATGGAGCTTTTTTCCAAAATTTCTCCAATCTTTTCCAAACTTCTGGGGCTTCACCCAGATGTTCTTTTAAGGTTCTTTTGGGGTCCACAGCTCACCCCAAGGGTCCAGAAGTTCTGTGATGGTCCTTGGGAAGTGCGGACTTCAACTCCCAGAATGCACCTGGCGCAAACTCCTTTTTGGCCACTGGACAGTGGTCAGCTGGTCGCTTTCTTCAGGAGTTGGTGCAGGGGACTCTGGTTTAGCAATTTTTCACCTGTAGCAAACAGGGAGTCCCTCCTTGAACCAGTTGAAGCCAGGCAAAGTCCTTCTTGTGGTGAAGCCCAAGTGTGCAGCTGGTGCAGTCCTTCTGAGTGCAGGGTCCAGGTGCAGGCCAGGGGTCCAGCAGGGTAGTCCTTCTTCTTCTTTAGTTCCTTTCTTGTTGATTTCTGGAGGGGATCTGAGGCGTGGGTGCAGGTCTGCCAGTTTTATCCTTGCTCCTGGGTGAAAAGCAGGGGGGCCCTGGTCCTCCAATCAGGGACAGGGTCGTCCCCCTGTGATGACCACTTCCTGGGAAGTGTGGCAAAAATCCATCCCAGAAGGCAACAGTCTCTAAAAATCCAAAATGGATGAATCTGATTTTTAGAGGAGAGATCTGGCTGAGCCCACCCACTGGTGTGGCTAAAAATCATAAACACACCCCTCTCCTGCCCTCTCCTAATCTAATCAAGGGGGCACCTAGCTGTCTGGGGTTGCAGGATGTGGGGGTGTTGCTGGGTGCTCCAGATGTCCTTCTCTGCCTTTGAAGACCAGTTTGGCAGCCCTCCCCCTTCCTGCTTCCCCATCTGCTGAGGGGAGATTCTCTCCCCCAAGCACATTCCTTTGTGTGAAGTCAGGCCACTTCACACCTCATTAAAGTAGCCTGGCAGAAGCTGCTGCAGGCTGGCCAATCAGAGCACAGGAGCAAAAACAATGCAGAGCTGAAATTGGCAACTTTTTAGGTAAAGTCTAAACTTTTTACCTGCACTAGTTATATTAAATCCAACAACTGGAAGTTGTGGGATTTATTATAACAATCAATTTGATACCAAATTCTTGGTATGTAACATTTAAGGAGACTTTAACATTTAAAATAAAGTCTGCCCATTCTAGCCTATGAAGGCCATTTACTTCAATGAGGGAAAAACGAATTTGGCTGTTTTTACCTCACCAGGGCTTATAAATCTATTTTTATAAAGTCCCTGCTTATAGTTACATGGCACCCAGCCCTAGGGGCACATAGGGCACACCTTAGGGGTGACTTATATGTAAAAATAAGGTAGTTTAAGACTTTGGAAGTACCTTTAATTCCAAAGTCGAATTTGCATATAACTTTAATTTAAAAGCAGCCAGCAAGGCAGGCTTGCTTTTAAAATGACACTGGGCACCTCAGCAATGCACCTAGGTGTGCACCACCTATGCTGTGGTCCCTAAACCTACATGCCCTACCATATACTAGGGACTTATAGGTAGGTTAACTTAGCCAATTATAATTAGCCTAATTTGCATATCCATTTTACACAGAGCACAGGCCCTGGGACTGGTTAGCAGTACCCAGGGCACCATCAGAGTCAGGAAAACACCAGCATAAAGTGGAAAATGGGGGCAAAAAGTTAGGGGGCCTCTGCAATCAGCCCCAGTTTCTCACATTATGTGAGGCCAATTGAATTATAAAGTTATGTTATGCCATGTCATTTATCTTATGTAATATTATGTAATGCTATGTCATGTCATGTCATGCTATCTTATGTAATGTTGTATTGTGCTATGTCATGCCATGTTATTCTATTTAATGTAATTTTATGCTATGGTATATCATGTCATTTGATCTTATCTTATGCAATGCTATGTTATGCTATGTCATGTCGTGTTATGCTATCTCATATAGTATTCTGTAATGTTGGTCTTCTAAATCCCAACAACTCACTCAAAGGTTTTTGGGTGCTGTATGTGGAAAGGAAACAGTAGAGCTTAGTAACTGACTCCAGACCCCCAAGATGGTAGATTGTTTGAAGATACTTTACCTCTCACAGCAGACACACATTGTTTCCCACAGAGGTTGCAGCACTTCTCATTCTTCGGACAGTCTGTGTCACTTTGGCAATGTGGGGGAGGCAGGGGCAGATTGCACGCATCTATTTCTTTGGGGCAGGTCCCCAGATGTGGTGCATCTGTAAAACACCAACAGGATTGAACTAAAAACACAGCCATCCTGAGCTAACAGCACAACTGCCACAGGCTGTTCACAGATCCTCACACTGAATTATCCTTATAGATTGCTTGACTCCTTTGGAACTAAAGGGAAAAAGCTTCCAATATCTTCAGAGAAACTGCACACAGCTGAAACTACCATCTCTTGTAGGTTACATTAAGGTGCCTCATATAGAACCCCTTTCCTCCCTCTCATATCATCCTCCTACTCCCTCTTCTACTGCTCCTATTTGTCTTCCCCCACACTATTTTCTCTGTGACTCCTCAGTCTACAGCTCTTCTCTAGCACTCCTCATTTTACTTCTGTCCTACGTACACTCATCTCCATACTGCTGATAGCTCTACTGATCTCCACTCTACCCTATTCTTTCTATTGCTGTTCTCTCTAATATGCCTTAGGCCATATGTACGAACACATTTTCCCATTGACACAGAATGGGAAAAACCCTTTGCTACATCTGGCCCTTAATCTCTTATTTCTTGCCACTCTTTTTCCTATCACTCCTCACTCCCGCACTTCACCGTACCACTCCTGACTCCACTGGACCTCTCTGTACCACTCTTTTCTAGCGCTCCTCGCTGTCCACAATTGTTTATGCAGCTCTTTTCTCCATCTCTCCTTCTTTCACCATGTTTCCTAGCATCAATCTTCTCTGTACAGTTCATCAGCCCACTGTTATTCTCTCTACAGTTCTTTCCTCTTCTGTTCTTTCTTCTACTCCTTGCTCTCTTATTCTTCTCTCAACTGCTCCTCTTTCACATGCTTCACTCTACGTCTCTTTTCTATACCACTCCTGACTCCATTGCTCTTCTCAATACTACTCCTGACTCTACTGCTCTTCCCTATACCACTCCTGATTCCACTGCTCATATTTATACCACTCCTGACTCTACTGCTCCTCTCTTTACCTCTCCTGACTCCACTGCTCTGCTCTATACTACTCCTGACTCTACTGCTCTTCTCTATCCCACTCCTGACTCTACTGCTCTTCTCTATACTACTCCTGACTCCACTGCTCTTCTCTATCCCACTCCTGACTCTACTGCTCTTCTCTATCCCACTCCTGACTCTACTGCTCTTCTCTATACTACTCCTGACTCTATTGCTCTGCTCCACACAACTCCTGACTCTACTGCTTTTCTCTATAACACTCCTGCCTCCCATACTGTTCTCTACTTTTCTTTTCTATACCACTAGCACCAACGCAGGCACCCTTGTACCATGATGCAAGGGTGTCTGCCTTGTTGGCAGGGCTGTTATATGTAGGAAGAGGCACCTGCACAGAAACAATCCATGGAGGTTTTTTTCCAGAATGCAGCACACGCAGTAGGAGAAAAAACATGGAGAAATAAATGTATTTCTCCTCGAACCTCCTCCCTTGAGGAGGTGTATGATTTTGATGCCTTCTCAAGTTTACACATCTTTGTAAAACTCAGAATGTGCCAAAACCTATGGATTTTGCATGGGAAAACCCACCACAATGCCCATGGAGCTCTCCCCTATTGTGGTGTAAGGAAACACAGTGACTTGTGCTGCATTTCCTTACACCTTATCTATGAGGCTATGAAAAGCTGTGCATGGCTCGTAGATAAGGGTCTGCACTCTGCAGTGCCAGAGCACCACAAAGGTGACTCACTGTTGCGCATGGAGCTTGTAAATAAGCCCCTATATTTATAATATGTTATAACAGAACTTTATGTACAGGGTCTAGGCCATTTGGGATTGGGGGGTATCCAGACACTCTCAAAAAAGGGTCAGAGTTTACAGTTCAAAAATTTAGTTGATAATCTACCTAAACGAGAGCTGTGATGTAAGCTAGTGATAATATTATCCCAAAATATTAATTTTAATTGTGTTTTGGAAGACAATGTTAGGAAGGAAGCGTCAGTTCAGAAAGTCCAAAGCCACAGTTTGGTGAGCCAAGATTCAATATACCTGAACCAGGGAAAAGTGGTGTTCTCATCTAGTTCCAAAAGTTCTCTCATACCCTTCTGACATGGCGCAAGCTCCTGTACTGTCCCAATCCTCACCCAGAAGAGAAGAGGCCTTAACACTGCTACATGCTCTTCTCTCCTGAGTGCAACATCATAGAACATGGGGATAAGGGGAGTGCTTTTGGGACACGTATTCTCACTCTTGGTCCGCCTTTTCACATTTGAATGTCCCCCAAATGTTGGCACCATATAGGGCCACTACTTTTCTTTTAAGTTATAGAGGTCAATAGCGGGAAGACTGGTCTGGGCAATGTTGCCTGATGATTTTTGAAGATTGCCATAGCTCTATGCAGAAGTACTGCCCTTTGTTTTGAATGTGCGAAGTACAGGATAATTTACTATCAAGCATAATAGCCAGACACTAAAGTTTTGGTACAGGTTCAAGCATCTTCTGCTACAGAAATAAATCCCCTCTGAATGACTTGTGGGGTCTGATCCCCCTATATTTGGTTTTAGTAGCATTAATCTCCAGTCCCTTGTTTTCACAATATGTGTTAAAATTATGCAATAATTGCTGCAATCTTCCAATCCTCCCTAACCTGCAGGGCCCCATTATTCCAATACAAGAAGTTATACAGCACTCCGTTTCTCAATCCTCACCCACTGCCTTTCGGTTATTCCAGCACAGGGCCAGGATTAAGCTCTGTCTTTATCCCTAATCCTGATCTGAAGTGCCCCAGTAATGCTGTATCAGGGTTCACATACACCTAATGAACCCCCTGATGTTCTGCGGTGCCTCCTGCTGTTCCACACTCTGACTTCTGTTTGAGGATGTAGTGGAACACATTCTTAGATGCCATCTTTATTTGGGAGGGTCTGTTTCACTTAGCTCACTCTTTTCTTTCCTTAACTCCCTTTACTCTCAATATTTTCTTTCTTCCTCACTTTTCTCTTTCCAGCTCTTAAAATCCACATATTAACAGTTTTGCTCTTTCTTTCAACTGTTTATTTCTACTCCTCTCCTTTTTTTTTATTTCCCTCTTCCTCTTGCTACTTCCTCATTCAAACTTATAAAAACTTTTATATTTCCTTCCTTGTTTCATTCCTCTCTTTTTTCATCAGGTGTTCATTCTTTCACTCTATTTTCTCTTCCCTTCATTCTTTCTTTGTCTTTTTTATTTGCTCTTTCCTTTGACTCAGTAAACCTCCTTTCACTTTGTTTTTAGATCTTTCTACCTTCCTCTGCTGTTTTTCTTATCTTTATCTGTCAATTCATGTTTTACTATAAATCCCTCTTTTTCCTATCTGTATGTGAAAGCCACAAGTTACTAGTCGGGACCCTAAGTGTTAAAGTTGTTTTCCAGTTCTGTGTCTGTGGGAAATGTGTTAGTACATACATGCCCTGGTTCTTTTATTGCACGTTTCTCTCACCATCTCTCTTTTTTTCTCTGATGTTAATTTTTTTTCACACTTCTTTCATTATTTTTTTCCTCTTTATCTTTCATTCAGTAGCTTCCTTCCTTTTTTTCCTTTGTATCATGCTTGCTCTATTCTCTTAGTTTTGTTTTCATTTTCTGGTTCTTCATTTCCATTCCTTCTTTTATTTCTTTGTGACCCCTTTCTCTTTCTTCCTTTTGTTTGTTGTATTCATTTTGCTTCTCTTTTTCTGCCCCATCCGCTTTCTCTCCTGAGGTCTAGTTATCAAAAGAGCAACAGGTGCAGTGGCGCCGGGCCCAGAAACCTATGGGCTTCACTCAACTCTAATTATTGCTCTATTTTCCTACTGAAATTGCAGTCAACCATTTTCTACGCAACTTGTCCGCTACATATTTACTCCTGACTCCCTCTTTCCTTTCACCCTCCAATCCATCCCGAAATATATTTTTCTTATGGTGCTTTGAGCATTACACTCTCATGCCAAAAGTTTATTTCTGTTAAAGGTTTATATGATAAATGTATATTTTTCTAAGATAGAGGAATAAGGTAACTGGAGGTGCTTTAGTTAAATCCTGGACCACTTGAATGACATGGCAGGAAAAGATGAAATTATGTGGCAGGGTTGACCAATCTGTGTAGCAAGAAAAGTCCAGTTATGAATGTACAATGCCAGTCGCTCTAACTCAAAAAAATGTGAGATCCATTGCATTGAAAATGCTTGTTATACATGTAAGGCACCCCTAAGGTAGGCCCTAGGTAGCCCCATGGGCAGGGTACAGTGCATGTTAAAGGTAGGACATTTACTAGTGTGTTTTTATCTCCTAACAGTGAAATACTGCCAAATTAGTTTTTCAATGTTGCAAGGCCTATCTCTCTCATAGGTTAACATTGGGGCTGCTTTTAAATAACTTTTAAGAGCAGTTTCCCTTTGGAGGCAGATCGAGATGTATAGTGTGGGGTCTCTAAACTCACAATTTAAAAATACTTCTTTTGGAAAAGTTGTTTTTTAGATTGTCAGTTTGAAAATGCCACTTTTAGAAAGTGGGCATTTTCTTGCTTGAATCATTCTGTGACTCTGCCTGCTTGTGTATTCCCTCACTGGGTCAGACTGACAGTAGGCTGTTTGTGAATCTACACTAGACAGTCACAGAAAGAGAGCTAGGGTGTAGCCTCCATATCCTGATGGGCCATCTGGGCTAGGGTAGAAGGAGGAGTGGTCACTTACACCTGAAAGGGCTGTGCCTGCCTTCACACAATGCAGTCTCCAATCCCCTGGGGTGAGTCTGGGCAAGGCAGGATCTTGTGAACAACAGAGACGTTCCTTTTAAGTTTGCCTACTTCAAAGGCAGAAAGGGGTATAAGTATTGGACCCAAAACCCCAGATTTTTAGATTGCTTCTGGATACAAGAGGAACCTCTCCAAAGGAGACAAGCTCAAGAGCTAGAGGAGGAGTATTGCCCATTTGCCTGTGACTGTGCTTTGCTGCGTTGGTCTGCAGTTGCTGCTTCTGCCTAAAAGAGGACAAAGGCTGGACTTTGTGGTATATTCCTGCTAGTGAAGTGCCTCTAAGGGCTTGGACTGAGTTTTCCTCTTATTTTGAAGTCTCAGGGCCATCAAAGATTTCCTCTGCCAGCACCTGGACTCTCTGCTGAAACTCTTGCACTGCCAAGTGGTGCCGTCCCCAGTCCCTGGTCACTTGAAAGGTGAAGCTGGTGGAACCTACGTGGAAATCCACGCACAGGAGCTGTGCTGGGAAAATATCGACACACCACCTGCAATCCGACTTTAAAAATGATGCGCCACCTGCATCACAGCTGAAAATGGATGTACCACCTGCATTGTGGTTGAGAAATCGATGCATCACCTGCTTTGCAGCTGAAGAAATGACACAATATCCACTTGCGGCTGCTGAAAATGGCACAAACCCCACGCAGCACAGTTTTTCATCACCGTGCAGCTGGATTTTGCACGCATCATCGCTAGGCGTCAAAATCAATGTGAACCTGCACGGATCGGAGGTACTGCATCCAGAAATTGACAAATCGCTCTCTTGTGGGAGAGAAAACGGGTGCATTGCCTACCCGACCATAGAAGAAACGATGCACGGCCTCATTTGAGAATATATAATTGACATATTTCTAACTTTTCTGCCGCACGTTCGCCCGTGCAGCTTTATTTTTGACGCAGACCAGGTACTTTATCTAACAACAATGTATCCATTGTTTTTTATGGACTAAAATTCTACATTTTAATAATTCATCACTTCACTTGTGTATGTTGGATTTTTGTAATTTTGGTCTTGTTTGATTTAGATTAGGTAAATATTGGCTATTTTTCTGGACTGGTGTGGTGTCCATTTTGGTAGTGTTTTCACTGTATTACTGTGTGTTTTGGTACAATACTTTACACTTTGCCTTTGAGATAAGCCTGAATGCGTGTGCCATGCTACCAAGGGGGTGAGCAACGGTTACCTTAAGTGTGTACCTCCAATGCCCTGACTAGCGTGAGGGTCCCTGATTAGACAGAGTGCAAACTGACTGCCAACCAGAGACCCCATTTCTAACAATTCCCCTCCCAAGAACTCTGCCACACTCTATCAGACTATTTGCACAGCAAGATAGCCAACATCTACAACAACATCTAGCCCCAACTCACCGCTATTAACTTCAACAACCTCAACCCAACCACCCACACCAACCAAGTAATCACCACATGAAACCAGATCACCACGTACAACACTGTAGCCATCATGTCCACCATCCACTCTGGAGCACACACCAATCCCAGTCCCCATCACTTATTCAACCTAGGAACTAAGGAATTCTGTACAGAACTCACCAACATCCTCAATGCCGCCATTACAATGGTAGCCTTCGTTAACAGATGGAAGCATGCAGAGGTAAAACCGCTTCTCAAGAAAATCTCTGCGGATCCCAGTGAACTGAAAAATTACTGTGCCACCTCACTGCTCCTATACACCACAAAAGTCAAAATATTGGTTGCAAGGTCACAGTTTTCCACACTAACATGCAGGGAGGCACCTCAGGCGTCATGGATTTCTTCTGACAGTGTGGAGAACTGGTGTATGCACAGTTACCACACAACTGGGGTGGGATCTGATGCACAGTACATTTGCATGCTCCAGTTTTGTTAATCCCTGGAATAAACATATCTGCTTTACATAAACACCCCATGAGCCTTCAAATGACTTTGCTACATCTCTACAGAAGAACAAGAACTGCTGAATATTATGGCACAATTACCTGGAACGAAGTTGCCCAAGAACAGAGGCTGTTCAACGATGCTGAACTTTTCTTTGGGAGCATCCTGCCATTTGTCCAAGCTAAAGCAACAGCTCGTTGAATCCAAGGTGGTAGCTCCTCAAACTCATCAACACCACCAATGATGGCTTCAGCCATAGAAGAGGAAATGTGTACCCTAAGAATGATGATGCTGCAACACCGTTATGTACTGGACCTTATGACAGTCATGGAAGGTGGAGTGCAGCAAGATAAGATCTGCATGCTGCACATTCATCCCAGCAAATGATAGAGAAAATCGAACTTCATCAGAAGCAATACAGACACTGCATAATTTTGATACTACAATGATAGAGGAAGGAGGTGCACCAGATAGTGGTTCAGTGGTTGGTTTGCACCACTACCATCATGGATGTCGGGACTGTTGGGGACTTTGTTACCAATTACTGTGATCTTGTTACTGATAGATTGTAAGATACAAGTAATTTTAGCATGCATTTGGAGAATAACCGCTAAGGTGGCAGGGGCGTTTTCAGTTAGAATTCCAACACAGGTAGTAGATTAGTAGGACCGCATGTATTACCTGCTGCCAAGGGCAGGTCTGAATGAAGTAGATGAAATATCAAATAGAGAAGGGAATGTTGTATGGTATATAAACAAGTAACATGATGTAAAAAATACGAAACACAAAAATATCACACAACATCAGGACCAAGCCAAAACCACATAGCTGTTTAAAGTTAAGAAAAGGTTTAGGCCCAACTCCCACACTTACCGGAATAAGGTGAAAAGTTACCTTAAGAATGGAGTCAAATAGGAAACTTGAAAGGGTTTTTATTTAAAGGCCAACTAATGCCTAACTGATCTAAAAGCATTTACAACATCAGCACACAACTCACCCGGCACACACTCCATGCCTTCAAACAGATTGTGGCCTGATTAGACAATAAGTCCATAATTGAAGATGCTTAGAACACATTGGTGCTTGATTAAACAATGGATGCAGGTAAGAAACTAAAGGGCATATTTATAGTCCCCTGGTGCCACCTTGCACGACACTAGCACCATTATTTTTTACATTAATGAGGCCCAACAGGGCTGAAATCCCTGCGCCATATTTACTGAGTAGCACAATGCATGCATTGTGCCACTCTGTAACCCTTTGTGCTATATTATACCTGCGCCAGGCATACTGTATGCAAAGTGGGCGTTCCCCTGTTAGGGGGGGCTGGAAAATTGGTGCAAGGTGCTCAGAGCAGGCATTAAAAGGGGGCTTCCATTATTTAGAATGGGCCCCTATGTACTCTGCAAGAGTAGCGCCAACATTTTGGAGCTGCTCCTGCAGAGTACATGAATAGCGTCAAGAAAAATGACACTATAGCCCCCTACCCTGCGCCATGGTGCACCGTATTATAAATACGACGCACACATGGTGGCGGTAGGGGAGTACTAAGGGGCGGAGGGAAAGTGGCGCTGCACTCGGTGCAGTACCACTTTCCTTAAATCTGCCCTAAGGGCCATATTTATGGATGGTTAGCGTCACCTTAGCACTTATTTTGGCACTAAAATGGTGCTAACCTAACTCTATATTTTTATTTCGAGTCTATGCCCATCAAGAGTCAAAATTTTTGAGATAGCACTAAGTTTAGGATGCGCAAACCCATCTTTCGTCACTGAGATGTAAGGTAGGCGTTCCCATTCTAAACATGATGCTAGCCCCCCCAGAGCCATATTTACCTCCCGGCGCAGAAACTACATGCGGGTGGGAAGAGGAACTATATATCGGCACTAAGCCCGCTAGGCAGGAGTCATTTTGTGGCTGCTTGTGCATCAGTAACTGTCGCTCGGCTGACTAGCAGCAAAAGTTTTCCCGCTAACCAGCCTAACATCATTTCTGACCCACTAGCGCCATTCCCCCTAAAGCCACCCCGACTAGCGTCTTTTTTTTTTGCTAGCCATTCCTTAGTGCCACTGTGCGTCATTCCATAAATATGACACACGGATGGCTTTAAGGAATGGTGTTAGCCAGCGTTGAGAAAAATGACACACAACTGCATTAGCGCAGTTGTGCGCTATTCTTCATTTATATGGCCTACATTCTGAGCACACGGAGCCCTCAGACACACAGTGCTGCCAGCACACAATCTAAGGAGTGCACATCTACTATGAAACACCCATGCGTTCTTAGACAAAAAACATGCCCTGTCAAAAAGCATTGTTAAATGGTTAATGAAATGTCTAATGGTTTAGTTCATGAATTCAGTGTAATACAGTCACATGTCTTTAAGTGTTTTCTGCCTTGAATTTGTAATAACTTACAAATTACTTATTATTTACTATGTGGAATAAAGCCTTGCATTGAATTGTATAAAAAGGTCTGCCTGCGGGAACAGGCATTTGAGATAAACTGCTTAGGGAGCTTGAGGGTGCTGAGGTGCAGTCTGGAGTGATCTTCTCCCTGTCGCAAGTTAGTACATACTGTCTTTGGATTGCCAAGAAGAGTCTGCATTTCTATTTGAGATGGGAGCGTTTTGCCCACCTCGTAACATGTTCATGTGTTATTTAGTGCATATGATTCAGACAGCTGCTTATGCTGCTTTATATTGTCTTTCTGATCTTGTAAATATGACCTCAGTAACATGAATTGTGTGTTTCCCTTTTTCTTATTATTAAGAATTTACTTTGCAAAGCTATTTTGATTGATACAGTTGAGACATTATTGTATGCTATTGTGATATAGGATTGGGCATTGTATCTTCAGATGGCAGTTTATTCCTTCTTTCCACTTTGGGTACTTTCAGTGCTTTGCTCCAGTTCAAATCTTTTCACAGCTAGTAGAAAGATCCCACACCAGATGCAAGACTACCACATCAATTAAGAAACAATTTTGATTCCATCTAACAAGAGCCCCACATATGAAGCAGGGCTTCTACTGATAACTATTTTGGAATGGTAACGGGTACATTTGAATAATGAGCAATACTCCATATGGAATGTCTATGAGCTTCCCAAAACTTGCAATGAGGCTATAATTAGGCATACACTTGGTAAATTTGTAAATTTAAAGTTAGATTAGGGACCGCTGGGATTCAGCTTCCAGTTTCCAAGGAGAGCTCTATGGTGTGCACATCAACACATCACACTATCTAACAAGCTGTAATAGGATCAGAGCAGTGAATCTGTGCCCTGTTCATAGACAGGCTTACATTAGTACCGTGGCTGTCACAGGGTCCGTACACCCAAAGCCACAGCTATGGCTGGCAGCACTTCTGGACCCCAACACAGTCAGTATCATGGTGGCATGTTCTGGGCAGAGGACTCATCATGCAGGTAAAGTTTACTGTAGGGCGCACACCAGACTTCTCTATCAATAAAACAACATTTCCAGAGATATTACATGACGTTATGATGCTAAATAATCACCAGGGGAAAAATATCACCAACTGTGAATTTCACACGAGAACTGCGTGATGCCCTCACCCATGGATTTTCAGTAGGAAGAGCATCCTATAAGTCTCAGAATTTCTTAGAAAAGAAGGACTTATCAGTGTGAAGCCCTGGTTGAAATTATGAAGATAGTAACTAAAGATATGTGTCCATCACATCAGCCACCATTCATCACAGTCTCAGTTAGACACACCCCTGTTGTATGGAAGATAGTATAATAAAGTATTGTATGTATAGAATTCCTTATCTTTCAATACTGTTTTGTGTTATCACTTTTGTTGACGATGTAATGAATATAGGTGACTCAACATTACATTTGCCACATGGGGCCTGATTTAGATCTTGGCACTATTACTGCCAAATCGCCGCAGCAGCAGACAGTTTGGGTGTGATAAAAGTTGTGAGAGTGTCTGCGTTGGTATAAAAGTTGTGAGAGTGTCTGTCTAGGTGTGAGAGTGGGTGTGAGAATGCCTATCTGGGTGTGAGAGTGTCTGTGTTGGTGTGACAGTGGGTGTGAGAGTGTCTGTCCGGGTGCGACAGTGGGTGTGAGAGTGTAAAAATCTGGCTTGGTGTGTGGTGGGTACCTAAGGTATTTACACTTATACCAGGTCCAGGCATCCCCTATTAGTGAAATGTAGGCAGTGTCTAGAAGCCAGGTTTGCTAGAGGTAGCTGTGGGTGATCAGTCAAGGCTTATCTGGGAGACATGCAAAGCTCATGCAATACCACTGTAGTCACACATCACTTACACACATGAAAGAATACACTCAGTGTTACAAAAAGTAAAGTACTTTATTATGGTAACACAACACCAAAATTACTATAGAGATAATACTCCCTTGGGGTGAAGTAATACACAAGTTATATAGACTAGTTATCAGAAATAGGCATTAGAATATTTAGAAAACAGTCAAAATAATATAAAACACAATAGAGAATACGGGACCTCAGGGGAGCACAAACCATACTCTAAAAAGATGGAATGCAAGAGTGTCACCCCCACCCAGGTAAGTGGAGTGTGTAGAGGGTTGATAGGGGTACCAGGAACACACAAAGGTAAGTATCACAACACCCCCCAGCAACCAGGAGAGCAGAAGTAAATTACTAGAATTTCCCCAGAACACCAACTTAGAAGAAAAGAAGAGAATTGCAAAACCCAGAGATGACTGCAAGAAACCAACGGTGGATTCCTGAGGAGGAAGACCTGTGGAAAGAGGGGACTGAGTCCATAATAGCCAGCAGAGTCCTACCCACCAAGCTGAAGATAGAAGGAGTTGGTCAACGGTGAGGGAGAAAAGACATTACTGCAGCCCTTGAGTTGGAGTTAGAGTTGAGTTCTTGGAGGATGCAGTTGATGTCCCAGGCCGGAAGGAAGATTGCAGTCAGGTTTGCTTGTCTGGATTCCACCAACAAGCCTTGGCACAGGCAAGACTCGCGGTTGGTGGAAAGTGGAGCTGCCGGGGACCAGCAATGTCCAGGAGGACTAAACCTGGGAGGTGGAGTCAGAGGGGGCCTCAGCATCGCAGAGAGCCCAGAGAAGCACAGGCAACATGCACAGACGTCCCACAGGATGGGAACACAGAAGATGCAAATGGAGCCCATGCAGCACTACAAAAAGAACTCCCACGATGCAGGAGAGCCACTTAGGTTGCTGTGCATCACAGGAAGGAGTGCTAGTAGCTAGAGCTACAGGAAGACTGAAGACTCCTTGGAAGAAGTGTCAACAAGCCTTGACAACTGCAAAGGATGCAGTGCACAGGGGTACTGTCCTTCGTGGGAAGGCAAGGGCTTACCTCCACCCAAGTTGGACAGCTGGTAGAGAGGACTGTCTGACCCGCTTCTGACCACTTCCTTTGTTGCAGGATCCACGCAGCTCAGCAGGAGAGGGGATTCAAGCAGCCAGTTGTTGTTGCTGTTGATGCCTGCAGATGTTGGGGAGTGACTCCTTCACGTCAAGGGAGATTCCTTCTTCTTTCCTGTGCAGACTGAAGA
The DNA here is from genome assembly GCF_031143425.1 of Pleurodeles waltl. Classification (NCBI taxonomy): domain Eukaryota; kingdom Metazoa; phylum Chordata; class Amphibia; order Caudata; family Salamandridae; genus Pleurodeles; species Pleurodeles waltl. Next base: position 54,805,630 of record NC_090444.1, on the reverse strand, counting down.
CGGGCTGTCCGCAAAGGATGCACAACCGGGGAAATGTTGCAAAAGCTGGAAGGGGCCAGAGAAACAATGTTGCAGGCAAAATCTTTATCTTTGTTGCAGATTGTCAGGTCCTAGAGATTCCAGGAGCATTTTCTTTGATCAGAGGTAGAAGTAAGTGATGCAGAGCGATCTTGCTGGAATCTTGCAAGCCGAATCTGAGGAATCACCAAAAAGAGAGACCTGAAAGGGGGATTGGTCACCTAGCTGGGGGACCACCTATCAGGAGGGGGCTCTGATGTCACCTGCCTGGCCTGGCCACTCAGATGCTCCCAGAGTTACCTGTCAACCTTGGATTCAAGATGGCAAAACCCAGGAACCCTTGGGTGGAGCTCTGTGTACCAACCCTGGGGTGGTGATGGACAGGGGAGTGGTCACTCCCCTTTCCATTGTCCTGTTTTGTGCCTGAGTAGGGACTGTAGGTCCCTGAACTGGTGTAGGCTGGTTTATTCATGAAGGGCACCAAATGTGCCCTTCAAAGCATACCCGTGGCTTGGGGAAGCTACGCCTCCCAAGCCATTTAGCACCTATTTCCTAAGGGATTGGGTGTAACACCCCTCTCCCAAAGGAAATCCTTTGCTCTGCCTTCCTGGCTTTGATCTGGTCAAGCAACAGGAAGGCAGAAACCTGTCTGAGGGGTGGCAGAAGCTGAGGCTGCCTGGAAAACCTCAGAAGGATGTGGAAGCAATGCTGGGGATCCTCTAAGAAGCCCCCAGAGTGCATGTAATCATGCAACCAATACTTGCGAAAATAATGGGGGATGATTCCAACACGTTTGATACAAAACATGCCTAGATCCAGAGTTACCATTATGTAGCTGGACATAGGTAGTGACCTATGTCCAGTACACACGTAAAATGGCGTTCCTGCACTCACAAAGTCCAGGAAAGTGGGTCTGAAGTTTGTGAGGGCACCTCTGCTAGTGCAGGGATGCCCTCACACACAGGTACATGCATCCTGTTCCCTGGGCTGAGAGGGCCTACCATAGGGGTGACTTATAGTGACCTGGTGCATTGATCTATAGTGAAAATGGGTGCATGCACCCGGTTCACGCAGACTGCAATGGCAGGCCTGCAGAACCCTTTGCATGGGCTCCCTATAGGTGACAGAATAATTGCTGCAGCCTATAGGGATCCCCTGCAACTCCAATGCCCTGGGTACCTAGGTACCATAAACTAGGGGCTTACATGGAAGGCCAGTATGCCAATTGTGGGATGAAATACAGAGTTTTGGGAGTGACAGCATAATCACTGGGGTCCTGGTTAGCAGGATCCCAGTGAACACAATTAAACACGCTGGCATCAGGCAGAAAAGAGGGTAACAATGCCAAGAAAGAGGGTACTTTCCTACAGAGATTGCCTATCTGGATGTCAGAGTGGGTGTGAGAGTGTCTGTATTGTTATGAGAGCAGTTGTGATAGTGTCTGGTTGTGAGAGGGTGTATTAGAATGTCAGACTGGGTGTGAAAGGGTTATGTCTGGATGTGAGACTGGGCATGAAATAGTGTGTCTGGCTGTGAGGGTGCATGTGAGAGTGAGTGTCTGGCTGAGAGACTAGGTGTGACAGTGTCTGTGACTGAGTGTGAGAGTGTGTAGAGGGATGCCAAAAGTGTGTACAAGCATTTGTACATATTTTTTGAAGTTTTACAAGATCTGTAGATATACGGGTGGATTTACACAGAGATCCACTCTGAGCCCTGCTGAGGATCATCAGATCTCAGAAAACATAAAAAATATTATTTATGCATTTTTTAAACATTATGTATATCTAAGGCACCTTTATATGATCCCCCTGGGGTCAGGGACCTCTTCCCTGACCCCATCTTGTACATTGTCCCCCTCATTTCTGCCCAGGGGACCATTTCCCAATAAAGCAAAATGGTGGCCACAATCTCCCTGCCAGATTGTGGCCAGCCATTCGGATTCTTCCTGTGGTGGGTGGATCTGTGGATTTACCTGCAGTAGATTTGTGGAGGAGCTGCATCCCTAGATATCCATAGTTTTTTTTCCTTAAATAGCTCTAGCTCTAGTTCTATGGAAACATGGTCCTAACTGTAACTACCTAGTGGCGACTATATAAAGATCTTAAACCAGAAAGTATCATATTTTCATGATTTTGAGAAAACGTGCTGAGATGTTTTTGAGACAAGAAAGTTCAAAATATAAAGATATCAGTACGGTTTGGTCCCATAGGAGTCCGGTGGGACCACAACATAGAAATCTGTGAAGGCTTTTTTCCTCATTAGCCTACTTGGTACTATGAACTCAGTGGTCCTGATGCACTGAAGAGCTTTGAAGGAGCAGTCAAAAGCTCCTGCAGAAGTCCACAAGAACCCCTTGTGGTCATGTGGGACTCCTGCAGCAGACAGCCCAGACAACTCTGAGCTACAATGGAAGTGCAACAGTACTAATAAAAACAAGTTAAAAAAAGTAAAGTGTGGTTTTAGAGTCTGTGGGAGGTTGAACATTCAGGTAGGGTTGTTTAACAAGGTGGGGCTGGCCATGAGGCCTACGTCAGGCTGGGCCCTGTGGCCAACTCCATGTTGCACATTGTTAGACTTGGCATCCTTGGTGTGGTCCCCCCTAACTTTTTGTCTCTGTTCCCCAAGTTATTGATGTGGGCTGGACTCTGTTTTTGCTGTCTTTGATACTCTGGGCATTTTACCACTGCTATCCAGTGCTAAAGTGCATGTGCTCCTATGTGAAATGTATGTGTAATTGGCTTTAAAATGATTGGCATATATAATTTACTAGTAAGTCCCTAGTACAGTGCACGAGAGGTGTCCAGGGCCTGTCAATTAAACTAGTGGACATGTTGCACTGGTTGTGCCACCCACATTAGTAGCCCTGTAAACATGGCTCAGACCTGCACAGGCGTGACTTTGTTTGCAGTTTTCAACTGCCAATTTGATTTGGCAAGTGTACCCACTTGCCAAGCCTAAACCGTCCCTATTTATATATGCAAGGCACCCCTAAGGTAGGCTCTAGGTAGCCCCATGGGCAGGGTGCAGTTTATGTTAAAGGTGGGACTGTACTTATGTGTTTTACATGTCCTGACAGTGAAATACTGCCAAATTCGGTTTTCACTGTTGCAAGGCCTATCTCTCTCATAGGTTAACATAGGGGCTAGCTTTAATGTTATTAAAGCTCGAATTCCCTTTAGGAGCAGATTGAAATGTGGAGTTTGGGGTCTCTGAACTCACAATTTAAAAATACATATTTTAGTAAAGTTGGTTTTTAGATTGTGTGTTTGAAAATGCCACTTTTAGAAAGTAGGCATTTTCTTGTTTAAACCGTTCTGTGACTCTGCTTGTTTGTGGATTCCCTGTCTGGGTCAGTTTGACAGTTGGGCTGTTGGCACTTCACTCTAGACAGTGACACAAAGGGAGCTGGGGTGTAGGCTGCATATCCTGATGGGCCATCTGTGCTCAGGGGAGGAGTGGTCACTTACACCTGAAAGGGCTGTGCCTGCCCTCACACAATGGAGTCTCCAACCCCCTAGTGTGTGTCTGGGGCCTAGGCTGGGCAAGGCAGGAGCTTTCAAACAAGAGAGACTTTTCTTTGAAGTTTACCTACTTCAAAGGCAGAAAGGAGTATAAGTAGATTAGATTACTTCAAGGATTCAAGAGGAACCTCTGCCTGGAGAAGAGCTGAAGAGCTGAGGAGAAGAACTGCCCTGGCCTGTGACTATGCTGTGTTGGGCTATCCTGCAGTTGCTGCTTCTGCCTTTGCAAGGGGACAGAGACTGGACCTTGTGGTATATTCCTGCTTGAGAAGTAACTCTAATGGCTTGGATTAGAGATTCTCTCCTGTTTTGAAACCTCAGGGACAGCAAAGGCTTCACCAGCCAGACCTGAGTCTACTTGCTGTTGACTCTAGCTTGCAAGAGGGTGCCATTTCAGTTCCTGGACCCCTGGAAGTGAATTCCTGGACAAAAACCAGTCTAACGACGTTGGACGATGCTGTGTGACTTCGCAAAGGATGCTGCTGCCTGGATCCATGACTCTGCTTGCCTGAGGCCGTGGACCTCACTGAGTGCGATGCTGATGACCCAGTAAGCTGACGCCACTACCCCGGAACTACAACGCCCCCTGCCCCAAGTCTATTGACCTTGTAGAAGTCCGACAACCCTGTAGGCCTCACATCGCTGCAGCTGCTGATCCCTCCCGACTTTGCTGACACTGGCGTGTCGTAAGTCCAGCATCCATGACGGCCCGATGCTATTGCAGCGCCTGCAGCCCTGTGACATCATCACAACCCGGTGAGGTTGCCCTGCAGCATCGTGACTCTGCCGGACTTTGCATCTGTCAGAACGAAGGGACCGACTTCGCATCTGATACCGCTTCACCTAAACTGCCCTGTAGTGAGGGCCCGACGCCGCTGCGTGACGCCTCTGTCCCTCTGTCCCGTGGCACCATAACTGATGCAGCATTGGACCCAGCACCGCCGCTCTCCCCATCTCCGTGCATCAGCCTGTTTTCTATTTGTTTCTTAAGGTACTGTACTTGGAGGTCGAACAACTCCGTAAACGACGCCATTGGCATCGCATAGTGCCAACTTGCAGTATTTGTGCCTCAAGGCACTGTTTTCATGCTTTTAAGTGTTAAATTCATATTTTTTAACTGTATGTTGTGGATTTTATCCTACTTGGTTTGTTCAGATAAATATTAACTATTTTTCTAAACCTGTGTTGTGTTATTTTGTAGTGTTTTCATTGTATTACTGTGTGTGTTGGTACAAATACTTTACACATTGCTTTTGAAGTTAAGCCTGCCTGCTCGTGCAAGCTACCAAGGGGGTGAGCAGGGGTTAACTGAGGGTGATTCTCTTTTACCCTGACTAGAGTGAGGGTCATTTCTTGGACAGGGGGTAACCTGACTGCCAACCAAAAAAAAACAATTTCTAACACACATGTGTAAAGGTTATGTGTGACAGGGATTTTCCCACCCATGGGGGTTGGCACACGGCATGACCACATGCCAGCCCCTGCAGCCAACCCATGGCATACATGATTGCAAGTCACATGTGTGGGGAGTTTGGCACCAACGTGTGGTGGTGCTCTGCCAGAACCTACAGTCTACCTCCTGCTGGGTACAGCCTAAGGCTGTGCAAGGGGGTGACTACTTTAAAAAAGCAGAAATTCAATGAAAAGAAACTGATTTTAAAGTGAAGTTATATGTAAGTAAGGTAGTATTATTTTCACTTTCATTAAAAAATCTATCTTGGAATTCACTGTAAGCAACCTAGGTTAAAGTGGTCTTATACACAGTTCTTCTAAATAGAAGAAACAAACAACTTAAAAACAGAAAAAACACTGAAATTCACCAGTTATACACAGCTGTCCTAAGTAAAATGTAAACTGCTATGATGCTATGACCACACTTATTCCATCACTGATGGTGGAGGTTATACCTACGATAATGAATTACAGAACAAAAGTGCAGTAAGGTAGATGGAAATACCTTTAGCCTTACCCTCATAATAAAGTAAAGGCCTAGCAAGCCCTAAATCATATAATTATAATTTTCTTTGCCTATACTACACAAAATATCATACAAGAGGGTGTCAGTTTCAGTAAGGCAGACCTGTTAGCTTTCTCTGACTATCAGTATCAAGACGCCATGCCTTTCGGCTCTGTCATATTATCATCATACTAGCAAATGCAGAAAACAAGTTAACTTGTTATACTTCACCACTGCAACACCGTTGAAATCAATTTGGAACAGTGCCAATATTAAGTACTTTTCATAGCAGTATACAACTGCGCATTGTTAATTATTAATATTGTCAACAGAACATTACATTAAAAAAAATATGTCATGGAGTTTGCTTTACTTTTACTAAAGTGCTTCTGCAACTATGGGACCCATTAATAGAGGTCTTCACATTCTAGAGCCTATGGGCCAAAGCTGCTCGAAAGCTTTGAAAAGTAGCAAAACCTTTTACCAGTGGCATAATTAAAACTACATGGGAGAGTTAAGGTGACTTTTGTTGGGGCCTCTTCTGGAAGGATGCTGCAATCCACGCAGTTCCCCACCCACAACACATTTCCAAAATGTTGGTGGTGTTTCTGCATTCTGCGGATGTCTACAAGGAAGCAAGATTTCCATTGAAAGTGTCATCACTAATGCTTTTGTGGCACTTCTGCCACCAGGTGATGAATATGTAATAAGTGGCTTCCAGGTTACTTGTATTTCTTCTAATATTATGGACTTGTTCAGTAGGGTTTTGACACCCACAACCCCTTTTTCCAATTGGGGCAGTTAGGAGCACCCTTCCTGTAGTGGGAGCCACAACTGTTCCTTGGCTCTAGCCCACAGACAGAAGCAATCAGTCCCCTGACTTTACTGGCTACTGGCATACATAAAAAAGCCAGTGCACCCAACCTCCCCAGATAGGCATGGAGGCGGACGATGTGCCCTCCCCAGTGGTTTTGCCTCTGGATAAGTGTCCCCAGATGGTTTGTTTATGCATGGATCTGAGTGGAGACGGTTGTCCCTGGGGCATCAATCAATCAGGTGGTTCTTTTTGAGCGCAGGCTTGTCACCCCGGCGGGGTCTCCATGCACTGTGGTGGTGCTGTGGGTCAGGCCCAGTGGGACATGGCAGTCAAAAATCCAGGTCTTGAGCTGCTTTCTGAAGTTCTCCAGTAAGGGGGATGTGCATAGGTGAAGGGGGAGGTTGTTCCAGACTAGAGGCGAGGAAAAAACATCACCTTTCACGGTAGTTCACAGTGGATTTAGGGACATGGGCCTGGGCATGGGTTGATGATTGTATGCTCTGTTAGGTTGGTGAAAGGTGATGCGGTTTTTGAGATAGGTGGGTCTGGCATTGTAGAGGGCCTTGTAGGCGTGGGTGAGGAGCTTGAAGAGACATCTGTGCTGTTCGGGGAGCCAATTGAGGGCCCTGAGGAGTGGAGAGATGCTGGTTCTTCTGATGAGTTTGAGAACTTGCTGCAGTGCTTTGGATGGTCTGGAGCTGGGTAGTGAGCTGGCATGGAGCGCGTTACCATTGTTGAGGCGGATTTATGTGAGATCCTGGATGACTGTTTTCTCAGTGAAGAGGGGAATCCAGTGGAACATCTTGCGGAGCATCCGGAGTGTGTGAAAGGAGACGGAGGAGACAGCGTTGATTTGTTTTTTCAAGGAGAGTCGGGTAACCAGGATTATTCTGAGGTTGCATGCATGGTTGGAGAGTGTGGGAGAGGGGCCAAGGGTGGTGGGCCACCACAAGTCATCACAGGGGGATGGCTTGTTTCTGAATGTGAGGATCCATGTTTCGTCTGAGTTCAGCTTGAGGCAGTTGGTCTTCATTAAGGTGGCAATGTTGGTCATGGTGTTTTAGAAGTTGGTGTATGTGGAGGTTGCATTGTCAGTGAGGGAGAGGACGTGCTGGGTGCCATCAGCATAGGAGATTATGTTGAGTCCGTGGGTATATGCAATGTTGGCTAAGGAGGTCATGTAGGTGTTAAAGAGGATAGGGCTGAGGGAGAAGCCCTGGGGGATGCAGCAGATGATGTCCTTAGGGGTGGAGACATAGGGAGGGAGGCATAATTATGCTCAGGGGATTAAGCTCTACACAGGCTACCTCCCAATTCATTTACTGGAAGAGGAAAGTTGCAGTGTCCTTCAGGGCATTGTGTTTTCAAGGTTTTGCAGCAGAGTGTGAATGCTCCATTTCATGCTGGGTGTCTACCGGAAACTGAGCTTTAATTGCAGATATGTCCCACCCATACAGTCAATTTCTATTTATTTTGGCTCCGTGTGTTCCTGGTAGCCAGCTATTATCACCACTATCATGTTTTTCAAGCCTCCCAGCATGCAAAGGACACTTTTGGTTAAGAACTGTATTTCCTAGCTCCTTTGCATAAGACCTGTTCCCTGCCTGACTTCTGGTGCTTTTTCCTGCTTGTGTGAGCATCTTGTATAGCCTCCTCAGAAACCAACAAATTGAATACCCTCTGTCACACTGTACAGGCAACCTTGCTTTAGCCATCTTGCAAGGCACCTAGATGTCTGTGGAGTCAGTAGCAATTGGCCTGATAGGGATCAGCCAGCTGCAGTACTAATCCACAGAATTCTCAGGCAAACCCTTCCGAGTCCCATAGTAGGTCCATTCCTCCTATTGTTCCTTAGGGGTCATAAATGGGCCAGCACCACTGGTCCTGGAGAAAACCACTCTAGTCCTTCATACCATCCTTGCAGTTTCATCAGGTGGCTTCTTCCAGCTGGACATTCTTCTACTGTCGTGACCCCCAGGTCTAATGTCTGTTCATCAGTCTCTCCCTTGTGTAGGAGTTTTCAAGTTGGGGGTGGAACGTTCTAGAAGACAGGACTCTTGGCCAATAGAAGGTCACCACATCTTCCCTCAGGCTACCTTTGCGCAAATATGGGGGTTCACATGGTTCAAATGCCACTCGCACAGTCCACACAAGTGCACATATTCATGTGCCCTTTTTTTCACATGTGACTAGCCCGGAGACTCTTGCCCTAGCTGCGCAGCAGATTTATCTTAAACACTGGTGGTTAGTACTCTTTGTCTGTTTACACAGAATGTACAGTGAGTGAAACTTGTGTAGTGAGACTCACACACAGTAAAGGTCGTAGTCTAAAAGCAAAATAATCCAGGGGGATTAAAGAGGGAGATCCCATCCCCTACACACCTGCTATGTACAATAGTGCACTTTGCTGCAATACAGATATTTTCATAGCTATTGGACTGGTCCCACACCAGAAGCAAGACTTCCAGTGACAGTAAATATGGTACAACAAGCTACATGTTTTGATCTAACAACAGCCCGACACCTGATGAAGCCAGGTATCTCCTTATAACTCATTTGCAATGATCAAGTGTGCATTTTAATAATGAGAAATACTCTATAATGTCTATGTTTTTTTCAAAATTTTGCAGCAGGGGTACAATTAGGAATACACATGGTAATTTTGTCGCAACTTTGTAAGTTTAATGGCCGAATTTGGGACCATTGGGACTCTATCATGATCTGCATCTTGCAGACAAGTGCACATCAACACAGTACAATCTAAGAAACCATAATAGTGTCTGATCACTTAGGGGCATATTTATACTTTATGGTGCAAAACTGCACTAAGGCAGTTTAGCATCAAAAAGTTTTGCACCGGCTTGCAATATTCTTGTGCGCCATCAGGGCACCATATTAATGGAATGGTGCAAGCTGGTGCAAAGGGTAGGCTAACATCAAAGAAATGGTGTTGGGGTGGCGGTATGGGAGAAGGGGGTTTGGCACCAAATATTGACATTAGGCAGGTTAGAGTTTTTAAAACAAATGACTCTAAACAGCCTAGCATCATTTTCTGACACAAAACCATCCATACCACATGACTCCTGTCTTAGAAAAGACAGGAGTCATGCCCACCACCCCAATGGCAGACACAGTGGGCCAGGGTCCCCTGGTCATGGCCATAGCACCCAATGCCATGTAGGGGGGCCCATTTCAGGCCCACCAATGGCACTTTAAAAAAAAGGAAAACTTACCTGTACTTACCTATACTTACCTGGGATGAGATCCTCATCCTCTGCTGTCCCTTTGGTGTGGGTGGGGGTGTCCTTGGAGCCTAGGGAGGGCAGCTGTGGGCTTATTTCTTGGTGTTCTACCATCGAAATTGGCCCACAGGGCCCCTAACCCCTGCCCTGACCCAGGCATTAAATAATGGTACAAAGCAAGCTTTGCACCATAATTTGAACCCTCCTCCCCAATGCGTGATTTTAATACAGGGGATAAATATGGCGCTAAGGCCATAGAGTCATTTTTTCCGGGGGAACGGCTACCTTGCATCTCATTGACACAAGGTAGGTTTCCTTGTCCAAAAAATGACTTTAACTCCATAACCTTGGTGTTAGATGGGTCTAGCGCCAACGTATAAATATCAAGTCAGTTTTGCACCAAATTTGCAGTAAAAAAATGACCCAAGTTTGGCGCAAAACAAGTATAAATATGTCCCTTAATCCATTCCCTTGTTTATAGACAGGGTTGGATTGGTACTGTACCTTTGCTCACAAGGTTTGTACACCCATAACCACATGATTGCTGGCAGCTCTTCTGTATCCCTTTACAGTAGGTGTCACTGTTGCAAATTTGGGCAGAGGAAATATGTCACACATGAGTCCTACTGCAGGACATATGGCAGGCTTATTAGTAAATAAAACATTTGCAGGCAAATCAAATGAGATGATGATGCAAATTTGTCAGCAGACAAATATCACCAATTCTATTTCACATGAGAACTTCACGATGTGGAGTAACAAATGAAATGTGCCTGTTATACGTAACTGATATGACATATCTAAATTATATATATATAACTTTTGCTGCCATAGATTTCAGATTCCATTATTGATGTAAATTGTGAGGTCATAAGAAGCGCATCACAGGGGTGCAAGTCTTACTTATGTCATTTACGTATATCTGGTGTATTTTAGAGTTTTTTTGTTTATAAATGGTAGTGTTTTTTCACTGCATTTCTACGTTTTTTTTAATTTTAAGTTAAAATCTAACTACCTTTGTCATGTATGACCCATCTCTACCTTTTGGCCTGGGCCAGGTCTAGCACCCAACCCTCCCCACAGATGGCCAACCACAGTGTTAGACTATGCATGGCAGAGGTTGGCCATAGGGCCTGGTCTGTGGGCAGGCCCTGCACCCAACCACATGTGGCAGCCAACCCCTTGCCATGCATTGCCTTTGGCTGTGGGTGGTGATGGAATGGCTACAGGTCAAGGCTGAAACGCTGTCAACATGTACTGATGTTTATGTATAATACTGAGGGCAGTTTTTATTTGTTATGTTACTCCAATCGCGCTTGAAACTCACATACCCTCTGACTTTCGAAAAGTAATGAACTCTAGTCACATCACAGCAGCATAAATATGCCAAAATGCATTTTCATACGGCCCTTGTCATTTCAAAGATGGCACTCAAAAATACCAACCTGTTGCCTTTTAGACTTGTAGACTTGTACAGGTTTTTATAACTCAGTGCATGTAGTTACATAGTAGGGGGCATATTTATAATCCCCTAGTGCCACCATGCGCCACATTAGCGTAATTTTTGTTTACACTAATATGGCTCAACAAGGTCAAAATCCTAGCTCCTTGTTTACAAAGTGGTGCAATGCATGCATTGCGTCAATTTGTAACTCTTTGTGCTTCATTATGCCTGTGCCAGGCATAATGTATGCAAAGGAGTCCTTCCCCTGTTTGGATGGGGCGGAAAAATGGCCTAAGAATCAAAGGGATTTCCTTGCGTTATTTTGTACGGCACTTTTAACGCCTGCTCAAAGCATGTGGTAAAAGGGGGCTTCTATTATTTATAATGGTCCCCTATGTACTCTGCAGGTGTAGGGCCAATATTTTGGCGCTACTCCTGCAGAGTACATCAATAGCGTCATGAAAAATTACGCTATTGCCCCTGTAGGCGGGCGTCGCTCGCCTCGCCTACCAATACGCAATATTGGCATTCGCCAGACGCCTTCCCCGGCTTCCGCCCACGTCGTCATGGAGACGCGTAGGGGCGGAGACGGCAATCGGCCCCGGACTTCCGGGTTGCCGAAGATCTAAAAGGAGAAGACGCCGCGATCAAGGGTGAGGAGCGGAAGACGGAGCAAGGGACACGCCACAGATCCCCACCGCGAGGAGACCAGGAGACGAGGACAGACCCCGACCAGAAGGAGACGGCCGGAGCAGAAAGACGGAGAGGACACGAGATAGCCTGCCACAGCCCAGGAGGGTCGTGGCTGCACAAGGTACGTGCCCTTTTTAAGGGCAGCCGCAATAAGGAGAGAGAAGGGGAGGGAGAGAGGGGGAGAGAGGGAGGTAAAATAAAGGAGGATAAGGACTGGGGAAACTCCCAGGGCACCCTACCACTCGACCTTTAACATATAGGTGGTCATTCCAACCCTGGCGGTCAATGACCGCTGGGTTGGAGGACCGCGGGAGCACCGCCGACAGGCCGGCGGTGCTCCCAAGGGCATTCCGACCGCGGCGGTAAAGCCGCGGTCGGACCGGCAACACTGGCGGTCTCCCGCCAGTGTACCGCCGCCCTTTGGAATCCTCCAAGGCGGCGCAGCTAGCTGCGCCGCCGAGGGGATTCCGACCCCCCCTACCGCCATCCAGTTCCCGGCGGTCTGTCCGCCGGGAACCGGATGGCGGTAGGGGGGGTCGCGGGCCCCTGGAGGCCCCTGCAGTGCCCATGCCACTGGCCCCCCGTAAGAGGGCCCCTACAAGTATTTCACTGTCTGCTTGGCAGACAGTGAAATACGCGACGGGTGCAACAGCACCCGTCGCACCTTCCCACTCCGCCGGCTCGATTACGAGCCGGCATCCTCGTGGGAAGGGAGTTTTTCCCTTTTGGCGACCACCCGCCAGCCCAGGGAAAAACTTAGAATACCCTCCGCGGTCTTTCGACCGCGGAGCGGTATTTCGGAGGGGGAAGTCTGACGGGCGGCCTCCGCAGCCCGCCAGACTTAGAATTACCCCCATAGAGCGTTCAGAACCACCTTCCCTCACAAACCCCTAACCTCCCCACTAAAAGAAAAACACAACCCGTATTAATTGTTTTCTTGACTCTTCACTTCCTATTCCCCTCACACCTCCTCCCCTCCCGCACTAAGCCCGAAATTAGGAGATAAGGAAATACCGTCCCACTTACCTGCTGAATCCTCTTTTGTTCTTCTGAGGGAATCGCGATACCAAGAGGAGGACAACCGGAGCTCGCCACCTGGGAGGAAACAAAAGGAAACCATTAAAGACCTTAGCGGCCCAAAGACCACGGGGAAGAGAAACAAAAGAGGGAAAAGAAAAGCTACCATTATATTATTTGTTCCACCTCTCCAACAACTTAAATAAATCAAGAAAATCCCTGTCAAGGGTTATAAATCTGCGTCCGTGTTCTCTGTAGCCCAGATCACACACCAGTCCCCCACAGCCCCCTACTCAGCTCCATGGTGCCACGTATTTTAAATATGGTGCACACATGGTAGCGTTAGGGAGGAGCTAAGGAGCAGCACCACTTTCCATAAATCTGCCCCTAGATGAGCTGGAACATTCCCAGGCATCAATAAGTTACACACTCATGCAGTGACTCAATGCACTGCTATGTGGATTGGCCTCAGTCTCCATAAAAAAGCCAACCACCCTGCTGCAGCCCATGTTTATGTTTGTGGATGTGGGCAGGTACTCAGCAAAGACTTAAAAATTTGCAAATAAGTGAACCAGAAAACTCAAACTGCCAAAAGAGTATTTCCCTCTATATTATCCTTCAGTAATCCTTGTATTGATCCGCTGATAGCGACAGCGGAGTTTACATCCATGTGTAGCCAGGGGCTCTAAAAAAAGTTGGGAAATGGGTGCGCAACTGATATATTTTCCTTACCACTTGCATCATGACTCTGTACCATTAGGAGTTCACATTCGTCATTGTGTTAAGTGTGCTGTTCTGTGCCCACTATGACACTCAGGGGTACATTGTGCTACCTTAGCACCGCCATAGCATCATTGCCTTTCCCCCGTGCCATATTTACAAAGTAGAGAAATGCACGCATTACGCCACTTTGTAACCCCTTGCGCCACATTATGCCTGCGCCAGACATAATGTATGCAAGGGGGTGTTTCTGTGCAGGAAGGCCCAAAAAAATGGTGCAGTGAAATTTACATCATTTCACTGCACCATTTTTTCCATCATTTTTAATGCCTGCTCAAGGCACGCATTCAAATGACCCACCCATGGGTCTGCCTTTGCTTTGCTGCACTATTGTCGCTATTGACGCTAGTACAGGAAAGCGCTGCTACAGTGTCAAGAATTGTGACGATGTTGTGCTAACGACCGCCAGGGTGCGCCGCATTCTAAATATGGCACAACCATGGTGTCGTTAGGTGGGGCAAGGGTGAAGCAAGAAGAGTGGCACATCAGGACTGATGCACCACTTTCTTTTAAATATCCACCTTCGCATGCACACATGTGCATGCAATTTGGTGACACAGTACACATTTTAAAGCACAAAACAATATTGCAGGTTTTTAATATGTGTTGTTTATTTGTTGTAATGTTTAGCTTTCAGGTAAAATGCATAAAACAACGTAACCCCTCAAAAAGAGGGATTACGTCATATATATATAAGTAAACAATTGCATTTAAGTTACTTACAGAGGGCACCATTTCTGCCCCTTGGGTTGTCCCCCATAGTAGATTAGATGTTTTTGACTATGGTCCTGATGAATTGCCATTGACCCTCTAGGACACATTTTGGCTACATACTGAACACTGGGACAGTCCACATCCCAGATGTTAGACTTTCTTTTACCTTAACAAGGACATCCACCCGGAATAACACTGATTTGGGTGTTAATTTTATTTATTGGCACCACCCTGATCTGCACTCACAGCACGAAAGAATGATTGTTTTCAGACTGAACACCATCAGACAAACAGACAGGAAAAGATCTCTGTAGAAGAGCCCCCTGGCGGCTGTGTTGATTATTGGAGCTCCCCTCCGACAAAGAGGATAAACCTGTGACCAGGAGTAGTCTGAAGATCCATAGACCCCACAATGTTGATGACCTGATACTGAAGCATACAGCTTTGGTGGGTGATGTACTGTGCATCCTATAAAGGCTACTCCTGTGAAACTGAAGGGACCTTTTTACCATAGTTTGGCTAATCTGACTTCTTTACAGAACAGCCCTCCTTGTTTGCTAAGCACAGTATTGACTGGGAAGACGTGTGCTGGACCAAAATTCTCTCTTATTTCCCTCCAAGATATTTTGTTCTTTTTATTGCATGGGCACTTGCCAGTTTATGAGGTTGCACGGATCAGTGATGATTCTTCTTCAAAGGTCAATATGGCTCTATCTGTTGGGCATCACATGATCGATGCCTATTCAACTCTACTGCTGACTGAGTGCAATGGCCCTGCGTTGCTGGCTGGATTGGGGCTGGATTGAGGCTGTCACTTTTTTGCTCAGCAGTTTCTCTCATCTGAGGTGAGTTCTGCCGGTAGTTGCATGTTTCTGAGAAGGAATCACTGCTTTATGAGTGGGGTAGATTGCCATGTGATTCATTCTGTAATATAGGATTGGGCACTGTCGCTTAATTTGGCAGTTTCTTCCTTCTCCCTGCTTTGCATAGTACAACTCTTTGCTGTGGTTCAGATCTTTTCATTGCTGTAGAAGGATCCTACACCAGATGCAAGTCGTGTAGTTAAATAAAGAAACATTTGTGATTCCTTCTAACCAGAGCCCCACATACAATGCAGGGCTTCTACTGATAACTGTTTTGGAATGGTAAAGAGTACATTTTAAGAGTGAGCAATACAGCATGTACGATGTCCATGTGATCTCTAAAATGGGGCTATAATGAGGCATACACTTAGTACATTTCTTAGAACTTTTGTAAATTTAAGGGTAGATTATGGACCACTGGTATTCAGCTTGGAGTTTCCAAAGAGATCTCTATGGTGTGAACATCACATTATCTAACAAGCTGTAATAGGATCAGAGCAGTGAATCTGTGCCCTGTTCATAGACAGATTTGTACTAGTACTGTACCTGTCACAGGGTCTCTGCACCCAAAGCCACAGCCATGCTGGCAGCACTTTTTGACCCCAAAACAGTTGCTGTCACTGTTGCATGTTCTGGGCAGAGGACTGATCATGCAGGTATATTTAACTGTAGGGCACACACCAGACTTCTCTATCAATAAAACAACATTTGCAGAAATATTACATGACTTTATGATGCAAATAATCACCAGGGGAAAAATATCAACAACTGTGAATTTCACACGAGAACTGCGTGATGCCCTCACCCATGGATTTTCAGTAGGAAGAGCATCCTATAAGTCTCAGAATTTCTTAGAAAAGAAGAAGGACTCATCAGTGTGAAGCCCTGGTTGAAATTATAAAGATAGTAACTAAAGATATGTGTCCATCACATCAGCCACCATTCATCACAGTCTCAGTTAGACACACCCCTGCTGTATGGAAGATAGTATAGTAAAGTATTGTATGGATAGAATGCCTTATCTTTCAACACTGTTTTGTGTTATCACGTTTGTTGACGATGTAATGAATATAGGTGACTCAACATTACATTTGCCACATGGCGCCTGATTTAGGTCTTTGGGTGTGATAATGGTTGTGAGAGTGTCTGCGTTGGTATAACAGTGAGTGTGAGAGTGGGTGTGAGAATGCCTATCTGGGTCTGAGAGTGTCTGTGTTGGTGTGACAGTGGGTGTGAGAGTGTCTGTCCGGGTGCGACTGTGGGTGTGAGAGTGTAAAAATCTGGCTTGGTGTGTGGTGGGTACCTAAGGTATTTACACTTATACCAGGTATCCCCTATTAGTGAAATGTAGGCAGTGTCTAGAAGCCAGGTTTGCTAGAGGTAGCTGTGGGTGATCAGTCAAGGCTTATCTGGGAGACATGCATAGCTCATGCAATACCACTGTAGTCACACATCACTTACACACATGAAAGAATACACACAGTGTTACAAAAAGTAAAGCACTTTATTATGGTAACACAACACCAAAATTACTATAGAGACAATACTCACTTGGGGTGAAGTATTACACAAGTTATATAGACTAGTTATCAGAAATAGACATTAGAATATTTAGAAAACAGTCAAAATAATATAAAACACAATAGAGAATAGGGGACCTCGGGGGAGCACAAACCATACTCTAAAAAGATGGAATGCAAGAGTGTCACCCCCACCCAGGTAAGTGGAGTGTGTAGAGGGTTGATAGGGGTACCAGGAACACACAAAGGTAAGTATCACAACACCCCCCAGCAACCAGGAGAGCAGAAGTAAATTACTAGAATTTCCCCAGAACACCAACTTAGAAGAAAAGAAGAGAATTGCAAAACCCAGAGATGACTGCAAGAAACCAACGGTGGATTCCTGAGGAGGAAGACCTGTGGAAAGAGGGGACTGAGTCCAGAATACACAGCAGAGTCCAATGGGGGCAGGAGCCCCTACCCACCAAGCTGAAGATAGCAGGAGTTGGTCGACGGTGAGGGAAAAAAGACAGCAATGCAGCCCTTGAGTTGGAGTTAGAGTTGAGTTCTTGGAGGATGCAGGTGATGTCCCAGGCCGGAAGGAAGATTGCAGTCAGGTTTGCTTGTCTGGATTCCAACAACAAGCCTTGGCACAGGCAAGACTCGCGGTTGGTGGAAAGTGGAGCTGAAGGGGACCAGCAAGGTCCAGGAGGACTAAACCTGGGAGGTGGAGTCAGAGGGGGCCTCAGCATCGCAGACAGCCCAGAGAAGCACAGGCAACATGCACGGACGTCCCACAGGATGGGAACACAGAAGATGCAAATGGAGCCCATGCAGCACTGCAAAAAGAACTCCCACAATGCAGGAGAGCCACTCAGGTTGCTGTGCATCACAGGAAGGAGTGCTAGTAGCTAGAGCTACGGGAAGACTGAAGACTCCTTGGAAGAAGTGTCAACAAGCCTTGACAACTGCAAAGGATGCAGTGCACAGGGGTACTGTCCTTCGTGGGAAGGCAAGGGCTTACCGCCACCCAAGTTGGACAGCTGGTACCCGCTTCTGACCACTTTCTTTGTTGCAGGATCCACGCAGCTCAGCAGCAGAGGGGATTCAAGCAGCCAGTTGTTGTTGCTGTTGATGCCTGCAGATGTTGGGGAGTGACTCCTTCACTTCAAGGGAGATTCCTTCTTCTTTCCTGTGCAGACTGAAGACGGGCTGTCCGCAAAGGATGCACAACCGGGGAAATGTTGCAAAAGCTGGAAGGGGCCAGGCAAAATCCTTATCTTTGTTGCAGATTGTCAGGTCCTAGAGAGTCCAGGAGCAGTTTCTTTGGTCAGAGGTAGAAGTGAGTGATGCAGAGGGATCTTGCTGGAATATTGCACGCCGAATCTGAGGAATCACCCAAAAGAGAGACCTGAAAGGGGGATTGGTCACCTAGCTGGGGGACCACCTATCAGGAGGGGGCTCTGATGTCACCTGCCTGGCCTGGCCACTCAGATGCTCCGAGAGTTCCCTGTCAACCTTGGATTCAAGATGGCAAAACCCAGGAACCCTCTGGAGGAGCTCTGGGTACCAACCCTGGGGTGGTGATGGACAGGGGAGTGGTCACTCCCCTTTCCATTGTCCTGTTTTGTGCATGAGCAGGGACTGTAGGTTCCTGAACTGGTGTAGGCTGGTTTATTCATGAATGGCACCAAATGTGCCCTTCAAAGCATACCCGTGGCTTGGGGAAGCTACCCCTCCCAAGCCATTTAGCCCCTATTTCCTAAGGGATTGGGTGTAACACCCCTCTCCCAAAGGAAATCCTTTGCTCTGCCTTCCTGGCCTTGATCTGGTCAAGCAACAGGAGGGCAGAAACCTGTCTGATAGGTGGCAGAAGCTGAGGCTGCCTGGAAAACCTCAGAAGGATGTGGAAGCAATGTTGGGGGTCCTCTAAGAAGCCCCCAGAGTGCATGTAATCATGCAACCAATACTTGCGAAAATATTGGGGGATGATTCCAACATGTTTGATACAAAACATGCCTAGATCCAGAGTTACCATTGTGTAGCTGGACATAGGTAGTGACCTATGTCCAGTACACACGTAAAATGGCGTTCCTGCACTCACAAAGTCCAGGAAAGTGGGTCTGAAGTTTGTGAGGGCACCTCTGCTAGTGCAGGGGTGCCCTCACAAACAGGTACATGCATCCTTTTCCCCGAGCTGAGAGGGCCTACCATAGGGGTGACTTATAGTGACCTGGTGCATTGATCTATAGTGAAAATGGGTGCATGCACCCGGTTCACGCAGACTGCAATGGCAGGCTGCAGAACCCTTTGCATGGGCTCCCTATAGGTGATAGAAAAATTGCTGCAGCCTATAGGGATCCCCTGAAACTCCAATGCCCTGGGTACCTAGGTACCATAAACTAAAGGCTTCCATGGAAGGCCAGTATGCCAATTGTGGGATGAAATACAGAGTTTTGGGAGAGAGAGCATAATCACTGGGCCCCTGGTTAGCAGGATCCCAGTGAACACAATTAAACAAGCTGGCATCAGGCAGAAAAGAGGGTAACAATGCCAAGAAAGAGGGTACTTTCCTACAGAGAGTGCCTATCTGGGTGTGAGAGTGGGTGTGAGAGTGTCTGTATTGTTATGAGAGCAGTTGTGATAGTGTCTGTCTGGTTGTGAGAGGGTGTATTAGAATGTCAGACTGGGTGTGAAAGGGTTATGTCTGGATGTGAGACTGGGTATGAAATAGTGTGTCTGGCAGGGAGGCTGCATGTGAGAGTGAGTGTCTGGCTGAGACACTGGGTGTGACAGTGTCTGTGACTGAGTGTGAGAGTGTGTAGAGGGATGCCAAAAGTGTGTACAAGCATTTGTACATATTTTTTGAAGTTTTACAAGATCTGTAGATGCACTGGTGGATTTACACCGAGATCCGCTCTGAGCCCTGCTGGGGATCATCATCAAAATGGTGGCCACAATCTCCCTGCCAGATTGTGGCCAGCCAATCAGATTCTTCCTGTGGTGGGTGGATCTGTGGATTGACCTGCAGTAGATTTGTGGAGGAGCTGCATCCCTAGATATCTATAGTTTTTTTTTTTCCTTAAATAGCTCTAGTTCTATGGAAACATGGTCCTAAATATAACTACCTAGTGGCGACTATATAAAGATATTAACCCAGAAAGTATGATATTTTCATGATTTTGAGAAAATGTGCTCAGATGTTTTTGAGTTCAAAATGTAAAGACATCAGTACGGTTGGTCCCATAGGAGTCCGGTGGGACCACAACATAGAAATCTGTGAAGGCCTTTTTCCTCATTAGCCTACTTGGTACTATGGACTCAGTGGTCCTGATGCACTGAAGAGCTTTGAAGGAGCAGTCAAAAGCTCCTGCAGAAGTCCACAAGAACCCCTTGTGGTCATGTGGGACTCCTGCAGCAGACAGCCCAGACGACTCTGAGCTACAATGGGAGTGCAACAGTACTAATAAATAAATGTTACAAAAAGTAGGGTTGTTTAACAATGAGGGGCTGGCAATGAGGTCTACATCAGGCTGGGCCCTGTGGCCAACTCCATGTTGCACATTGTCCCCCCTAACTTTTTGCCTCTGTTCCCCAAGTTGTTGATGTGTGCTGGACTCTGTTTTTGCTGTATTTGATACTCTGGGCACTTTACCACTGCTATCCAGTGCTAAAATGCAAGTGCTCCTATGTGAAATGTATGTGTAATTGGATTTCCATTATTGGCATATTTGATTTACTGGTAAGTCCCTAGTACAGTGCACTAGAGGTGTCCAGGGCCTGTAAATCAAATGCTACTAGTGGGCATGTAGCACTGGTTGTGCCACCCAAATTAGTAGCCCTGTAAACATGGCTCAGACCTGTACTGCAGTGTCTTTGTCTGCAGTTTTCAACTGCCAATTCGATTTGGCAAGTGTATCCACTTGCCAAGCCTAAACCGTCCCTATTTATATATGCAAGGCACCCCTAAGGGAGGCTCTAGGTAGCCACATGGGCAGGTGCAGTGTATGTTAAAGGTGGAAATGTACTTATGTGATTTACATGTCCTGACAGTGAAATACTGCCAAATTCGTTTTTCACTGTTGCAAGGCCTATCTCTCTCATAGGTTAACATAGGGGCGAGCTTTAAATTTTATTAAAGCTCAAATTCCCTTTAGGAGCAGATAGAAATTTGTAGTTTGCGGTCTCTGAACTCACAATTTAAAAATACATATTTTAGTAAAGTTGGTTTTTAGATTGTGTGTTTGAAAATGCCACTTTTAGAAAGTAGGCATTTTCTTATTTAAACCGTTCTGTGACTCTGCTTGTTTGTGGATTCCCTGTCTGGGTCAGTTTGACAGTTGGGCTGTTGGCACTTCTCTCTAGACAGTGACACAAAGAGAGCTGGGGTGTAGCCTGCATATCCTGATGGGCCATCTGTGCTCAGGGGAGGGGAGGAGTGGTCACTTACACCTGAAAGGGCTGGGCCTGCCCTCACACAATGCAGTCTCCAACCCCCTAGTGTGTGTCTGGGGCCTAGCCTGGGCAAGGCAGGAGCTTTCAAACAAGAGAGACTTTTCTTTGACGTTTACCTACTTCAAAGGCAGAAAGGAGTATAAGTAGTGGACCCAAAACCCCTGAAAATTAGATTACTTCAAGGATTCAAGAGGAACCTCTGCCTGGAGAAGAGCTGAAGAGCTGAGTAGAAGTGCTGCCCTGGCCTGTGACTGTGCTGTGTTGGGCTATTCTGCAGTTGCTGCTTCTGCCTGTGCAAGGGGACGGAGACTGGACCTTGTGGTATATTCCTGCTTGAGAAGTAACTCTAATGGCTTGCATTAGAGCTTGCCTCCTGTTTTGAAGCCTCAGGGACAGCAAAGGCTTCACCAGCCAGACCTGAGTCTACTTGCTGTGGACTCTAGCCTGCAAGAGGATGCCATTCCAGTTCCTGGACCCCTGGAAGTGAATTCCTGGACAAAAACCAGTGCCCAATGCCATTGCCGCGCCTGCAGCCCTGTGACATCATCACAACCCGGTGAGGTTCCCCGTAGCATCGTGACTCCGCCGGACTTTGCATCTGTCAGAACAAAGGGACCGACTTCGCATCTGATACCGCTTCACCTAAACTGCCCTGTAGTGAGGGCCCGACGCCGCTGCGTGACGCCTCTGTCCTTCTGTCCTGTGGCACCATTACTGATGCAGCATCGGACCCAGCGACGCCGCTCTCCCCAACTCTGTGCATCAGCCTGTTTTCTACTTGTTTCTTAAGGTACTGTACTTGGAGGTCGAACGACTCCGTAAACTACGCCATTGGCATTGCATTGTAGGAAACGACTCCATCACGACATCACATAATACCAACTTGCAGTATTTGTGCCTCAAGGCACTGTTTTCATGCTATTAAGTGGTAAATTAATATTTTTTAACTGTATGTTGTGTATGTTATCCTATTTGGTCTTGTTTTGTTCACATAAATATTAACTATTTTTCTAAACCTGTGTTGTGTTATTTTGTAGTGTTTTCATTGTATTACTGTGTGTGTTGGTACAAATACTTTACACATTGCTTCTGAAGTTAAGCCTGCCTGCTCGTGCAAGCTATCAAGGGGGTGAGCAGGGGTTAACTTAGGGTGATTCTCTTTTACCCTGACCAGAGTGAGGGTCATTTCTTGGACAGGGGATAACCTGACTGCCAACCAAAAAAATCAATTTCTAACACACATGTGGAAAGGTTATGGTGGTCATTACAACCCTGGCGGTCGGTGTTAAAGCGGCGGTAAGACCGCCAACAGGCCGGCGTTATAAAAAAATTTAATTACAACAAAGACAGCCACTTTTACACTCCGACCGCCACGGCAGTACAAACAAACAGCACGGCGGTCACCGCCAACAGACATGCAGGAGACAATGTATCACCCACAGTATTACATCAGGCCAATCCGCCACCTTTTCCGGGGTGGATTCACTGTGAACAAAAACACAGCGGAAACAGAACTCCGAAGGGAAAATGCTCACCTCTGCACACCCCACGAGGAACCAGGACGCCATGTAACCAGACATTCACATATTCCCAGCCTTCATCTTCTTGCTCCTCTACCAGGAGCACAAACGCCGGCGCAAAAGACCACAGTGAGCACTGCACCTACGACACAGGGGAGGGGGGAGGGAAAAAACAGAACACACTCACACTCACACAACACGCAACACCCCCACCTTCACCCACTACAACACACACACAAATACATCATGATACATTACAGTTACACCCCCAATCCCCCGGAAGAATGCAAAGACAAAAGGAAATGAGATGAACGATTGCAATATATTAAAATTCTGTAGTCAAATAATATACATACACTATTTACAAATATATACACCAAGAATATTAGTCCAGGGTATTCCAGCATTAAAGTCCGTGGACCACTGGGCCCACACTGTATGGGCGAGGCCCACACAAGATATCCGAACGTGACGGAGAGAGCACTGCAGGGGCATCAGATTGAAATAAAACAGGCACCTCAGGGAGAAGGGAAAGGGGGGGCACCTCAGCCGGTTGAGTGCACGACGCCAAATCCACAGTCTCTCAAGTCTCTACAGTGGGTGGGTTGCCCACTGCTATATCCTGGGGAGTGCAAAGCCACAGTATCTCAAGTCTCTACAGTGGGTAGTTTGCCCACTGTGCAATCCTGGGGAGTGCAAAGCCACAGTCTCTCAAGTCTCTACGGTGGGTGGGTTGCCCACTGCTCTATCCTGGGGAGTGCAAAGCCACAGTCTCTCAAATCTCTACAGTGGGTGGGTTGCACACTGCTTTATTCTGGGGAGTGCAAAGCCACAGTCTCTCAAGTCTCTACAGTGGGTGGTTTGCCCACTGCTACATCCTGGGGAGTGCAAAGCCACAGTCTCTCAAGTCACTACAGTGGGTGGGTTGCACACTGCTATATCATGGGGAGTGCAAAGCCACAGTCTCTCAAGTGTATAACAGTCTCCACTGGTTCTGGAGGGGCCTTGGTACCCAGAGTGCTTCATCCTGCCGAGGACAGAGGCAGTGGATGCCTTTCTCCACTGGTTCTGGAGAAGGCTTGGTGCCCAGAGTGCTTCATCCTGCCAAGGACAGAGGTAGTGGATGCCTTTCTCCACTGGTTCTGGAGGGGGCATGGTGTCCAGAGTGCTTCATCCTGCATGTGGCGGTCCTGTTTTTGGCAGCGGTGCATGTGGCGGTCCTGTCTTTGGCATCGGTGCTTGTGGCATTCCTGTCTTTGCCAGCGGTGCATGTGGCGGTCCTGTCTTTGGCAACTGTGCTTGTGGCGGTCCTGTCTTTGGCAGCGGTGCAAGTGGCGGTCCTGTCTTTGGCAGCGGTGCTTGTGGTGGTCCTGTCTTTGACAGCGGTGCATGTGGCGGTCCTGTCTTGGGCAGCGGTTCAGCTGCTGGCGGTTCTGTCTGGCCCAGCAGTTCAGCTGCTGGCAGTTCTGTCTGGCCCAGCGGTTCAGCTGCTGGCGGTTCTGTCTGGCCCAGGGGGCTCCTCCTGGCGGTCCTCTCTGGCCCTGCGGGGCTGATGGCGGTTCTGTCTGGCACAGCTGGGCTGCTGGTAGTCTTCTCCACCATGGTGATCCTCCCCGAATTTGCAGCTTTCTTGGGCCCCTTCCCCACCATGGAAGGTGTTGCTGCTGACTCCACACTCCCACCTGTGCCCCTGGGAGCGGCTTTGCTGGCTGTTGTGTTCCCACTCTCCTGCTGGGCACTGGCCACCTTTTGATGCTTGACAGGTGGGGGACTGTCCGTGCTGTGGCTCCTTGCCACACTGGGTGCCCTGCTGTCTGGTGGACTCCAGAATCCGGTGACTACTGGCACCACTGGTCCCGGAGATGTTGTGGCTGAGGTGCTAGGTTGGGACCTGGAGAGTCGGTCCCTAGGAGACTGACGGGGTGGGGGAGGTGAGGGAAAGAGGTCAAGGGTGGACATGAAAAGTTTCTTAGGAACACTGGGACGGGTAGCTGGAGGGGGTTTGGGAGTGGAGTAAGAGGTTGTGGTTATAGGAGGTGTATGTTTGGTGACTTTGCGTGAAGGTGCATGCGCTGGAGGCTGTCGTGAGGTGGATGGATGTTGGGTGGGTGTGTGCCTGCGTTTGTGTACCTCAGGAGGTGGCGTCACAGACACACTGGGAGAGGACACAGGGGATGTGTGAATGGTAGTGGGGGTGGTGACTGCATGTGAGCGGGGTGTTGATGTGGGTGTGCTGGTGATGGACGTAGTGGCTGTAGATATAGTGCATGCAGGTGTGAGAAGAGAAGAGACAGGGAGGGAGAAGGGAGACGAGGAGGAGGGGGACACAGTGGAGGCAGTGGGTGTTGGTATGTCTGCATGTGTGTGATGCTTGCGTGAGTGCCTCTGGAATGTGTAGTGCTTATGTTTGCCACAGCTTCCCTTGTGTGCTGAGGTGTGTACATGCTGGTCTGATGGTGTGTTTGGGGTAGGCTGAGGTACAGGAGATTGGGTCTTTGTGGAGGAAGTTGGAGGGTGGAGGCTAGAGAAAGGAACAATGGCTGCCATCAGTGCTGAGGCCAGAGTCTGAAAAGCTTGCTGAAGGGCTGCCTGACCAGAATGAATGCCCTCCAGGAATGCATTGCTTTGTTGCAACTGTCTCTCTACACCCTGGATGGCATTCAAAATGGTAGACTGTCCAACAGTGAGGTACCTGAGGAGGTCAATGGCCTCCTCACTGAGGGCAGCATGGGTGACTGGGACAGGGGCTGAGGTGCCTGGGGCAAAGGAGATGCCCACCCTCCTGGGTGAGCGGCCACGGGGCAAAGGCTGAGGGGCTGCTGGAAGGGCGGTGCTGGAGGGGGGGTGGCGGCTGTACCTGTAGATGCGGGGGCACAGATGGGGCCGCCACCACAAGGGAGCTCCCATCAGAGGACGAGTCCGTTTCGCTGGTGTCAGCTCCTGTCCCCGCCGTGGAGCTCCCCTCGCCCTCCGTCCCACTGGTGAACTCAGAGTCCGTAGTGTCACCATGCAGGGCCATGTGGGATGCAGCTTCCTCCTGCTCCGGTGCCACTGCTCCTCCGCCTGACGATGCTAATGCACACATGTACAGGGAGACCACAAAAGGGGGGGAGACAGAAGAAAAACAAGGTGAGTGCATGTATTACCGCTACCGTTGGCGGACACGACAGACACAGAAGCCCCCTGCATTACGCAGCACATTTGGGGTCCACTATTCAATGCCTGGTAAATGGCCTACAAGGCTATGGCCGATATCGGCACACATGGATGTCACAGGAGCCGGACTAGGTGTAATTGGCACTGTACCCAGGTGGGGAAGGTGCCACAGGTTCTGCATGAAAAAGGGGACTTAATAGCACACTCGCCCTGGCCTAGGGAAACCCACAGCCCACCTCCCCCACCCAGACATCTCCACTGCGCGCTGAATCAGCAGAATGAGAGTGTACTCACCCTCTTGTTGCTGCTGTGATGCCCTCAAGCACCCATCCAACTCTAGGTACACCACCACCAGGATCCTGAACATCAGGGGGTCATGGTGCGACGGGCACCCCTCACACGTTGGGAGGCCATCCCCAGCTGGGCCTCCGCCGTCTTCTTGCTCCAGCGGCGAATGTCCTCCATCTTTTATGGCAGTGGGTGCTCCGTCTGTGATAGACACCCCAGGGTACAGACGTCCTTGGCGATGGCACGCTAAATATCCTTCTTCTGGTGGGCGCTGACCTACAGGAATTGTACAGGGGAAGAAGAGAAATTATTACCAACTGCACCGTCACAGTCATTGGCCCGCATCCCTACCCTTGCCTTGTTTCACATGCACTCACTGTCGTTTCATGCATGCCTCATTCTCACCCCCCCTCTCTTTCATCCACCACACTCCACACAGGCATTGCCCATACAACATGCTCCCAGTTTACTTACCTGTTTGTCTGGAGGACTGTAGAGTAGCGTGTACTGGGGGAGGACTCCATCCACGAGTTTCTCCAACTCCTCCGTAGTGAAGGCAGGGGCCCTTTCCCCAGACGCACTAGCCATTGTCTCTTCCAGACTGAGGTCACAGCAGCACTTGCAGTGTAGGTCCTCTCCTGTCAAAGATCAGGTATCGAGTGATTGAACAGATAGAAAATGGCGGTCACCTCCGCGGCGGTGCGTACCGTCACTGCCGGCGTACATTGTCATTGGCTCCTGGGACCCATAGGGTCCAATGTTAACCAATGCAGAATTGCGCCGCGGTCTTTGACCGCCTACCGCGGCGGTGTACAACGCCAGCGCAGTTACCTCACATCCCATTGCAGGTCAGGAAGCCGCCATTTCAGGGGCCCAAATGGCTTGAATTATAACTGCGTCACACATACCTAGGCCTCGGCTCAACACTCATACAGGCATAAATCGGGTTATGAATGGTTTTCTGAGTAAGCTGTGTTTACGTACCTCTGAGTTGGTTGACTCTGTGCTCACTGTTGTTCTTCATAGGCACCGTCCGCTGGGACATGTGAGGAGATGGCGGCATCCTCCGGTGTACAGACCACTGGTGGACCTGTCGACAATGGAGGAAAGGCATGTAATCATCACCTACAGGTTTGATCGTGCCACAATCCTGGAATTGTGTGCCCAGTTGGAGCCGGACCTGATGTCAGCTATCCGCCATCCCACAGGAATCCCCCCTCAAGTGCAGGTGCTGTCAGTACTCCATTTCCTTGCAAGTGGGTCATTTCAAACAACAGTGGCCATAGCATCAGGGATGTCCCAGCCTATGTTTTCCAACGTATTGTCCAGAGTGTTGTCTCCCCTGCTGAAACACATGCGGAGCTACACCGTTTTCCCTCAGGTGGAGGATTTGCCTACAGTGAAAGGTGATTTCTATGCCCTGGGACATATCCCCAACATCATAGGTGCCATTGATGTGACACATGTGGCCTTGGTCCCCCCGCAGGAGTGAACAGGTGTACAGAAACCGGAAGAGTTACCATTCGATGAATGTGCAGATGGTGTGTTTGGCCGACCAGTACATCTCCCATGTTAATGCCAAATTCCCTGTCTCAGTGCATGACACTTACATCCTGCGGAATAGCAGCATCCCTTATGTGATGGGGCAACTCCAGAGTCACCGTGTGTGGCTATTAGGTGAGTACCTGGAACAAAATTGTTGGGAATATTTGTCTGGGTCTGGGGATATCCCTACAGGTTGGTGTGTGTCTAACAGTTTGCAGGTGACTCTGGCTACCCCAACTTGTCATGGCTACTGACCCCAGTGAGGAATCCCAGGACAGAGGAACGCTACAATGAGGCACATGGGCGAACTAGGAGGGTTATAGAGAGGACCTTTGGCCTCCTGAAGGCCAGGTTCCGCTGCCTCCATATGACAGGTGGTTCCCTATTCTACTCACCAAAGAAGGTGTGCCAGATCATCGTGGCCTGCTGTATGCTTCACAACCTAGCTTTGCGATGACAGGTGCCTTTTCTGCAGGAGGATGGTCCAAATGGAGGTGTTGTGGCAGCTGTGGAGCCTGTGGACAGCGAAGACGAGGAAGCAGAAGAAGATGACGTCGACAACAGGGACTCTGTGATCCTGCAATACTTCCAGTGAGACACAGGTAAGAAAACAAACCTGCCTCCTACATGTACTTTATCACTACTACCTCTCTACTGTCTGTCCTTTTCACACAGTGTATGGTCACTGAGTTGTCACTTTCCCTTACGATTTCAGTGATGTGGGTCCCACTGTGTGACATCTGCTTTGTTTCCTCATGGACTATAGCTGTGTGACATAGGTATGTTGACATTACTATTGAAAGAGCATTTTGTCACTGTAATTGCTAATAAAACATTTCGAAATCACAGACTCCAGATTGTTTTGTGCTTTAAGGGTGTTTATTTAAGTGCTAAATATTGGAGGGTGTTGTAAAATGGTGAGGGGTGATGGTGGAGGAATGTCCATGGCAGATTCCAGTCTATTGGTCTCACAGGTGCATTGTCCAAAGGGGCATAGGAAGTGGAGCTGGGGCAGCTGATGGATGGACAGGGTTACAAAGTGGGACAGGGGGATGACATTCAGGGTGGTCTCATTTCTTGGCTGGGGTCTTGGCATCGTTCTCTGTCTTTGTCCTGGATCTCAGGGACGGTTTGCGGGGTGGTTCTTCCTCTGCAGGGGGTGGGGTGCTGGTGTGGTGGTCCTGTGGCGGTGCCTCCTGTCCACTAGCACCGGCGGAGGTGGTGGGCAATTCATCGTCCTGGCTGTCAGGGGCCCCTTGTTGTGCCACAGTGTCCCTCCTGGTGTTGAGGACTTCCCTCAGCACCCCTACGATGGTGCCCAGGGTGGAATTGATGTATCTGAGATCCTCCCTGAAGCCCAAATACTGTTCCTCCTGCAGCCGCTGGGTCTCCTGGAACTTGGCCATTATCGTTGCCATTGTCTCCTGGGAGTGATGGTAGGCTCCCAGGATGTTGGAGAGGGCCTCATGGAGAGTCGGTTCCCTGGGCCTGTCCTCCCTCTGTCGCACAGCAGCCCTCCCAGTTCCCCTGTTTCCCTGGGCCTCTGTCCCCTGGACCGTGTGGCCACTTCCCCCAGGTCCCTGTTGCTGTTGGGGTGGTGGGTTAGCCTGGGTTCCCTGTATTGGTGGACACACTGCTCCTTGATGTGTCCTTGGGACAGAGGTATGGGCCCGCTGGGTGGGTGCTGTGCTGGTGTTTCCAGAGGGGGGTAGCTCTGTGGTGGCCTGTGCCAGCGTGAGGGGAACCAACTGTTCTGAGGTCCCAGATGTGCCGGGCTGGGCATCTAGATCCAGTTGGACAGAACTGCTGTCATCACTGTGGGCTTCTTCTGTTGGTGGTGTGGACATGTCTGGACCCTCCTGTGCGGTGACGTTGGGTAGGGGTCCTGCAGGGGTATAAAAGCATGATTATTGCATCTGTGTGTTCCATGGTGTGCAATGGGTGGGTGCCTGTGTACCCCAGTGCTAGCATTCCTGTGTGGGAGCTTGTGTGATGATGGTTTAGGGGTGTGTATGGGTATGTGCAGTGGCCATGCTTTGGTGATGGGTGTCCATGCTTTGTTGTTGCATGCAGGGCTTGGTGTTGGGATGTGTGGTTTGTGATATTGGGACATTTGTGAGGAGTTGGAGTGATGGGGGTGAGGGCGAAGGTGGGGGTATGTGATGGCATGCAGGTAGGGTGGGGGATATAGTAGTGAAGAATTGCCTTACCAGAGTCCATTCCTCCATCTACTCCAGCAAGGCCCTCAGGATGCAGAATAGCCAAGACTTGCTCCCCCCATGTTGTTAGTTGTGGGGGAGGAGGTGGGGGTCCGCCGCCAGACCTCTGAACCGCCAGGTGGTGTCTTGATACGACGGAACGCACCTTTCCCCGTAGGTCGTTCCACCTCTTCCTGATGTCATCCCATGTTCATGGGTGCTGTCCCACTGTGCCATGGGGTGGTGTGGGTGATGTGTGGGGTGGTGTGTGTTGTGATGTGTGGGGTGATATTTAGTGGTGTGTTGTGTGAGGTGCGTGGAAGTAGTGTGGGTGAAGGTATTGTGTCCCTGTGGATGCTTGGTTGTAGTTTGTAGTGTCTCTCTCTGGCCTTCTTTCAGAAATTTTGGGCGTAGGGGTTTGTGGGTGATGTGGGTGTGTGTTTTATGTTGTATTGGGTGAGTGGGAGTGGTGTATGTATGTGTATCAGGTGTGTGTATTTCGAATTGTCCAATGTGGCTGTGTTTTGTAGATGTGTGTGTATTTTGAGCGCTGCGGTGTGTACAGCCAATGGAATACCGCGGTTGGAAGACCACTGCGTGGATTCGTGAGTCGTGATAGTGTGGGCGTATTTCTGTTGGTGTGACGGTGTCAGTTTTGTTTTCGCCAGTTTATCACTGACCTTTGGTGTGGTGGACTTGTGTGGGTGTGTAAATTTTGGCGGTAATGTCTTAGAAGACAGGAGTCATGCCCATCACCCCAATGGCGAGCACAGTGGGCCAGGGTTCCCCGCTCATGGCCATGGCACCCAATGCCATGTTGGGGGGCCCATTTCAGGGCCACCAATGGCAGTTTAAAAAGGAAAACTTTCCTGTACTTACCTATACTTACCTGGAATGGGGTCCTCATCCTCTGCTGTCCCTTTGGTGTGGGTGGGGGTGTCCCTGGAGCCTGGGGAGGGCACCTGTGGGCTTATTTCCTTGTGTTCCACCATGGAAATAGGCCCACAGGGCCCCTAACCCCTGCCCTGACCCAGGCATTAAATAATGGTGCAAAGCAAGCTTTGCACCATTATTTGACCCCTCCTCCCCCATGCGTGATTTTAATACAGGGGATAAATATGGCACTAAGGCCATAGAGTCATTTTTTGCACAGGAACGCAACCTTGCATCTCATTGACGCAAGGTAGGTTTCAATGTCCAAAAAATTACTTTAACTCCATAACCTTGGTGCTAGATGGGTCTAGCGCCAGCGTATAAATATCGAGTCAGTTTTGCACCAAATTTGCATTAAACAAATGACCCAAATTCGGCGCAAAACAAGTATAAATATGTCCCTTAATCTATGCCCTTGTTTATAGACAGGGTTGGATTGGTACTGTACCTCTGCTCACAGGGTTTGTACACCCATAACCACATGATTGCTGGCAGCACTTCTGTATCCCTTTGCAGTAGGTGTCACTGTTGCAAATTTGGGCAGAGGAAATATGTCACACATGAGTCCTACTGCAGGACATATGGCAGGCTTATTAGTAAGTAAAACATTTGCAGGCAAATCAAATGAGATGATGATGCAAATTTATCAGCAGACAAATATCACCAATTCTATTTCACATGAGAACTTCACGATGTGGAGTAACAAATGAGGTAGATAGTTCAATTTAAAAACTAAAAAAACTGAAATGTGTCTGTTATATGTAACTGACATATATATATATATATATATATATATATATATATATATATATTTATATGTATATATATATAACTTTTGCTGCCATAGATTTCAGATTCCATTATTGATGTAATTTGTGAGGTCATAAGAAGCGCATCACAGAGGTCTTACTTATGTCAGTTACGTATATCTGGTGTGTTTCAGAGTTTTATTGTTTATAAATGGTAGTGTTTTTTCACTGCATTTCTACGTTTTTTTTAAATGTTAAGTTAAAATCTAACTACCTTTGTCATGTATGACCCATCTCTACCTTTTGGCCTGGGCCAGGTCTAGCACCCAACCCTCCCCAGAGATGGCCAACCACAGTGTTAGACTATGCATGGCAGAGGTTGGCCATAGGGCCTGGTCTGTGGGCAGGCCCTGCACCCAACCACATGTGGCAGCCAACCCCTGGCCATGCATGGCCTTTGGCTGTGGGTGGTGTTGGAGTGGCTACAGGTCAAGGCTGGAACGCCATCAACATGTACTGATGTTTATGTGTAATACTGAGGGCAGATTTTATTTGTTATGTTACTCCAATCGCACTTGAAACTCACATACCCTCCGACTTCGAAAAGTAATGCACTATAGACACATCACAGCAGCATAAATATGCCAAAATGCATTTTCATATGGCCCTTGTCATTTCAAAGATGGCACTCAAAAATACCAACCTGTTGCCTTTTAGAGCTGAACAGGTTTTTATAACTCAGTGCATGGAGTTACATAGTAGGGGGCATATTTATAATCCCCTAGCGCCACTATGCGCCACATTAGCGTAATTTTTATTTACACTAATGTCGCCCAACAAGGTCAAAATCCTAGCTTCTTGTTTACAAAGTTTGTAACTCTTTCTGCTACATTATGCCTGTGCAAGGCATAATGTACGCAACGGGGTCCTTCTCCTGTTAGAAAGGGGGCGGAAAAATGGCCTAAGAATCAAAGAGATTTCCTTGCGTTATTTTGTACGCCACTTTTAATGCCTGCTCAAAGCAGGCGGTAAAAGGGGGCTTCTATTATTTATAATGGTCCCCTATATACTCTGCAGGTGTAGGGCCAATATTTTGGTGCTACTCCTGCAGAGTACATCAATAGCGTCATGAAAAATGACGCTATTGCCCCCTACTCTGCGCCATGGTGCCACGTATTTTAAATATGGTGCACACATGGTAGCGGTAGGGGGCGCTAAGGAGCAGCACCACTTTCCATAAATCTGCCCCTAGATGCGCTGGAACATTCCCAAGCATAAATAAGTTACACACTCATGCGGTGACTCAATGCACTGCTATCTGCATTGGCCTCAGTCTCCATAAAAAAGCCAACCACCCTGCTGCAACCCATGTTTATGTTTGTGGATGTGGGCAGGTACTCAGCAAAGATTAACAATTAGCAAATAAGTGAATCAGAGAACTCAAACTGCCAAAAGAGTATTTCCCTCTATATTACCCTTCAGTAATCCTTGTATCGATCCGCTTATAGCGGCAAGGGAGTTTACATCCATTTGTACCCAGGGGCTCTAAAAAAACGTGGGAAATGGGTACGCAACTGATATATTTTCCTTACCACTTGTATCATGACTCTGAACCATTAGGAGTTCACATTCGTCATTGTGTTAAGTGTGCTGTTCTGTGCCCACTATGACACTAAGGGGCACATTGTGCTACCTTAGCACCGCCATAGCATCATTGCCTTTGCCCCGCGCCATATTTACAAAGTAGTGAAATGCACGCATTGCGCCACTTTGTAACCCCATGCGCCCCATTATGCCTGCGCCAGACATAATGTATGCAAGGGGGTGTTTCTGTGCAGGAAGGCCCAAAAAAATGGTGCAGTGAAATTTACATCATTTCACTGCACCATTTTTTCCATCATTTTTAATGCCTGCTCAAGGCACGCATTCAAATGACCCACCCATGGGTCTGCCTTTGCTTTGCTGCACTATTGTCGCTATTCACGCTAGTACAGGAAAGCGCCGCTACAGTGTCAAGAATTGTGACGATGTTGTGCTAACGACCGCCAGGGTGCGCCGCATTCTAAATAAGGCACAACCATGGTGTCGTTAGGTGGGGCAAGGGTGAAGCAAGAAGAGTGGCACATCAGGACTGATGCACCACTTTCTTGTAAATATCCACCTTCACATGCACACATGTGCATGCAATTTGGTGACACGGTACAGATTTTAAAGCACAAAACAATATTGCAGGTTTTTAATATGTGTTGTTTATTTGTTGTAATGTTTAGCTTTCA
This sequence comes from Pleurodeles waltl, assembly GCF_031143425.1. NCBI lineage: Eukaryota > Metazoa > Chordata > Amphibia > Caudata > Salamandridae > Pleurodeles > Pleurodeles waltl. The sequence goes on along the minus strand of NC_090444.1, from coordinate 54,771,945 downwards.
GGTAAAATGCATAAAACAACGTAACCCCTCAAAATGGGGGGTTATGTCATATATATATAAGTAAACCATTGTATTTAAGTTACTTACAGAGGGCACCATTTCTGCCCCTTGGGTTGTCCCCCATAGTAGATGAGATGTTTTTGACTATGGTCCTGATGAATTGCCATTGACCCTCTAGGACACATTTTGGCTACATACTGAACACTGGGACAGTCCTCATCCCAGATGTTAGACTTTCTTTTACCTTAACAAGGACATCCACCCGGAATAACACTGATTTGGATGTTCATTTTATTTATTGGCACCACCCTGATCTGCACTCACAGCACGAAAGAATGACTGTTTTCAGACTGAACACCATCAGACAAACAGACAGGAAAAGATCTCTGTAGAAGAGCCCCCTGGTGGCTGTGTTGATTATTGGAGCTCCCCTCCGACAAAGAGGATAAACCTGTGACCAGGAGTAGTCTGGGGATCCATAGACCCCACAATGTTGATGACCTGATACTGAAGCATACAGCATTGGTGGGTGAGGTACTGTGCATCCTATAAAGGCTACTCCTGTGAAACTGAAGGGACCTTTTTACCATAGTTTGGCTAATCTGACTTCTTTACAGAACAGCACTTCTTGTTTGCTAAGCACAGTATTGACTGGGAAGACGTGTGCTGGACCGAAATTCTCTCTTATTTCCCTCCAAGATAGTTTGTTCTTTTTATTGCATGGGCACTTGCCAGTTTATGAGGTTGCACGGATCAGTGATGATTCTTCTTCAAAGGTCAATATGGCTCTATCTGTTGGGCATCACATGATCGATGCCTATCCTTACGATGGCAATTCAACTCTACTGCTGACTGAGTGCAATGGCCCTGCGTTGCTGGCTGGATTGGGGCTGGATTGAGGCTGTCACTTTTTTGCTCAGCAGTTTCTCTCATCTGAGGTGAGTTCTGCCGGTAGTTGCATGTTTCTGAGAAGGAATCACTGCTTTATGAGTGGGGTAGATTGCCATGTGATTCATTCTGTAATATAGGATTGGGCACTGTCGCTTAATTTGGCAGTTTCTTCCTTCTCCCTGCCTTGCTTAGTACCACTCTTTGCTGTGGTTCAGATCTTTTCATTGCTGTAGAAGGATCCTACACCAGATGCAAGTCGTGTAGTTAAATAAAGAAACATTTGTGATTCCTTCTAACAAGAGCCCCACATACAATGCAGGGCTTCTACTGATAACTGTTTTGGAATGGTAAAGAGTACATTTTAAGAGTGAGCAATACAGCATGTACGATGTCCATGTGATCTCTAAAATGGGGCTATAATGAGGCATACACTTAGTACATTTCTTAGAACTTTTGTAAATTTAAGGTTATGTTATGGACCACTGGTATTCAGCTTGGAGTTTCCAAAGAGATCTCTATGGTGTGAACATCACATTATCTAACAAGCTGTAATAGGATCAGAGCAGTGAATCTGTGCCCTGTTCATAGACAGGTTTGTACTAGTACTGTACCTGTCAAAGGGTCTCTGCACCCAAAGCCACAGCCATGCTGGCAGCACTTTTTGACCCCAAAACAGTTGCTGTCACTGTTGCATGTTCTGGGCAGAGGACTGATCATGCAGGTTTATATAACTGTAGGGCACACACCAGACTTCTCTGTTAATAAAACAACATTTGCAGAGATAGTTCATGACTTTATGATGCAAAGTAATCAGCTGTGGATTTCACATGCGAACTACACAATTCCGTCACCCACAGATTTTCAGTAGGAAAAGCATCCTATAAGTCTCAGAATTGCTTAGAAAATGAGAAAGACTTATCAGTGTTATGCCCTGGTTGAAATTACTAACATCGTAACTCAAGATATGTGTACATCACAGCAGACATTCATCACAGTCCCAGTTAGACACACCCCTGTCGTATGGAAGATAGTAGAGTAACACATTGTATGTATGGAATTCCTTATCTTTTAACACTGTTTTGTGCTATTACTTTTTTGCTGGCAGTGTAATGAATACGTGTGAGGTGTGATGTGCCCATTATGCACTTGGCATGCATACATGTGAGTGAGATTGTTTTTCATTATTTTTATCTTTCAACTCACATGCATAAGAAGGTGTGACCTCTAAAATAGGGAATTATGTTACATACATAAGTAAACAATCCTACTTAAGTAAGTTATGGTGGGATCCACTTATGCACTTCTGGGTCCCCCTCATAGTAGATTAGGTATGATATATATATCTTGACGTTCCATTAATAGACACATCTAGTGAAAGGATGAGTCTGGCCTAATTCTGCTATTTCTCACAGAATCGTATGGAGGGAATGAAGGATTGATGAATATATTATGACTTTCACATACACCCCTGGTGACCCCTAAATGACGTTAAGGCTTGATACCCCCGCCAGACAATTTCCTGAGTGCAGTGTTGTTGCTTTCAGAATCTCCAAAGACCCGGAAGTGACACCAAATAGGACTGCAAACAACAGCGTATGAATTCACTTGTAACATAACTTTCTGCCTTTGTTTACTTTAATAGTTAGCCAGGGATCATTAGCACATGTAAAAAGGCTTTCTATTTGTGTGTGCTGTTTGATGTGTGTCTAGATAAGGGTGAAAAATACCGGCATTAGGTGATTTAGGTGAGAACCGGCTAGGTGGCAACCCTACCTGCGAGCTATGTTCTGATACCACACCATTGCCCCGATTCACAAAGGTAAACTTAGACCAAAAGTCTAAGGGACATTTAGTAGCTCCTAGCACCATTCTAATGCCACATTAGCATAATTCTTTTTAAAATAATGTGGCATTAGAAGGCCAAAAACGCTGCGCCATATTTACAAAATGGCGCAATGCATGCATTGCACCACTTTGCAACCTTTTGCACAATACTATGCCTGCACCAGGCATGATGTATGCAAAGGGGGCATTCCCCTGTTAGCGGAGGCAAAAGAATTCTGCAAAGAAAGTCAAGAGATTTTTACGTGTCATTGTTTTTGACACGTTTAATGCCCGCTCAGAACAGGTGTTAAAGGGAGGCTTCCATTAGTTACTCACTGAAGAAAACACAGTGACAGGTCAGGTGTATTTCAGTGATTAGAGTCCTTTAAAATGCCTGAAATTCCACTGTTTTGCATGCAATGTGGGCAATGCACATTGTGACATGTGCCACACCCAGTGTACCCGTTTGCTGAGGGAGCTTGATTAAAAGCTTTTTTCCAAAAGCTTTTAATCAAGCTCCCTCAGCAAACGGGTACAACAAGGAATATGGTGTGAGGTATGGCGTGTCTGCAGTGCTTAGCATAAATAGCAAATTTCAGTGGTTTCATGGTTTTGTATTCACTGAAACATGAGCAACCTTTAACTGTGTGTTTTTCTGTGAATTGCTAGTTTTTTTAAAGTTTTTTTTTTATGTATTTCATTCACCTGCCATCAACCCTTCATCACTGCGTTTCGATGAGCACACTACGAGTTGCCCAGAAGGTTTGATCTTTGGCCTGACCTTCAGCAACTGCCCGGGTCAGAAAATCAAAATTTTACATTAGTGCACCTAGGCCCAGATTTAGGAAAAGTGGTGCTTCATTAAATGAAGGGCCACTTATCTTGTGCCAATTGCGCCCCCCTAATGCCACCATGTGTGCGCCATATTAATGATACAGCGCACGTTAGGATCAATAGCATCATAATTTCTGATTGGCACTAATCCTCTAAAGTTCATAGAGGCCCATTATAAAACAATTGTGTGCCTCAATTTAATGCCTGCACTGAGCAGTCATTAAAATTACGAGAAAAATGGCGCAGTGGAATCCCACTTTTCTGGGCCTCCTAATGGAGGAACACCCCCCCCTTGCATTCATTATGCCTGACAGAGGCATAATGTGGCGCAAAGATTTACAAAGTGGTGCAATGCGTGCATTGCACCACCTTCTAAATTGGGCACAGAGTTTTTGCCAATCTACCTCCGCATACCACAAACAATGATGCTAATGTGACACTAGGTGGCGCTAGGCCCTTCCTAAATTTGGGCATTAGTTTTTCCTGAATGTGTCCTCGTTTTTCTTGTTAGGGTCGAGCCTGCATCGCATGCGCTTGCTCATGCATTTCGCTTGTGAGACGATTTAGGAGTTCGAAAAGGGCTTGGAGCCCCGTCCATGTCACATCAGTGTCTTTCATTGGTTCGTGGGCTTGCCTGTTAAAATCTGCTTGCTTTCATTAGTGGAAGGCACGCATACGTCATGCCTTTTCTGGTGGCTAGCCCTTCTAGAGCGCAGTGACCAAGTACTGAAAACATGCGAGTCTCGCTGTTTCCCGTCAGGTTTATGGACTACTTTTTATCTTTTTTTCGCAGCGTGATCTCTCTTGGCAGGAGTCGAGCACTTTACATAACATCGACCCTGTTACATAGTTAATTACACTTTTGATGGTTACGTAGATAATTGCACTTTTGCCGATAGGTTTCACTACGAGTGAACTGTAAGCAACTTGATTGAGCGTTTTTTTTCCATTTAATGCGGCAAGAAAAATCCGGTTAGGAGTTAACAACTGCTAATGACTCTCACTCAGAGGAATGCAAGACCCTGTTGCATTGCAAATGCTTGTTTCAGAGAGCCCTGAGCACCCACCTGGAGTTTAGTGTGGCACGTCTCACAGTGCCCTCCCATTTCTGTAGAAATTAATTTTCCTCAGCTTCGTTTTTGTTGTTTTTTTTTTTTACAAAATTGTGATTATCAAACTTTCAGGGAAAAATTATACCCTTTACCAGGCAATCTAGTTGACAGAAATCATTTTTCCAAATTGTGACTTCAAATGGCTAATATATACAAAACAATTTCAAACCATTTCACTGGCATATTTTTTAAATGTCAATCTCTCAAAAACTACTGAAAGGATTTACAGGAGCATGCTTTCCCAGAAAATGTCCATTTTCAAAGTGTGAATAGGTTCAGTTGTTGTAACTGAGAGCAAAATGTATAATGGGATCTAAAATGGGAAAGCTCATTTTTTGACTCCCTATCACTTTAACCTTTTTAATGTGCACAGGTTTGCATGAAGTGTAACAACCTGGACCTCACCTCGCTGCAGTAGGCAAAGGCCAAATTTGGCGCACGCTCATCCAAAAAGGCCACATTTATGGGCAAATAAAAAAATATTTTTTCTGTGGAAAGTGTAGTGTGAATCATAACTACACAGTAGTGACTGTCACTGTGTAATAATGGAAGCTAATATGGAATAGAAGGTTTTTGTTCTTTATACTCGAGAATTTTGAATTGTGTTTTTAATTCATACTCAAGTGCACTCATATATATACTCCTTAAATTGTGCAAAGCAAGAAAAAGATGAGAACAGCAGGAGAAAGAAATCATATTATGTGAGGCCAATAGAATTATAAAGTTATGTTATGCCATGCCATTTATCTTATGTAATGGTATGTAATGCTATGTCATGTCATGTCATGCTATCTTATGTAATGTTGTATTATGCTATGTCATGCCATGTGATTCTATTTAATGTAATTTTAGGCTATGGTATATCATGTCATTTTATCTTATCTTATGTAATGTTATGTTATGCTATGTCATGTCGTGTTATGCTATCTCATGTAGTATTCTGTAATGTTGGTCTTCTAAATCCCAACAACTCACTCAAAGGTTTTTGGGTGCTGTATGTGGAAAGGAAGCAGTAGAGCTTAGTAACTGACTCCAGACCCCCAAGATGGTAGATTGTTTGAAGATACTTTACCTCTCACAGCAGACACACATATTTTCCCGCAGAGGTTGCAGCACTTCTCAGTCTTCGGACAGTCTGTGTCACTGTGGCACTCTGGGGGAGGCAGGGGCACATTGCACGCAGATTGTATTTTGGGGCAGGTCCCCGGATGTGGTGCATCTGTAAAACACCAACAGGATTGAACTAAAAACACAGCCATCCTGAGCTAACAGCACAACTGCCACAGGCTGTTCACAGATCCTCACACTGAATTATCCTTATAGATTGCTTGACTCCTTTGGAACTAAGGAGAAAAAGCTTCCAATATCTTCAGAGAAACTGCACACAGCTGAACTACCATCTCTTGTAGGTTACATTAACGTGCCTCATATAGAACCCCTTTCCTCCCTCTCATATCATCCTCCTCCCTCTTCTACTGCTCCTATTTGTCTTCCCCCGCACTATTTTCTCTGTGACTCCTCAGTCTACAGCTCTTCTCTAGCACTCCTCATTTTACTTCTGTCCTACGTACACTCATCTCCATTCTGCTGATAGCTCTACTGATCTCCACTCTACCCTATTCTTTCTATTGCTGTTCTCTCTAATGTGCCTTAGCCCATATGTACAAACACATTTTCCAATTGACACAGAATGGGAAAAACCCTTTGCTACATCTGGCCCTTAATCTCTTATTTCTTGCCACTCTTTTTTCTATCACTCCTCACCCCTTCACTTCAACGTACCACTCCTGACTCCACTGGACCTCTCTATACCACTCTTTTCTAGTGCTCCTCGCTGTCCAGAAGTTTTTCTACAGCTCTTTTCTCCATCTCTCCTTCTTTCACCATGTTTCCTAGCATCAATCTTCTCTGTACAGTTCATCAGCCCACTGTTATTCTCTCTACTGTTCTTTCCTCTTCCGTTCTTTCTTCTACTCCTTGCTCTCTTATTCTTCTTTCAACTGCTCCTCTTTCACATGCTTCACTCTACATCTCTTCTCTATCCCACTCCTGACTCTACTGCTCTTCCCTATACCACTCCTGATTCCACTTCTCATATTTATACCACTCCTGACTCTACTGCTCCTCTCTTTACCACTCCTGACTCCACTGCTCTGCTCTATACTACTCCTGACTATACTGCTCTTCTCTATTGTAGGAAAGTACCATCTTGCCTGGCATGTTACCCCCATTTTTCACTGTATATATGTTGTTTTAGTTGTATGTGTCACTGGGACCCTGGTAACCCAGGGCCCCAGTGCTCATAAGTGTGCCTGAATGTGTTACCTGTGTAGTGACTAACTGTCTCACTGAGGCTCTGCTAATCAGAACCTCAGTGGTTATGCTCTCTCATTTCTTTCCAAATTGTCACTGACAGGCTAGTGACCATTTTTACCAATTTACATTGGCTTACTGGAACACCCTTATAATTCCCTAGTATATGGTACTGAGGTACCCAGGGTATTGGGGTTCCAGGAGATCCCTATGGGCTGCAGCATTTCTTTTGCCACCCATAGGGAGCTCTGACAATTCTTACACAGGCCTGCCACTGCAGCCTGAGTGAAATAACGTCCACGTTATTTCACAGCCATTTTACACTGCACTTAAGTAACTTATAAGTCACCTATATGTCTAACCTTTACCTGGTAAAGGTTAGGTGCAAAGTTACTTAGTGTGAGGGCACCCTGGCACTAGCCAAGGTGCCCCCACATTGTTCAGAGCCAATTCACTGAACTTTGTGAGTGCGGGGACACCATTACACGCGTGCACTACATATAGGTCACTACCTATATGTAGCTTCACCATGGTAACTCCGAATATGGCCATGTAACATGTCTATGATCATGGAATTGCCCCCTCTATGCCATCCTGGCATTGTTGGTACAATTCCATGATCCCAGTGGTCTGTAGCACAGACCCTGGTACTGCCAGACTGCCCTTCCTGGGGTTTCTCTGCAGCTGCTGCTGCTGCCAACCCCTCAGACAGGCAGCTGCCCTCCTGGGGTCCAGCCAGGCCTGGCCCAGGATGGCAGAACAAAGAACTTCCTCTGAGAGAGGGTGTGACACCCTCTCCCTTTGGAAAATGGTGTGAAGGCAGGGGAGGAGTAGCCTCCCCCAGCCTCTGGAAATGCTTTGTTGGGCACAGATGTGCCCAATTCTGCATAAGCCAGTCTACACCGGTTCAGGGACCCCTTAGCCCCTGCTCTGGCGCGAAACTGGACAAAGGAAAGGGGAGTGACCACTCCCCTGACCTGCACCTCCCCTGGGAGGTGTCCAGAGCTCCTCCAGTGTGCTCCAGACCTCTGCCATCTTGGAAACAGAGGTGCTGCTGGCACACTGGACTGCTCTGAGTGGCCAGTGCCACCAGGTGACGTCAGAGACTCCTTGTGATAGGCTCCTTCAGGTGTTAGTAGCCTTTCCTCTCTCCTAGGTAGCCAAACCCTCTTTTCTGGCTATTTAGGGTCTCTGTCTCTGGGGAAACTTTAGATAACGAATGCATGAGCTCAGCCGAGTTCCTCTGCATCTCCCTCTTCACCTTCTGATAAGGAATCGACCGCTGACCGCGCTGGAAGCCTGCAAACCTGCAACATAGTAGCAAAGATGACTACTGCAACTCTGTAACGCTGATCCTGCCGCCTTCTCGACTGTTTTCCTGCTTGTGCATGCTGTGGGGGTAGTCTGCCTCCTCTCTGCACCAGAAGCTCCGAAGAAATCTCCCGGGGGTCGAAGGAATCTTCCCCCTGCAACCGCAGGCACCAAAAAGCTGCATTACCGGTCCCTTGGGTCTCCTCTCAGCACGACGAGCGAGGTCCCTTGAATCCAGCGACACCGTCCAAGTGACCCCCACAGTCCAGTGACTCTTCAGCCCAAGTTTGGTGGAGGTAAGTCCTTGCCTCACCTCGCTGGGCTGCATTGCTGGGAACCGCGATTTGCAAGCTACTCCGGCCCCTGTGCACTTCCGGCGGAAATCCTTCGTGCACAGCCAAGCCTGGGTCCACGGCACTCTAACCTGCATTGCACGACTTTCTAAGTTGGTCTCCGGCGACGTGGGACTCCTTTGTGCAACTTCGGCGAGCACCGTTTCACGCATCCTCGTAGTGCCTGTTTCTGGCACTTCTCCGGGTGCTACCTGCTTCAGTGAGGGCTCTTTGTCTTGCTCGACGTCCCCTCTCTCTGCAGGTCCAATTTGCGACCTCCTGGTCCCTCCTGGGCCCCAGCAGCGTCCAAAAACGCCAAACGCACGATTTGCGTGTAGCAAGGCTTGTTGGCGTCCATCCGGCGGGAAAACACTTCTGCACGACTCTCCAAGGCGTGGGGGATCCATCCTCCAAAGGGGAAGTCTCTAGCCCTTGTCGTTCCTGCAGTATTCACAGTTCTTCAGCCTAGTAAGAGCTTCTTTGCACCAACCGCTGGCATGTCTTGGGCATCTGCCCATCTCCGAGCTGCTTGTGACTTTTGGACTTGGTCCCCTTGTTCCACAGGTACCCTCAGTCAGGAATCCATCGTTGTTGCATTGCTGATTTGTGTTTTCCTTGCATTTTCCCTCTAACACGACTATTTTGTCCTTAGGGGAACTTTGGTGCACTTTGCACTCACTTTTCAGGGTCTTGGGGAGGGTTATTTTGCTAACTCTCACTATTTTCTAATAGTCCCAGCGACCCTCTACAAGGTCACATAGGTTTGGGGTCCATTCGTGGTTCGCATTCCACTTCTGGAGTATATGGTTTGTGTTGCCCTTATCCCTATGTTTCCCCATTGCATCCTATTGTAACTATACATTGTTTGCACTGTTTTCTAAGACTATACTGCATATTTTTGCTATTGTGTATATATATCTTGTGTATATTTCCTATCCTCTCACTGAGGGTACACTCTAAGATACTTTGGCATATTGTCATAAAAATAAAGTACCTTTATTTTTAGTATAACTGTGTATTGTGTTTTCTTATGATATTGTGCATATGACACTAAGTGGTACTGTAGTAGCTTCACACGTCTCCTAGTTCAGCCTAAGCTGCTCTGCTAAGCTACCATTATCTATCAGCCTAAGCTGCTAGACACCCTATACACTAATAAGGGATAACTGGGCCTGGTGCAAGGTGCAAGTACCCCTTGGTACTCACTACAAGCCAGTCCAGCCTCCTACATTGGTTGTGCAGCGGTGGGATAAGTGCTTTGAGACTACTTACCACTCTTGTCATTGTACTTTTCATAAGAGAAAAATATACAAAACAAGGTCAGTGTATATACACATAGCCAAAAAGTTTTGCATTTCCTCTTTTCACTCTTTTCTAAGTGCTGAAAAGTACTTCTAAACTTTCAAAAAGTTCTTAAAAGTTTAAAAAGTTTTTTTTCTGTCTTTCCAAAAAGTTCTGAAAACTTTTTTCTCTTTTGCTATCACTTTAACTCTCTCTAAAAAATGTCTGGCACAGGAAAAAATGTTGAACTGTCCAAACTTGCATATGATCACCTTAGCTGGAAAGGAGCAAGGAGTCTCTGCATAGAGAGAGGTTTGAGTGTAGGGAAGAATCCTTCCTTAGAACTGTTAATTAATATGCTTAGAGTACAGGATAAGGCCATAAGTGCCCAATCTGTAGAAAAAGTAGCTAATGGTTCTCAATCTGATCCAGGGACTCCCCCAGGAAAAGGTTCAGGAAAGAAACTTCTCAGCCTGCCCATTACTAGACAGTCTAGCATAGTTGGTACAGAGGTTGAATCACATCATACTGATGATGTGCTCTCACATTATGCTGGTAGCCAAGCTGTTAGGGTGCCCTCTGTAAGGAACAGGTCTCCTTCTGTTCATTCCCATCATACCTCTGTATCTAGAAATGTCCCTCCCACCCACCCTGATGACAGATTGTTAGAAAGGGAGCTCAATAGATTGAGAGTGGAGCAAACCAGACTGAAGCTCAAGAAGCAACAGCTGGATTTGGATAGACAGTCTTTAGAAATAGAGAGGGAAAGACAGAAGATGGGTTTAGATACCCATGGTGGCAGCAGCAGTATTCCCCATAGTCATCCTGCAAAAGAGCATGATTCCAGGAATCTGCACAAGATAGTTCCCCCTTATAAGGAGGGGGATGACATTAACAAGTGGTTTGCTGCACTTGAGAGGGCCTGTGCTGTACAGGATGTCCCTCAAAAGCAGTGGGCTGCTATCCTATGGCTATCATTTACTGGAAAAGGTAGGGATAGGCTCCTTACTGTAAAAGAAAATGATGCTAACAATTTCCAAGTTCTTAAGAATGCACTCCTGGATGGTTATGGCTTAACCACTGAACAGTACAGGATAAAGTTCAGAGATACCAAAAAGGAGTCTTCACAAGACTGGGTTGATTTCATTGACCAGGCAGTGAAGGCCTTGGAGGGGTGGTTACATGGCAGTAAAGTTACTGATTATGACAGCCTGTATAACTTGATCCTGAGAGAGCATATTCTTAATAATTGTGTGTCTGATTTGTTGCACCAGTACTTGGTGGACTCTGATCTGACCTCTCCCCAAGAATTGGGAAAGAAGGCAGACAAATGGGTCAGAACAAGAGTGAACAGAAAAGTTCATACAGGGGGTGACAAAGATGGCAAAAAAAAGAAGGATGGTAAGTCTTCTGACAAGGGTGGGGACAAATCTAAAAATGAGTCTTCATCAGGCCCACAAAAACACTCTGGTGGGGGTGGTGGGTCCAAATCCTCCTTTAATCAGAACAAGGAAAAGAAACCATGGTGCTATTTATGTAAAATAAAAGGCCATTGGACAACAGATCCCAGTTGTCCAAAGAAAGGCACCACAGCTCCTACCACTACAACCCCTACTGCTACACCTAGTGTCCCTACTAATAGCAGTGGTGGTGGGAGCAAACCTACTAATAGCCAATCCAAGGGAGTAGCTGGGCTCACTTTTGGTAATTTAGTTGGGGTTGGTCTGATTAGGGAGACCACAGAGGCTACTTTAGTCTCTGAAGGGGCTATTGATTTAGCCACTTTGGTTGCTTGCCCCCATAACTTGGAGAAGTACAAGCAACTAACCCTAATAAATGGTGTTGAGGTCCAGGCCTACAGGGACACAGGTGCCAGTGTCACAATGGTGATTGAGAAACTAGTGCACCCTGAACAACACATACTTGGACACCAGTACCAAGTAACCGATGCTCACAACATAACACAAAGCCACCCCATGGCTGTTGTAAATCTCAACTGGGGGGGGGTATCTGGTCCAAAGAAGGTTGTGGTAGCTTCAGATTTACCTGTAGACTGTCTATTAGGGAATGATTTGGAGACATCAGCTTGGTCAGATGTGGAGTTGGAGGCCCATGCAGCAATGCTGGGCATCCCAGGGCATATTTTTGCTTTGACAAGGGCTCAGGCCAAAAAGCAAAAAGGACAGGGAAGCTTGGATCCTGGAACAATGGACCAAGTGCTCCCTAAAGCTAGGGCTAGTAGAAGCAAACCACTTCCTACTATCCCTCCCTCTACAGTGGATTCTACTTCTGAGGAAGAAGAATTCCCTCCCTGTGCAGAACCTACACCAGAGGAGCTGGAAGCAGACACTGCTGAGCTTTTGGGTGAAGGGGGGCCTGCCAGAGAGGAGCTGAGTGTGGCACAGCAAACCTGTCCCACATTAGAGGGTCTCAGACAGCAAGCTGTCAAACAGGCTAATGGGGATGTCAGTGACTCACACAGAGTTTACTGGGAGGACAACCTCTTGTACACTGAGCATAGGGATCCTAAACCTGGAGCTGCCAGGAGATTAGTGATTCCTCAGGAGTACAGAAAGTTCCTCCTAACACTGGCACATGACATTCCCTTAGCTGGGCACCTGGGTCAAATGAAAACTTGGGACAGATTGGTACATTTGTTTCATTGGCCTAGGATGTCTGAGGACACAAAGGAATTTTGCAAGTCCTGTGAAACCTGTCAAGCCAGTGGCAAGACAGGTGGCACTCCAAAGGCACCCCTTATCCCACTGCCTGTGGTTGGGGTTCCCTTTGAAAGGGTAGGGGTTGACATAGTTGGCCCCCTTGACCCTCCTACTGCTTCAGGCAATAGGTTTATCTTAGTGGTAGTGGACCATGCCACAAGATATCCTGAAGCTATTCCTTTAAGGACCACTACAGCTCCTGCAGTGGCAAAGGCCCTCCTGGGAATATTTTCCAGGGTGGGCTTCCCAAAGGAAGTAGTATCAGACAGGGGAAGCAATTTCATGTCTGCATACTTAAAGGCCATGTGGAAGGAGTGTGGTGTAACTTACAAGTTCACAACACCCTATCATCCACAAACAAATGGACTGGTGGAGAGATTTAATAAAACTCTCAAAGGCATGATTATGGGACTCCCTGAAAAACTCCGCAGGAGATGGGATATCCTTCTACCATGCCTCCTTTTTGCCTACAGGGAGGTACCCCAGAAAGGAGTGGGCTTCAGCCCCTTTGAACTTCTTTTTGGACACCCTGTTAGGGGTCCACTCACACTTGTAAAGGAGGGTTGGGAACAACCTTTAAAAGCTCCTAAGCAGGATATTGTGGATTATGTACTTGGCCTCAGATCAAGGATGGCTGAGTACATGAAAAAGGCCAGTAAAAACCTTCAGGCCAGCCAAGAGCTCCAGAAGCAATGGCATGATCAGAAGGCTGTTTTGGTTCAGTACCAACCAGGACAGAAAGTGTGGGTCTTGGAGCCTGTGGCCCCAAGAGCACTCCAAGATAAATGGAGTGGACCCCACACAATTGTTGAAAAGAAGGGTGAAGTCACCTACTTGGTTGACTTAGGCACTGCCAGGAGTCCCCTTAGGGTGCTCCATGTCAACCGCCTGAAACCCTACTATGACAGGGCTGATCTCACCCTGCTCATGGCAACAGATGAGGGACAGGAAGAAGACAGTGATCCTCTACCTGATCTCTTCTCTTCCACAGAACAAGATGCTCTTGTGGAAGGTGTAGTTTTGGCTGATTGTCTTACTGCTGAGCAGAAAGATAATTGCATAAATCTCCTAGGACAATTTTCAGAACTCTTCTCCATTGTGCCAGGCACCACTTCTTGGTGTGAGCACACTATAGATACTGGAGACAGTTTACCTGTCAAAAGTAAGATCTATAGGCAGCCTGACCATGTCAGGGACTGCATAAAGCAAGAAGTTCAGAAAATGTTAGAACTAGGAGTGGTTGAGCACTCTGACAGTCCATGGGCTTCCCCTGTGGTACTGGTACCAAATCCCAATTCTAAAGATGGAAAGAAGGAAATGAGGTTTTGTGTAGACTATAGAGGTCTCAACTTGGTAACCAAAACTGATGCTCACCCTATACCCAGGGCAGATGAGCTTATAGATACACTGGCATCTGCCAAGTATCTAAGCACTTTTGATTTGACTGCAGGGTATTGGCAGATCAAATTGTCAGAAGATGCTAAACCTAAGACTGCATTTTCTACCATTGGAGGACATTACCAGTTTACTGTAATGCCTTTTGGTTTGAAAAATGCACCTGCCACTTTTCAGAGGTTGGTGAACACAGTCCTGCAAGGGCTGGAAGCTTTCAGTGCAGCATATTTGGATGATATAGCTGTCTTTAGCTCCAGCTGGGATGATCACCTGGTCCACCTTTGGAAAGTTTTGGAGGGTCTGCAAAAGGCAGGCCTCACTATCAAGGCTTCAAAGTGCCAGATAGGGCAGGGTAAGGTGGTTTATCTGGGACACCTTGTTGGTGGGGAACAGATTGCACCACTTCAGGGGAAAATCCAAACTATTATTGATTGGGTTCCCCCTACCACTCAGACTCAGGTGAGAGCCTTCCTAGGCCTCACTGGGTATTACAGGAGGTTCATTAAGAACTATGGCTCCATTGCAGCCCCTCTTAATGACCTCACATCCAAGAAAATGCCTAAAAAGGTATTATGGACAGCAAACTGTCAGAAAGCTTTTGAGGAGCTGAAGCAGGCCATGTGCTCTGCACCTGTCCTGAAAAGCCCTTGTTACTCTAAAAAATTCTATGTCCAGACTGATGCATCTGAATTAGGAGTAGGGGCAGTCCTATCACAACTTAATTCTGAGGGCCAGGATCAACCTGTTGCTTTTATTAGTAGAAGGTTGACCCCTAGAGAAAAGCGTTGGTCTGCCATTGAGAGGGAGGCCTTTGCTGTGGTCTGGGCTCTGAAGAAGTTGAGGCCATACCTGTTTGGCACTCACTTCATTGTTCAGACAGACCACAAACCTCTACTTTGGCTAAAACAAATGAAAGGTGAAAATCCTAAATTGTTGAGGTGGTCCATATCCCTACAGGGAATGGACTATACAGTGGAACATAGACCTGGGAGTAGCCACTCCAATGCAGATGGACTCTCCAGATATTTCCACTTAGACAATGAAGACTCATCAGGTAATGGCTAGTCTTATTGTCCTTCGTTTGGGGGGGGGTTGTGTAGGAAAGTACCATCTTGCCTGGCATGTTACCCCCATTTTTCACTGTATATATGTTGTTTTAGTTGTATGTGTCACTGGGACCCTGGTAACCCAGGGCCCCAGTGCTCATAAGTGTGCCTGAATGTGTTACCTGTGTAGTGACTAACTGTCTCACTGAGGCTCTGCTAATCAGAACCTCAGTGGTTATGCTCTCTCATTTCTTTCCAAATTGTCACTGACAGGCTAGTGACCATTTTTACCAATTTACATTGGCTTACTGGAACACCCTTATAATTCCCTAGTATATGGTACTGAGGTACCCAGGGTATTGGGGTTCCAGGAGATCCCTATGGGCTGCAGCATTTCTTTTGCCACCCATAGGGAGCTCTGACAATTCTTACACAGGCCTGCCACTGCAGCCTGAGTGAAATAACGTCCACGTTATTTCACAGCCATTTTACACTGCACTTAAGTAACTTATAAGTCACCTATATGTCTAACCTTTACCTGGTAAAGGTTAGGTGCAAAGTTACTTAGTGTGAGGGCACCCTGGCACTAGCCAAGGTGCCCCCACATTGTTCAGAGCCAATTCACTGAACTTTGTGAGTGCGGGGACACCATTACACGCGTGCACTACATATAGGTCACTACCTATATGTAGCTTCACCATGGTAACTCCGAATATGGCCATGTAACATGTCTATGATCATGGAATTGCCCCCTCTATGCCATCCTGGCATTGTTGGTACAATTCCATGATCCCAGTGGTCTGTAGCACAGACCCTGGTACTGCCAGACTGCCCTTCCTGGGGTTTCTCTGCAGCTGCTGCTGCTGCCAACCCCTCAGACAGGCAGCTGCCCTCCTGGGGTCCAGCCAGGCCTGGCCCAGGATGGCAGAACAAAGAACTTCCTCTGAGAGAGGGTGTGACACCCTCTCCCTTTGGAAAATGGTGTGAAGGCAGGGGAGGAGTAGCCTCCCCCAGCCTCTGGAAATGCTTTGTTGGGCACAGATGTGCCCAATTCTGCATAAGCCAGTCTACACCGGTTCAGGGACCCCTTAGCCCCTGCTCTGGCGCGAAACTGGACAAAGGAAAGGGGAGTGACCACTCCCCTGACCTGCACCTCCCCTGGGAGGTGTCCAGAGCTCCTCCAGTGTGCTCCAGACCTCTGCCATCTTGGAAACAGAGGTGCTGCTGGCACACTGGACTGCTCTGAGTGGCCAGTGCCACCAGGTGACGTCAGAGACTCCTTGTGATAGGCTCCTTCAGGTGTTAGTAGCCTTTCCTCTCTCCTAGGTAGCCAAACCCTCTTTTCTGGCTATTTAGGGTCTCTGTCTCTGGGGAAACTTTAGATAACGAATGCATGAGCTCAGCCGAGTTCCTCTGCATCTCCCTCTTCACCTTCTGATAAGGAATCGACCGCTGACCGCGCTGGAAGCCTGCAAACCTGCAACATAGTAGCAAAGACGATTACTGCAACTCTGTAACGCTGATCCTGCCGCCTTCTCGACTGTTTTCCTGCTTGTGCATGCTGTGGGGGTAGTCTGCCTCCTCTCTGCACCAGAAGCTCCGAAGAAATCTCCCGTGGGTCGACGGAATCTTCCCCCTGCAACCGCAGGCACCAAAAAGCTGCATTACCGGCCCCTTGGGTCTCCTCTCAGCACGACGAGCGAGGTCCCTCGAATCCAGCGACACCGTCCAAGTGACCCCCACAGTGCAGTGACTCTTCAGCCCAAGTTTGGTGGAGGTAAGTCCTTGCCTCACCTCGCTGGGCTGCATTGCTGGGAACCAAGACTTTGCAAGCTACTCCGGCCCCTGTGCACTTCCGGCGGAAATCGTTCGTGCACAGCCAAGCCTGGGTCCACGGCACTCTAACCTGCATTGCACGACTTTCTAAGTTGGTCTCCGGCGACGTGGGACTCCTTTGTGCAACTTCGGCGAGCACCGTTTCACGCATCCTTGTAGTGCCTGTTTCTGGCACTTCTCCGGGTGCTACCTGCTTCAGTGAGGGCTCTTTGTCTTGCTCGACGTCCCCTCTCTCTGCAGGTCCAATTTGCGACCTCCTGGTCCCTCCTGGGCCCCAGCAGCGTCCAAAAACGCCAAACGCACGATTTGCGTGTAGCAAGGCTTGTTGGCGTCCATCCGGCGGGAAAACACTTCTGCAGGACTTTCCAAGGCGTGGGGGATCCATCCTCCAAAGGGGAAGTCTCTAGCCCTTGTCGTTCCTGCAGTATTCACAGTTCTTCAGCCTAGTAAGAGCTTCTTTGCACCAACCGCTGGCATTTCTTGGGCATCTGCCCATCTCCGAGCTGCTTGTGACTTTTGGACTTGGTCCCCTTGTTCCACAGGTACCCTCAGTCAGGAATCCATCGTTGTTGCATTGCTGGATTGTGTTTTCCTTGCATTTTCCCTCTAACACGACTATTTTGTCCTTAGGGGAACTATGGTGCACTTTGCACTCACTTTTCAGGGTCTTGGGGAGGGTTATTTTGCTAACTCTCACTATTTTCTAATAGTCCCAGCGACCCTCTACAAGGTCACATAGGTTTGGGGTCCATTCGTGGTTCGCATTCCACTTCTGGAGTATATGGTTTGTGTTGCCCTTATCCCTATGTTTCCCCATTGCATCCTATTGTAACTATACATTGTTTGCACTGTTTTCTAAGACTATACTGCATATTTTTGCTATTGTGTATATATATCTTGTGTATATTTCCTATCCTCTCACTGAGGGTACACTCTAAGATACTTTGGCATATTGTCATAAAAATAAAGTACCTTTATTTTTAGTATAACTGTGTATTGTGTTTTCTTATGATATTGTGCATATGACACTAAGTGGTACTGTAGTAGCTTCACACGTCTCCTAGTTCAGCCTAAGCTGCTCTGCTAAGCTACCATTATCTATCAGCCTAAGCTGCTAGACACCCTATACACTAATAAGGGATAACTGGGCCTGGTGCAAGGTGCAAGTACCCCTTGGTACTCACTACAAGCCAGTCCAGCCTCCTACATCTATCCCACTCCTGACTCTACTGCCCTTCTCTATACTACTCCTGACTCTATTGCTCTGCTCCACACAACTCCTGACTCTACTGCTTTTCTCTATAACACTCCTGCCTCCCATACTGTTCTCTACTTTTCTTTTCTATACCACTAGCACCAACGCAGGCACCCTAGTACCATGATGCAAGGGTGTCTGCCTTGTTGGCAGGGCTGTTTTATGTAGGAAGAGGCACCTGCACAGAAACAATCCATGGAGGTTTTTTTCCAGAATGCAGCACACGCAGTAGGAGAAAGAAACATGGAGAAATACATGTATTTCTCCTCGAACCTCCTCCCTTGAGGAGGTGTATGATTTTGATGCCTTCTCAAGTTTACACATCTTTGTAAAACTCAGAATGTCCCAAAACCCATGGATTTAGCATGGGAAAACCCACCACAATGCCCATGGAGCTCCCCCCTATCGTGGTGTATGGAAACACAGTGACTTGTGCTGCATTGCCTTACACCTTATCTACGAGGTTATGAAAAGCTGTGCATGGCTTCGTAGATAAGGGTCTGCACTCTGCAGTGCCAGAGCACCACAAAGGTGACTCACTGTTGGCGCATGGAGCTTGTAAATATGCCCCTATATTTATAATATGTCATAACAGAACTTTATGTACAGGGTCTAGGCCATTTGGGATTGGGGGGTATCCAGACACTCTCGAAATAGGGTCAGAGTTTACATTTCAAAAATTGAGTTGATAATCTACCTAAATGAGAGCTGTGATGTAAGCTAGTGATAATATTATCCCAAAATATGAATTTTAATTGTGTTTTGGAAGACAATGTTAGGAAGGAAGGGTCAGTTCAGAAAGTCAAAAGCCACGGTTTGAGCCAACATTCAATATACCTGAACCAGGGAAAAGTGGTGTTCTCATCTAGTTCCAAAAGTTCTCTCATACCCTTCTGATATGGCGCAAGCTCCTATACTGTCCAAATTCTCACCCCGAAGAGAAGAGGCCTTAACACTGCTACATGCTCTTTTCTCCTGAGTGCAAAATCATAGAACATGGGGATAAGGGGTGTGCTTTTGGGACACGTATTCTCACTCTTGATCAGCCTTTTCACATTTGAATGTCCCCCAAATTTTGGCACCATATAGGGCCACTACTTGTGCTTTTAAGTTATAGAGGTCAATAGCGGGAAGACTGGTCTGGGCAATGTTGCCTGATGATTTTTGAAGATTGCCATAGCTCTATGCAGAAGTACTGCCCTTTGTTTTGAATGTGCGAAGTACAGGATAATTTACTATCAAGCATAATAGCCAGACACTAAAGTTTTGGTACACGTTCAAGCATCTTCTGCTACAGAAATAAATCCCCTCTGAATGACTTGTGGGGTCTGATCCCCCTAAATTTGGTCTTAGTAGCATTAATCTCCAGTCCCTTGTTTTCACAATATGTGTTAAAATTATCCAATAATTGCTGCAATCTTCCAATCCTCCCTAACCTGCAGGGCCCCATTATTCCAATACAAGAAGTTACACAGCACTCCATTTCTCAATCCTTACCCACTGCCTTTCTGTTATTCCTGCACAGGGCCAGGATTAAGCTCTGTCTATACCCCTAATCCTGATCTGAAGTGCCCCAATAATGCTGTATCAGGGTTCACATACACCTAATGAACCTCCTGCTGTTCTGCGGTGCCTCCTGCTGTTCCACACTCTGACTTCTGTTTGAGGATGTAGTGGAACAAATTAAATCTATTCTTAGATGCCATCTTTATTTGGAAGGGTCTGTTTCACTTAGCTCACTCCTTTCTTTCCTTATCTCCCTTTACTCTCAATATTTTCTTTCTTCCTCACTTTTCTCTTTCCAGCTCTTAAAATCCACATATTAACAGTTTTGCTCTTTCTTTTCAACTGTTTATTTGTACTCCTCTCCTTTTTTTTATTTCCTTCTTCCTCTTGCTACTTCCCCATTCAAACTTATAAAAACTTTTATATTTCTTTCCTTGTTTCATTCCTCTCTTTTTTCATCAGGTGTTCATTCTTTCACTCTATTTTCTCTTCCCTTCATTCTTTCTTTGTCTTCTTTATTTGCTCTTTCCTTTCACTCAGTAAACGTCCTTTCACTTTTTTTTAGATCTTTCTTCCTTCCTCTGCTGTTTTTCTTATCTTTATCTGTCAATTCATGTTTTACTATAAATCCCTCTTTTTCCTATCTGTATGTGGAAGCCACAAGTTACTAGTCGGGACCCTAAGTGTTAAAGTTGTTTTCCAATTCTGTGTCTGTGGGAAATGTGTTAGTACATACATGCCCTGGTTCTTTTATTGCATGTTTCTCTCACCATCTCTCTTTTTTCTCTGATGTAAAAAATGTTTTCACACTTCTTTCGTTATTTCTTTCCTCTTTATCTTTCATTCAGTAGCTTCCTTCCTTTTTTACCTTTGTATCATGTTTGCTCTATTCTCTTAGTTTTGTTTTCATTTTCTGTTTCTTTATTTAGTGTTTTTATCTCCTAACAGTGAAATATTGCCAAATTAGGTTTTCAATGTTGCAAGGCCTATCTCTCTCATAGGTTAACATTGGGACTGCTTTTAAATAACTTTTAAGTGCAGTTTCCCTTTGGTGGCAGATCGAGATATATAGTGTGGGGTCTCTAAACTCACAATTTAAAAATACATCTTTTGGAAAAGTTGTTTTTTTAGAATGTCAGTTTGAAAATGCCACTTTTAGAAAGTGGGCATTTTCTTGCTTGAATCATTCTGTGACTCTGCCTGCTTGTGTATTCCCTCACTGGGTCAGACTGACAGTAGGCTGTTTGTGAATCTACACTAGACAGTCACAGAAAGAGAGCTAGGGTGTAGCCTGCATATCCTGATGGGCCATCTGGGCTAGGGTAGAAGGAGGAGTGGTCACTTACACCTGAAAGGGCTGTGCCTGCCTTCACACAATGCAGTCTCCAATCCCCTGGGGTGAGTCTGGGCAAGGCAGGATCTTGTGAACAACAGAGACGTTCCTTTTAAGTTTGCCTACTTCAAAGGCAGAAAGGGGTATAAGTATTGGACCCAAAACCCCAGATTTTTAGATTGCTTCTGGATACAAGAGGAACCTCTCCAAAGAAGACAAGCTCAAGAGCTAGAGGAGGAGTATTGCCCATTTGCCTGTGACTGTACTTTGCTTCGTTGGTCTGCAGTTGCTGCTTCTGCCTAAAAGAGGACAAAGGCTGGACTTTGTGGTATATTCCTGCTAGTGAAGTGTCTCCAAGGGCTTGGACTGAGTTTGCCTCTTGTTTTGAAGTCTCAGGGCCATCAAAGATTTCCTCTGCCAGCACCTGGACTCTCTGCTGAAACTCTTATACTGCCAAGTGGTGCCCTCCCCAGTCCCTGGTCCCTTGAAAGGTGAAGCTGGTGGAACCCACGTGGGAATCCACGCACAGGAGCCGTGCAGGGAAAATATCGACACACCACCTACAACCCGACTTTAAAAATGATGCGCCATCTGCATCGCAGCTGAAAATGGATGTACCACCTGCATTGTGGTTGAGAAATCGATGCATCACCTGCATTGCAGCTGAAGAAATGACACAATATCCACTTGCGGCTGCTGAAAATGGCGCAAACCCCACGCAGCACAGTTTTTCATCACCGTGCAGCTGGATTTTGCACGCATCATCGCAAGGCATCAAAATCAATGTGAACCTGCACGGATCGGAGGTACTGCATCCAGAAATTGACACATCGCTCTCTTGTGGGAGAGAAAACCAGTGCATTGCCTACCCGACCATAGAAGAAACGATGCACGGCCTCACTTGAGAATATGGAATTGACGTATTTCTAACTTTTCTGACGCACGTTCGCCCGTGCAGCTTTATTTTTGACGCAAACCAGGTACTTTATGTAACAACATTGTATCCATTGTTTTTTATGGACTAAGATTCTATATTTTAATAATTCATAACTTCACTTGTGTATGTTGGATATTTGTAATTTTGGTCTTGTTTGATTTAGATAAATATTGGCTATTTTTCTGAACTGGTGTGGTGTGCACTTTGGTAGTGTTTTCACTGTATTACTGTGTGTTTTGGTACAAATACTTTACACTTTGCCTTTGAGATAAGCCTGAATGCATGTGCCATGCTACCAAGGGGGTGAGCAAAGGTTACCTTAAGTGTGTGCCTCCAATGCCCTGACTAGAGTGAGGGTCCCTGATTAGACAGAGTGCAAACTGACTGCCAACCAGAGACCCCATTTCTAACAATTCCCCTCCCAAGAACTCTGCCACACTCTATCATACTATTTGCACAGCAAGATAGCCAACATCTACAACAACATCTAGCCCCAACTCACCGATATTAACTTCAACAACCTCAACCCAACCACTCACACCAACCAAGTAATCATCACATGAAACCAGATCACCACGTACAACACTGTAGCCATCATGTCCACCATCCACTCTGGAGCACACACCAATCCCAGTCCCCATCACTTATTCAACCTAGGAACTAAGGAATTCTGTACAGAACTCACCAACATCCTCAATGCCGCCCTTACAATGGTAGCCTTCGCTAACAGATGGAAGCATGCAGAGGTAAAACCGCTTCTCAAGAAAATCTCTGCGGATCCCAGTGAACTGAAAAATTACTGAGCCACCTCACTGCTCCTTTACACCACAAAAGTCCTCAAGAAGGCCATCAACCACCAGCTCACAGAACACCTGGAGAAAAACAACTTCCTTGAGGTCTTCCAATCCAGCTTCTGCACCAACCACAGCACAGAAACTGCCCTTATCACAGCCACAGGTGACATCAGATCTCTCCTTGACCACAGAGCAGCCCTGACCCTCCTCATCTTATCAACGGCATTCAATACTGTATTCCACAACACCCTCCTCAATAGACCGAACAGCATTGGTATGCAGTAAAAAATGCCCTCAAATGGGTTGCCTCATTCTTCACAGGATGACTTCAGAGAATCCACCTACCACCCTTTCCCTCCAAACCTAAGAGCATCATCTGCAGCGTACCCCAATCATCAACACCTACATGGCTCCCCTCACTAACATGTCAGATCCCAAAAATTCAACATCATATCCTATTCAGGCAACAGACAACTCATCCTCTTACTCAGCAAAGACCACCACCAGAAGTAATTTCTGCAATGCCATTACCAGTTTCGCCAAATGGATGAGAATTAGCTTACATAGCTCTGATATGCATTTTCCTATGCACCTTGAACTTTCAAAGATAGCACTTTAATATACCAAACTATTGCATTTTAGACTTAAAGAATTTATTTTACTTGTCTCATGGAGTTACATACTAGATTTGCTGGCACGTTCCCAGGTATCATTATGTTATACACTGACACAGTGACACAACGCACTGCTATGTGGATCAGCCTCAGTTTCCATGAAAAAGCAAACCACCCTGCTGCAACCCATGTTTGAGTTTGTGGATGTGGGTAAGTATTCAGCAAAGATTACAAATTGGCAAATAAGTGAATCAGAGCACTCAAAGTGCCACATGGGTATTTTCCTCTACATTATATCTCAGTAATATTTTTATTGATCCTTCTAATAGCTACAGAGGATTCTTTTATCCATGTGTACCCAGGGGACCTGAACAACCTGGGGAATGCATGAACATCTGATATATTTTCCTTACTACTCGTATCATGATTTTGTTCCATTAGCGAGTCCCATCTGTCACTGTGTGAAGTGGCCTGTGCTGTGCCAGCTATGACACTTAGGCCCCCTTGCGAATGGCGGTTGGACCTACGCCAATGCAGTGGTTCGAGTGCCATATTTGAACTCTGGCAGTCGTGCCATGATGGGACCACCAGCACCTCCAGGATCAGAGATCTCGGAGGTCTGGTAGTTGCGGCGGTCATAATCTGCCAGGGAAAGCCCTGCAAGCACAATTATCACCTTGTTCTCTGCCAGCCATTTAATGGCGGTAGGTCTGCAATAAAAAGGCAGGCAGAGAACGGGTGCAGGGAGGAAATGGCACCATTTACGTAGGTCAAAATATTGGTTGCAAGGTCACAGTTTTCCACACTAACATGCAGGGGGGCACCTCAGGCGTCATGGATTTCTTCTGACAGTGTGGAGAACTGGTGTATGCACAGTTACCACACAACTGGGGTGGGATCTGATGCACAGTAACTTTGCATGCTCCAGTTTTGTTGATCCCTGGAATAAACATATCTGCTTTACATAAACACCCCATGAGCCTTCGAATGACTTTGCTACATCTCAACAGAAGAACAAGAACTGCAGAATATTATGATACAATTACCTGGAACGAAGTTGCCCAAGAATAGAGGCTGTTCAACGATGCTGAACTTTTCTTTGGGAGCATCCTGCCATTTGTCCAAGCTAAAGCAACAGCTCGTTGAATCCAAATCACAAGGTGGTAGCTCCTCAAACTCATCAACACCACCAATGATGGCTTCAGCCATAGAAGAGGAAATGTGTACCCTAAGAATGATGATGCTGCAACACCGTTACGTACTGGACCTTATGACAGTCATGCAAGGTGGGGTGCAGCAAGATAAGATCTGCATGCTGCACGTTCATCCCAGCAAATGATAGAGAAAATCGAACTTCGTCAGAAGCAATACAGACACTGCATAATTTTGATACTAAAATGATAGAGGAAGGAGGTGCACCAGATAGTAGTCCAGTGGTTGGTTTGCACCACTACCATCATGGATGTCGGGACTGTTGGGGACTTTGTTACCAATTACTGTGATCTTGTTACTGATAGATTGTATGATACAAGTAATTTTAGCATGCATTTGGAGAATAACCGCTAAGGTGGCAGGGACGTGTTCAGTTAGAATGCCAATACAGGTAGTAGATTAGTGGGACAACATGTATTACCTGCTGCCAAGGGCAGGTCTGAATGAAGTAGATGAAATATCAAATAGAGAGGGGAATGTTGTATGGTATATAAACAAGTAACATGATGTAAAAAATACGAAACACAGAAATATCACACAACATCAGGCCCAAGCCAAAACCACATAGCTGTTTAAAGTTAAGAAAAGGTTTAGGCCCAACTCCCACACTTACCAGAATAAGGTGAAAAGTTCTCTTAAGGATGGAGTCAGATAGGAAACTTGAAAGGGTTTTTATTTAAAGGCCAACTAATGCCTAACTGATCTAAAAGCATTTACAACATCAGCACACAACTCACCCGGCACATACTCCATGCCTTCAAACAGATTGTGGCCTGATTAGACAATAAGTCCATAATTGAAGAAGCTTAGAACACATTGGTGCTTGATTAAACAATGGATGCAGGTAAGAAACTAAAGGGCATATTTATAGTCCCCTGGTGCCACCTTGCACCACACTAGCACCATTATTTTTTACATTAATGAGGCCCAACAGGGCTGAAATCCCTGCGCCGTATTTACAGAGTAGCGCAATGCATGCATTGTGCCACTCTGTAACCCTTTGTGCTACATTATAGCTGCGCCAGGCATACTGTATGCAAAATGGGCGTTCCCCTGTTGGGGGGCTGGAAAATTGGTGCAAGGTGCTCAGAGCAGGGGGCTTCCACTATATAGAATGGGCCCATATGTACTCTGCAAGAGTAGCGCCAACATTTTGGAGCTGCTCCTGCAGAGTACATGAATAGCGTCAAAAAAAATGACACTATACCCCCTACCCTGCGCACACATGGTGGTGGTAGGGGGGTACTAAGGGGCGCCGGGAAAGTGGCGCTGCACTTGGTGCAGCACCACGTTCCTTAAATCTGCCCCTAAGGGCCATATTTATGGATGGTTAGCGTCACCTTAGCACTTATTTTGGCACTAAAATGGTGCTAACCTAACTCTATATTTTTATTTCAATTCTATGCCCATCAAGAGTCAAAATATTGGAGCTAGCACTAAGTTTAGGATGCGCAATCCTATCTTTCGTCACTGAGATGCAAGGTAGGCGTTCCCATTCTAAACATGATGGTAGCCCCCCCCCAGAGCCATATCTACCTCCCGGCGCAGAAACGACATGCGGGTGGGAAGCGGACCTATATAATGGGGCTAAGCCCGCTAGGCAGGAGTAATTTTTGGGCTGCTTGTGCATCAGTAACTGTCGCTAGGCTGACTAGCAGCAAAAGTTTTCCCGCTAACCAGCCTAACATCATTTCTGACCCACTAGCGCCATTCCCCCTGAAGCCACCCCCGACTAGCGTCTTTTTTTTTTTGCTAGCCATTCCTTAGCGTCACTGTGCGTCATTCCATAAATATGACACACGGATGGCTTTAAGGAATGGTGTTAGCCAGCGTTGAGAAAAATGACACACAACAGCATTAGCGCAGTTGTGCGCTATTCTTCATTTATATGGGCCTACATTCTGAGCACACGGAGCCCTCAGGCACACAGTGCTGCCAGCACACAATCTAAGGAGTGCACACCTACTATGAAACACCCATGCGTTCTTAGACAAAAAAACATGCCCTGTCAAAAAGCATTGTTAAATGGTTAATGAAATGTCTAATGGTTTAGTTCAGGAATTCAGGGTTATACAGTCACATGTCTTTCAGTGTTTTTTGCCTTGAATTTGTAACTTACAAATTACTTATTATTTTCTATGTGGAATAAAGCCTTGTATTGAATCGTATAAAAAGGTCTGCCTGCAGGAACAGGCATTTGAGATAAACTGCTTAGGTAGCTTGAGGGTGCTGAGGTGCAGTGTGTAGTGATCTTCTCCCTGTCGCAACAGTTAGTACATACTGTCTTTGGATTGCCAAGAAGAGTCTGCATTTCTTTTTGAGTTGGGAGCGTTTTGCCCACCTCATAACGCGTTCATGTGTTATTTAGTGCATATGATTCAGACAACTGATTATGCTGCTTTATATTGTCTTTCTGATCTTGTAAATATGACCTCAGTAACTTGATTTGTGTGTTTCCCTTTTTCTTATTATTAAAAATTTACTTTGCAAAGCTATTTTGATTGATACCGTTGAGACATTATTGTATGCTATTGTGATATAGGATTGGGCATTGTATCTTCAGATGGCAGTTTATTCCTTCTTTCCACTTTGTGTACTTTCAGTGCTTTGCTGCAGTTCAAATCTTTTCACTGCTAGTAGAAAGATCCCACACTAGATGCAAGACTACCACATGAATTAAGAAACAATTTTGATTCCATCTAACAAGAGCCCCACATATGAAGCAGGGCTTCTACTGATAACTATTTTGGAATGGTAACGAGTACATTTGAATAATGAGCAATACTCCATATGGAATGTCTATGAGCTTCCCAAAACTTGCAATGAGGCTATAATTAGGCGTACACTTGATAAATTTGTAAATTGAAAGTTAGATTACGGACCACTGGGATTCAGCTTCCAGTTTCCAAGGAGAGCTCTGTGGTGTGCACAGCAACACATCACATTATCTAACAAGCTGTAATAGGATCAGAGCAGTGAATCTGTGCCCTGTTCATAGACAGGCTTGCATTAGTAATGTGGCTGTCACAGGGTCTGTACACTCAAAGACACAGCTATGCTGGCAGCACTTCTGGACCCCAACACAGTCAGTATCATGGTGGCATGTTCTGGGCAGAGGACTCATCATGCAGGTAACGTTTACTGTAGGGCACACACCAGACTTCTCTATCAATAAAACACCATTTGCAGAAATATGACATGACTTTATGATGCAAAATAATCACCAGGGGAAAAATATCACCAACTGTGAATTTCACACGAGAACTGCGTGATGCCCTCACCCAAGGATTTTCAGTAGGAAGAGCATCCTGTAAGTCTCGGAATTTCTTAGAAAAGAAGAAGGACTCATCAGTGTGAAGCCCTGGTTGAAATTATAAAGATAGTAACTAAAGATATGTGTTCATCACATCAGCCACCATTCATCACAGTGTCAGTTAGACACACCCCTGTTGTATGGAAGATAGTATAATAAAGTATTGTATGAATAGAATGCCTTATCTTTCAACACTGTTTTGTGTTATATCGTTTGTTGACGATGTAATGAATATAGGTGACTCAACATTACATTTGCCACATGGGGCCTGATTTAGATCTTGGCACTATTACTGCCAAATCGCAGCAGCAGCAGACAGTTTGGTTGTGAAAATGGTTGTGAGAGTGTATGCGTTGGTATAACAGTGGGAGTGAGAGTGTCTGTCTAGGTGTGAGAGTGGGTGTGAGAATGCCTATCTGGGTGTGAGAGTGTCTGTGTTGGTGTGACAGTGGGTGTGAGAGTGTCTGTCCAGGTGCAACAGTGGGTGTGAGAGTGTAAAAATCTGACTCGGTGTGTGGTGGGTACCTAAGGAATTTATACTTATACCAGGTCCAGGTATCCCGTATTAGTGAAATGTAGGCAGTGTCTAGAAGCCAGGTTTGCTAGAGGTAGTTGTGGGTGATCAGTCAAGGCTTATCTAGGAGACATGTAAAGTTCATGCAATACCACTGTAGTCACACATTACTTACACACATGAAAGAATACACTCAGTGTTACAAAAATAAAGGTACTTTATTATGGTAACACAACACCAAAATTACTATAGAGGCAATACTCCCTTGGGGTGAAGTAATACACAAGTTATATACACTAGTTATCAGAAATAGGCATAAGAATATTTAGAAAACAGTCAAAATAGTATAAAACACAATAGAGAATAGGGGACCTCAGGGGAGCACAAACCATACTCTAAAAAGATGGAATGCAAGAGTGTCACCCCCACCCAGGTAAATGGAGTGTGTAGAGGGTTGCTAGGGGTACCAGGAACACACAAAGGTAAGTACCACAACACCCCCCAGCAAATTACTAGAATTTCCCCAGAACACCAACTTAGAAGAAAAGAAGAGAATTTGAAAACCCAGAGACGACTGCAAGAAACCAAATGTGGATTCCTGAGGAGGAAGACCTGTGGAAAGAGGAGACTGAGCCCAGAAGACACAGCAGAGTCCAGTGGGGGCAGGAGCCCCTACCCACCAAGCTGAAGTTAGCAGGAGTTGGTCGACGGTGAGGAAGAAAAGTCAGGACTGCAGCCCTGGAGTTGGAGTTAGAGTTGAGTTCTTGGAGGATGCAGGTGATGTCCCAGTCCGGAAGGAAGATTGCAGTCAGCTTGGCACAGGCAAGACTCGCGGTTGGTGGAAAGTGGAGCTGCCGCGGACCAGCAAGGTCCAGGAGGACTAAACCTAGGAGGTGGAGTCAGAGGGGGCTTCAGCTTCGCAGAGAGCCCAGAGAAGCACAGGCAACATGCACAGACGTCCCACAGGATGGGAACACAGAAGGTGCAAATGGAGCCCATGCAGCACTGCAAAAAGAAGTCCCACGATGCAGGAGAGCCACTCAGGTTGCTGTGCATCACAGGAAGGAGTGCTAGTAGCTAGAGCTACAGGAAGAGTGAAGACCCCTTGGAAGAAGTGTCAACAATCCTTGGCAGCTGCAAAGGATGCAGTGCACAGGGGTACTGTACTTCATGGGAAGGCAAGGGCTTACCTCCACCCAAGTTGGACAGCTGGTAGAGAGGACTGTCTGACCCACTTCTGACCACTTCCTTTGTTGCAGGATCCACGAAGCTCAGCAAGAGAGGGGATTCAAGCAGCCAGTTGTTGTTGCTGTTGGTGCCTGCAGATGCAGGGGAGGGACTCCTTCACTTCAAGGGAGATTCCTTCTTCTTTCCTGTGCAGACTGAAGACGGGCTATCCGCAGAGGATGCACAACCGGGGAAATGTTGCAAAAGCTGGAAGGGGCCAGAGAAACAATGTTGCAGGCAAAGTCTTTGTCTTTGTTGCAGCTTGTCGGGTCCCAGAGAGTTCAGGAGCAGTTTCGTTGGTCAGAGGTAGAAGTAAGTGATGCAGAGGGATCTTGCTGGAATCTTGCAAGCCGAATCTAAGGAATCACCCAAAAGAGAGACCTGAAAGGGGATTGGTCACCTAGCTGGGGGACTACCTATCAGGAGGGGGCTCTGATGTCACCTGCCTGGCCTGGCCACTCACATGCTTCCAGAGTTCCCTGTCAACCTTGGATTCAAGATGGCAAAACCCAGGGACCCTTTGGAGGAGCTCTGGGTACCACCCCTGGGGTGGTGTTGGACAGGGTAGTGGTCACTCCCCTTTCCATTGTCCTGTTTTGTGCCTGAGCAGGGACTGGAGGTCCCTGAACTGATGTAGGCTGGTTTATTCATGAAGGGCACCAAATGGGCCCTTCAAAGCATACCACTGGCTTGGGGAAGCTACCCCTCTCAAGCCATTTAGCACCTATTTCCTAAGGGACAGGGTGTAACACCCATCTCCCAAAGGAAATCCTTTGCTCTGCCTTCCTGGCCTTGATCTGGTCAAGCAACAGGAGGGCAGAAACCTGTCTGAGGGGCGGCAGCAGCTGAGGCTGCCTGGAAAACCTCAGAAGGATGTGGAAGCAATGCTGGGGGTCCTCTACGAAGCCCCCAGAGTTCATGGAATCATGCAACCAATACTTACAAAAATATTGGGGGATGATTCCAACATGTTTGATACAAAACATGCCTAGATCCAGAGTTACCATTATGTAGCTGGACATAGGTAGTGACCTATGTCCAGTACACACGTAAAATGGCGTTCCTGCACTCACAAAGTACAGGAAGGTGGGTCTGAAGTTTGTGAGGGCAACTCTGCTAGTGCAGGGGTGCCCTCAAACACAGGTACATGCATCCTGTTCCCTGGGCTGAGAGGGCCTACCATAGGGGTGACTTAAAGTGACCTGGTGCATTGATCTATAGTGAAAATGGGTGCATGCACCCGGTACACGCAGACTGCAATGGCAGGCCTGCAGAACCCTTTGAATGGGCTCCCTATAGGTGACAGAATAATTTCTGCAGCCTATAGGGATCCCCTGCAACTTCAATGCCCTGGGTACCTAGGTACCATGAACTAGGGGCTTACATGGAAGGCCAGTATGCCAATTGTGGGATGAAATACAGAGTTTTGGGCGTGAGAGCATAATCACTGGGGTCCTGGTTAGCAGGATCCCAGTGAACACAATTAAACACGCTGGCATCAGGCAGAAAAGAGGGTAACAATGCCAAGAAAGAGGGTACTTTCCTACTGAGATTGCCTATCTGGATGTGAGAGTGGGTGTGAGAGTGTCTGTATTGTTATGAGAGCAGTTGTGATAGTGTCTGGTTGTGAGAGGGTGTATTAGAATGTCAGACTGGATGTGAAAGCGGTATGTCTGGATGTGAGACTGGGTATGAAATAGTGTGTCTGGCTGTGAGGGTGCATGTGAGAGTGAGTGTCTGGCTGAGAGACTGGGTGTGACAGTGTCTGTGACTGAGTGTGAGAGTGTGTAGAGGGATGCCAAAAGTGTGTACAAGCATTTGTACATATTTTTTGAAGTTTTACAAGATCTGCAGATACACCAGTGGATTTACACCGAGATCCAATCTGAGCCCTGCTGAGGATCATCAGATCTCAGAAAACATAAAAAATATTATTTATGCATTTTTTTTAAGTTATGTATATCTAAGGCACCTTTATATGATCTCCCTGGGGTCAGGGACCTCTTTCCTGACCCCATCTTGTATATTGTCCCCCTCATTTCTGCCCCGGGGACCATTTCCCAATAAAGGCAAATGGTGGCCACAATCTCCCTGCCAGATTGTGGCCAGCCAATCAGATTCTTCCTGTGGTGGGTAGATCTGTGGATTTACCTGCAGTAGATTTGTGGAGGAGCTGCATCCCTAGATATCCATAGTTTTTTGTTTCCTTAAATAGCTCTAGTTCTATGGAAACATGGTCCTAACTATAACTACCTAGTGGCAACTATATAAATATCTTAACCCAGAAAGAATGATATTTTCATGATTTTGAGAAAATGTGCTCAGATGTTTTTGAGACATGAAAGTTCAAAATATAACGATAACAGTACGGTTGGTCCCATAGGAGTCTGGTGGGACCACAACATAGAAATCTGTGAAGGCTTTTTTCCTCATTAGCCTACTTGGTACTATGGACTCAATAGTTCTGATGCACTGAAGAGCTTTGAAGGAGCAGTCAAAAGCTCCTGCAGAAGTCCAAAAGAACCCCTTGTGGTCATGTGGGACTCCTGCAGCAGACAGCCCAGACGACTCTGAGCTACAATGGGAGTGCAACAGTACTAACAAAAAAACGTTAAAAAAAGTAAAGTGTGGTTTTAGAGTCTGTTGGAGGTTGAGCATTCAGGTAGGGTTGTTTAACAATGAGGGGCTGGCCATGAGGTGCACATCAGGCTGGGCCCTGTGGCCAACTCCATGTTGCACATTGTTAGACTTGGCATCCTTGGTGTGGTCCCCCCTAACTTTTTGTCTCTGTTCTCCAAGTTGTTGATGTGTGCTGGACTCTGTTTTTGCTGTCTTTGATACTCTGGGCACTTTACCACTGCTATCCAGTGCTAAAGTGCAAGTGCTCCTATGTGAAATGTATGTGTAATTGGCTTTCCATGATTGGCATATTTGATTTACTAGTAAGTCCCTAGTGCAGTGCACTAGAGGTGTCCAGGGGCTGTAAATCAAGTGCTACTAGTGGGCATGTAGCACTGGTTGTGCCACCCACATTAGTAGCCCTGTAAACATGGCTCAGACCTGCAGTGCAGGGTCTTTGTTTGCAGTTTTCAACTGCCAATTCGACTTGGCAAGTGTACCCACTTGCCAAGCCTAAACCATCCCTATTTATACATGCAAGGCACCCCTAAGGTAGGCTCTAGGTAGCCCCATGGGCAGGGTGCAGTGCATGTTAAAGGTGGGAATGTACTTATGTGTTTTACATGTCCTGACAGTGAAATACTGCCAAATTTGGTTTTCACTGTTGCTAGGCCTATCTCTCTCATAGGTTAACATAGGGGCTAGCTTTAAATGTTATTAAAGCTCAAATTCCCTTTAGGAGCAGATAGAAATGTGGAGTTTGGGGTCTCTGAACTCACAATTTAAAAATACATATTTTTGTAAAGTTGGTTTTTAGATTGTGTGTTTGAAAATGCCACTTTTAGAAAGTAGGCATTTTCTTGTTTAACCCCTTCTGTGCCGCGGACGTAATGGTTACGTCCTGCGGCACAGTGCTGCTGTGCCCAGGACCTAACCATTACGTCCTAGGCCAACAGCCCAGAGGGAGCGCTAGCGCTCCTTCTGTGGGGTTCCCCCCACCCCCCCAAGTCAGGGATGGAAGGGGAAGCCCTTCCGCTTCCGACCCTCCCACCCCCCCTGTGACGTCAGCGCGCGAGTGTGCGCTGATTGTCACACGCGATGATCGGAAGAGAAATGCAAAGCATTTCTCTTCCGATCACGTGGAGGAGGCAGAGAGGCTTCAAAGGGAAGGAAATGTACTTCCCTTTGAAGTCTCTCTCTGCGTTTTGGCAGCCGGATTGAAAGCAATCCGGTTGTCAAAACACCCACTAGACACCAGGAATGTATTTTTCAAAATGGAAAGTGGCATAAGGGAGCGAGCCCTTGGGCCAGGGTCGCTCCCTGGGGGGGCATTTTTTTAAGGCCTTTTCTGCCCCCCGGGGGCCGATCGGCCTATTATTTTGTTTTGTTTTTGTTTATTTTTTTGTTTTAGGTGTGGGGAGTGACCCTTAGGCAAGGGTTGTTCCCCTGGGGGGAAAATTTATTTTAGGCCATTTCTGCTCCCCAGGGGGGCAGATCAGCCTATTTTAATTAGGCTGATCTGCCCCCAAGGTCACCACTAGGCACCAGGGATTTTTTTTGTTGCTGTTCTTTTACAGATGTGAGCGACCCCTTAGGCAAGGGTCGTTCCCCTGGAGGGGCAAATTGTAT
This sequence comes from Pleurodeles waltl, assembly GCF_031143425.1. NCBI lineage: Eukaryota > Metazoa > Chordata > Amphibia > Caudata > Salamandridae > Pleurodeles > Pleurodeles waltl. The sequence continues at coordinate 54,738,097 of NC_090444.1, read as the reverse complement.
TTAGGCCATTTCTGCCCGCTTTGGGGGCAGATCGGCCGAAAACACTAGGCACCAGGGATCTTTTTTTTTGTGCCGTCAGGCAAGGGGAGCGACCCCGTAGGCAAGGGTCGCTCTCCGGGGGGGTGGGGAGCAAATTTATTTTAGGCCATTTCTGCCAGATCGGCCTATTGTTATTAGGCGATCTGCCCCCGGGTGGCAGAAACCTCTAGGCTTCAGGGCTAAAAAAAAATGTGTGTTTTTTTTGTTTGTTTGTTGTTTTAGAGATGGGGAGCAACCCCTTAGGCAAGGGTCGCTCCCCTGGAGGGGCAAATTGTAATTATACCATTTCTGCCCCCCTTGGGGGCAAATCAGATGATTTTAGGTGAATCTACACCCAAGGGGGGCAGAAACTCCCACTAGCCACTGGGGATCTTTTTTTTTGCGCCGTCACACAAGGGGAGCGACCCCGTAGGCAAGGGTCGCTCCCCGGGGGAGGGGGGGATTTTTTTTAGGCCATTTCTGCCCCTCTGGGGCCGACTTAGCTAGAGGCCAAAATCCACAGGTAGGCACTTTGCAAAAAACACCTCTGTTTTCTGTGAAAAAAAGAGATGTGTTCACGTTGTGTTTTGCGGCATTTCCTTTCGTGGGCGCTAGGCCTACCCACACAAGTGAGGTACCATTTTTATCGGGAGACTTGAGGGAACGCTGGGTGGAAGGAAATTTGTGGCTCCTCTCAGATTCCAGAACTTTCTGTCACCGAAATGTGAGGAAAATGTGTTTTTTTAGCCAAATTTAGAGGTTTGCAAAGTATTCTGGGTAACAGAACCTGGTCAGAGCCCCACAAGTCACCCCATATTGGATTCCCCTAGGTCTCTAGTTTTCAAAAATGTGCTGGTTTGGTAGGTTTCCCTAGGTGCCGACTGAGCAAGTGGCCAAGATCTACAGATAGGCACTTTGCAAAAAGCACCTCTGTTTTCTGTAAAAAAATGGGATGTGTCCACGTTGTGTTTTGGGCCATTTCCTTTCGTGTGCGCTAGGCCTACCACACAAGTGAGGTACCATTCTTATCGGAAGACTTGGGGGAACGCTGGGTAGAAGGAAATTTGTGGCTCCTCTCAGATTCCAGAACTTTCTGTCACCGAAATGTGAGGAAAATGTGTTTTTTTAGCCAAATTTTGAGGTTTGCAAAGGATTCTGGGTAACATAACCTGGTCAGAGCCCCACAAGTCACCCCATCTTGGATTCCCCTAGGTATCTAGTTTTTTTAAATGCACAGGTTTGGTAGGTTTCCCTAGGTGCCGGCTGAGCTAGAGGCCAAAATCTACAGGTAGGCACTTTGCAAAAAACACCTCTGTTTTCTGTGAAAAAATGGGATGTTTCCATGTTGTGTTTTGGGGCATTTCCTGTTGCGGACGCTTGGCCTACCCACACAAGTGAGGTATCATTTTTATCGGGAGACTTGGGGGAACATAGAATAGCAAAACAAGTGTTATTGCCCCTCGTCTTTCTCTAAATTATTTCCTTCCAAATATAAGAGAGTGCGTAAAAAGAGACTTCTATTTGAGAAATGCCCTGTAATTCACATGCTAGTATGGGCACCCAAGAATTCAGAGATGTGCAAATAACCACTGCTCCTCAACACCTTATCTTGTGCCCATTTTGGAAATACAAAGGTTTTCTTGATAGCTATTTTTTACCTTTTAAATTTCAGCAAATGAATTGCTGCATACCCAGTATAGAATGAAAACCCAAGGCAGGGTGCAGGTCATTTATTGGATCTGGGTACCTAGAGTGCTTGATAAACCTACAAGCCCTATATATCCCCGCAACCATAAGAGTCCAGCAGACGTAACGGTATATTGATTTAAAAAATCTGACATTGCAGGTAAAAGTTACAGAGTAAAACGTAGAGAAAAATAGCAGATTTTTTCACCATAATTTCAATATATTTTTTTTTTCCGTTGGTATTTTCTGTAGGAAAACCTTGTAGAATCTACACAAATTACCCCTTGCTAAATTCAGAATTTTGTCTACTTTTCAGAAATGTTTCGGTTTCTGGGATCCAGCATTGGTTTCATGCCCATTTCTGTCACTGACTGGAAGGAGGCTGAAAGCACAAAAAATCATAAAAATGGGGCATGTCCCAGTAAAATGGCAAAATTGTGTTGAAAAATTAGGTTTTCTGATTCAAGTCTGCCTGTTGCTGAATGCTGGTAAGATGGTGATTTTGGCACCGCAAACCCTTTGTTGATGCCATTTTCAGGGAAAAAAACACAAGCCTTCTTCTGCAGCCCCTTTTTCCCATTTTTTTGAAAAAAAAAATGTCACTGTATTTTGGCAAAATTCTTGGCCTCCTTCTGAGGAACCCACAAAATCTGGGTACCACTAGAATCCCTAAAATGTTGGAAAAAAAGGACGCAAATTTGGCGTGGGTAGCTTATGTGAACAAAATGTTATGAGTGCCTAAGCGCAAACTGCCCAAAATAGCCAAAAAAAGTGTCGGCACAGGAGGGGGAAAAGGCCTGGCAGCGAAGGGGTTAAACCGTTCTGTGACTCTGCTTGTTTGTGGATTCCCTGTCTGGGTCAGTTTGACAGTTGGGCTGCTGGCGCTTCTCTGTAGACAGTGACACAAAGGGAGCTGGGGTGTAGCCTGCATATCCTGATGGGCCATCTGTGCTCAGGGGAGAGGAGGAGTGGTCACTTACACCTGAAAGGGCTGTGCCGGCCCTCACACTATGGAGTCTCCAACCCCCTAGTGTGTGTCTGGGGCCTAACCTGGGCAAGGCAGGAGCTTTTAGACTAGAGAGACTTTTCTTTGAAGTTTACCTACTACAAAGGCAGAAAGGAGTATAAGTAGTGGACCCAAAACCCCTGAAAATTAGATTACTTCAAGGGTTCAAGAGGAACCTCTGCCTGGAGAAGAGCTGAAGAGCTGAGGAGAAGGCCTGTGACTTTGCTGTTTTGGGCTATCCTGCAGTTGCTGCTTCTACCTGTGCAAGGGGACGGAGACTGGACCTTGTGGTATATTCCTGCTTGAGAAGTAACTCTAAAGGCTTGGATTAGAGCTTTCCTCCTGTTTTGAAGCCTCAGGGACAGCAAAGGCTTCACCAGCCAGACCTGAGTCTACTTGCTGTGGACTCTAGCTTGCAAGAGGGTACCATTCCAGTTCCTGGACCCCTGGAAGTGAATTCCTGGACAAAAACCAGTCTAACGACATTGGACGATGCTGTCCAACTTCGCAAAGGATGATGTTGCCTGGAACCATGACGCTGCTTGCCCGAGGCCGTGGACCTCACTGAGTGCGATGCTGCTGACCCAGTAAACTGACGCCACTACCCCGGAACTACAACGCCACCTGCCCCAAGGCTATTGACCTTGTAGAAGTCCGACAACACTGTAGGCCTCACATCGCTGCAGCTGCTGATCCCTCCCGACTTAGCTGACATTGGCGTGTCGTAAGTCCAACATCCATGACGGCCCGATGCCATTGCAGCGCCTGAAGCCCTGTGACATCATCACAACCCGGTGAGGTTGCCCCGCAGCATTGTGACTCCGCCGGACTTTGCATCTGTCAGAACGAAGGGAACGACTTGGCATCTGATACCGCTTCACCTAAACTGCGCTGTAGTGAGGGCCCGACCCCGCTGCGTGACGCCTCTGTTCTTCTGTCCCGTGGCACCATAACTGATACAGCATCGGACCCAGTGACGCCGCTCTCCCCGACTCCGTGCATCAGCCTGTTTTCTACTTGTGTCTTAAGGTACTGTACTTGGAGGACGAGTGACTCCGTAAACGACGCCATTGGCGTTGCATTGTAGGAAACAACTCCATCACGACATCGCATAATACCAACTTGCAGTATTTGTGCCTCAAGTCACTGTTTTCATACTTTTAAGTGTTAAATTCATATTTTTTAACTGTATGTTGTGGATTTTATCCTATTTGGTCTTGTTTTGTTCAGATAAATATTAACTATTTTTCTAAACCTGTATGTATTATTTTGTAGTGTTTTCATTGTATTTCTGTGTGTTGGTACAAATACTTTACACATTGCTTCTGAAGTTAAGCCTGCCTGCTCGTGCAAGCTACCAAGGGGGTGACCAGGGGTTAACTGTGGGTGATTCTTTTTTACCCTGACTAGAGTGAGGGTCATTTCTTGGACAGGGGGTAACCTGACTGCCACCAAAAAAAAACAATTTCTAACACACATGTGGAAAGGTTATGTGTGACAGGGATTTTCCCACCCATGGGGGATTGGCACACGGCACAACCACAAGCCAGCCCCTGCAGCCAACCCATGGCATATATGATCGCAAGTCACATGTGTGGGGAGTTTTGCACCAACGTGTGGTGGTGCTCTGCCAGACCCTACAGTCTATCTCCTTCTGGGTACAGCTTAAGGCTGCGCAAGGGGGTGACTACTTTAAAAAAGCAGAAATTCACTGAAAAGAAACTGATTTTAAAGTGAAGTTATATGTAAGTAAGGTGGTATTATTTTAACTTTCATTAAAACATCGTGGAATTCACTGTAAGCAACCTAGGTTAAAGTGGTCTTATTCACAGGTCTTCTAAATAGAAAAAACAAACAACTTAAAAACTGAAAAAACACTGAAATTCACCAGTTATACATAGCTGTCCTAAGTAAAATGTACACTGCTATGATGCTATGACCACACTTATTCCATCACTGATGGTGGAGGTTATACCTAGGATAATGAATTACAGAAAAAACTGCAGTAAGGTAGATGGAAATACCTTTAGCCTTACCCTCATAATACAGTACAGGCCTAGCAAGCCCTAAAATATATAATTATAATTTTCTTTGCCTATACTACAAAAAATGTCATACAAGAGGGTGTCAGTTTCAGTAAGGCAGACCTATTAGCTTTCTCTGACTATCAGTATCAAGAAGACATGCCTTTCGGCTCTGTCTTATTATCATCATACTAGCAAATGCAGAAAACATGTTAACATGTTATACTTCACCACTACAACACCGTTGAAATCAATTTGGAACAGTGCCAATATTAAGTACTTTTCATAGCAATATACAACTGCGCATTGTTAATTATTAATATTGTCAACAGAACATTACATAAAAAAAAAAATATGTCATGGAGTTTGCTTTACTTTTACTAAAGTGGTTCTTCAACTATGGGACCCGTCAATAGAGGTCTTCACATTCTAGAGCCTATGGGCCAAAGCTGCTCGAAAGCTTTGAAAAGTAGCAAAACCTATTACCAGTGGCATAATTAAAACTATATGGGAGAGTAGGAAGTTGGCTCTGTATGCACTATTTCAAAGTAAGGAATAGGGTTCCCCTTAGAGGTAAGATAGTGGCAAAAAGAGATAATACTAATGCTCTATTTTGTGATAGTGTGGTCGAGCAGTAGGCTTATCAAAGGAGTAGTGTTAAGCATTTGTTGTACATACACCAGCAATAAATGAGGAACACACACTCAAAGACAATTCCAGGCCAATAGGTTTCTGTATAGAAAAATATATTTTCTTAGTTTATTTTAAGAACCACAGGTTCACATTTTACACGTAATACTTTAAATGAAAAGTATTGCAGGAAGGTACTTTAGGAACTTTGAATTATCAAAATAGCATATACAGTTTTCACATAAATCACATATAGCTATTTTAAAACTAGACACTGCAATTTTCAACAGTTCCTGGGGTAGTAAGAGTTTGTTAGTTTTTGCAGTTAAGTAAACCACCTACGGGGTTCAAGTTTGGGTCCAAGGTAGCCCACCGTTGGGGGTTCAGAGCAACCCCAAAGTTACCACACCAGCAGCTCAGGGCCGGTCAGGTGCAGAGGTCAAAGTGGTGCCCAAAATGCATAGGCTTCAATGGAGAAGGGGGTGCCCCGTTTCCAGTCTGCCAGCAGGTAAGTACCCGTGTCTTCGGAGGGCAGACCAGGAGGGTTTTGTAGGGCAACGGGGGGGACGGAAAGTGCACCCTCAGCAGCACGGGGCGGCCGGGTGCAGTGTGCAAACACGCGTCGGGTTTCAATAGGTTTCAATGGGAGACCAAGGGGTCTCTTCAGCGATGCAGGCAGGCAAGGGGGGGGCTCCTCGGGGTAGCCACCACCTGGGCAAGGGAGAGGGCCTCCTGGGGGTCACTCCTGCACTGGAGTTCGGATCCTTCAGGTCCTGGGGGCTGCGGGTGCAGAGTCTTTACCAGGCGTCGGGATCTGAGAAGCAGGCAGTCGCGGTCAGGGGGAGCCTCGGGATTCCCTCTGCAGGCGTCGCTGTGGGGGCTCAGGGGGGGCAACTCTGGCTACTCACGGTCTCACAGTCGCCGGGGAGTCCTCCCTGAAGTATTTGTTCTCCACAAGTTGAGCCGGGACGTCGGGTGCAGAGTGGCAAGTCTCACGCTTCCGGCGGGAAACGGAAGTTGTTTTAAAGTTGCTCCTTCGTTACAAAGTTACAGTCTTGGGTGAACAGAGCCGCTGTCCTCGGGAGTTCTTGGTCCTTCTAGATGCAGGGCAGTCCTCTAAGGATTCAGAGGTCGCTGGTCCCTGGGGAGAGCGTCGCTGGAGCAGTGTCTTTAGAAGTAGGGAGACAGGCCGGTAGAGCTGGGGCCAAAGCAGTTGGTGTCTCCGTCTTCTCTGCAGGGTTTTTCAGCTTAGCAGTCCTCTTCTTCTTAGGTTGCAGGAATCTGAGTTCCTAGGTTCTGGGGAGCCCTTAAATACTAAATTTAAGGGCGTGTTTAGGTCTGGGGGGTTAGTAGCCAATGGCTGCTAGCCCTGAGGGTGGGTACACCCTCTTTGTGCCTCCTCCCGGAGGCAGGGGGGCACATCCCTAATCCTATTGGGGGAATCCTCCATCTGCAAGATGGAGGATTTCTAAAAGTCAGAGTCACCTCAGCTCAGGACACCTTAGGGGCTCTCCTGACTGGCCAGTGACTCCTCTTTGTTTTTCTCGTTATCTCCTCCGGCCTTGCCACCAAAAGTGGGGCCGTGGCCGGAGGGGGCGGGCAACTCCACTAGCTGGAGTGCCCTGTGGTGCTGCAACAAAGGGGGTGAGCCTTTGAGGCTCACCGCCAGGTGTTACAGTTCCTGCAGGGGGAGGTGAGAAGCATCTCCACCCAGTACAGGCTTTGTTCCTAGCCACAGAGTGACAACGGCACTCTCCCCATGTGGCCAGCAACATGTCTGGTGTGTGGCAGGCTGCTAGAACTAGTCAGCCTACACGGATAGTCGGTTTTGGTTTCAGGGGGCACCTCTAAGGTGCCCTCTGGGGTGTATGTTACAATAAAATGTACACTGGCATCAGTGTGCATTTATTGTGCTGAGAAGTTTGATACCAAACTCCACAGTTTTCAGTGTAGCCATTATGGTGCTGTGGAGTTCGTGCATGACAGACTCCCAGACCATATACTCTTATGGCTACCCTGCACTTACAATGTCTAAGGTTTTGCTTAGACACTGTAGGGGCACAGTGATCATGCACTGGTGCCCTCACCTATGGTATAGTGCACCCTGCCTTAGGGCTATAAGGCCTGCTAGAGGGGTGACGTATCTATACTACATAGGCAGTGTGAGGCTGGCATGGCACCCTGAGGGGAGTGCCATGTCGACTTACTCGTTTGTCCTTACCAGCACACACAAGCTGGCAAGCAGTGTGTCTGTGCTGAGTGAGGGGTCCCCAGGGTGGCATAAGACATGCTGCATCACTTAGAGACCTTCCCTGGCATCAGGGCCCTTGGTACCAGGGGTACCAGTTAGAAGGGACTTACCTGGATGCCAGGGGGTGCCAATTGTGGAAACAAAAGTACAGGTTAGGGAAAGAACACTGGTGCTGGGGCCTGGTTAGCAGGCCTCAGCACACTTTCAAATCGAAACTTAGCATCAGCAAAGGCAAAAAGTCAGGGAGTAACCATGCTAAGGAGGCATTTCCTTACAGGGAGAGTTAAGGTGACTTTTGTTGGGGCCTCTTCTGGAAGGATGCTGCAATCCATGCAGCTCCCCACCCACAACACATTTCCAAAATGTTGGTGGTGTTTCTGCTTTCTGCGGATGTCTACAAGGAAGCAAGATTTCCATTGAAAGTGTCATCACTAATGCTTTTGTGGCACTTCTGCCACCAGGTGATGAATATGTAATAAGTGGCTTCCACGTTACTTGTATTTCTTCTATTATTATGGACTTGTTCAGTAGGGTTTTGACACCCACAACCTCTTTTTCCAATTGGGGCAGTTAGGAGCACCTTTCCTGTAGTGGGAGCCACAACTGTTCCTTGGCTCTAGCCCACAGACAGAAGCAATAAGTCCCCTGACTTCACTGGCTACTGGCATACATAAAAAAGCTAGTGCACCCAACCTCCCCAGATAGGCATGGGGGCGGACAATGTGCCCTCCCCAGTGGTTTTGCCTCTGGATAAGGGTCCCCAGATGGTTTGTTGATATATGGATCTAAGTTGGAGACGGTTGTCCCTGGGGCATCAATCAATAAGGTGGTTCTTTTTGAGCGCAGGCTTGTCACCCAGGGGGGGTCTCCAGGCACTGTGGTGGTACTGTGGGTCAGGCCCAGTGGGACATGGCAGTCAAAAATCCAGGTCTTGAGCTGCTTTCTGAAGTTCTCCAGTAAGGGGGATGTGCATAGGTGAAGAGGGAGGTTGTTCCAGACTAGAGGCGAGGAAAAAACATCACCTTTCAGGGTAGTTCACGGTGGATTTGGGGACATGGGCCTGGGCACGGGTTGATGATTGAATGCTCTATTAGGTTGGTGAAAGGTGAGGCGGTTTTTGAGATAGGTGGGTCTGGCGTTGTAGAGGGCCTCGTAGGCGTGGGTGAGGAGCTTGAAGAGACATCGGTGCTGTTCGGGGAGCCAATTGAGGGCCCTGAGGTGTGGAGGGATGATGATTCTTCTGATGAGTTTGAGAACTTGCTGCAGTGCTTTGGATGGTCTGGAGGTAGGTAGTGAGCTGGCATGGAGTGCGTTACCACTGTCAAGGCGGATTTATGTGAGATCCTGGATGACTGTTTTCTCAGTGAAGAGGGGAATCCTGTGGAACATCTTGCAGAGCATTCAGAGTGTGTGGAAGCAGGCGTTGATTTATGTTTTCAAGGAGAGTTGGGTAACCAGGATTATTCTGAGGTTGCATGCGTGGTTGGAGAGTGTGGGAGAGGGGCCGAGGGTGGTGGGCCACCACAAGTCATCCCAGGGGAATGCCTTGTTTCTGAATGTGAGGATCCATGTTTTGTCTGAGTTCAGCTTGAGGCAGTTGGTCTTCATCCAGGTGGCAATGTTGGTCATGGTGTTTTAGAAGTTGGTGTATGTGGAGGTTGCAATGTCAGTGAGGGAGAGGACGTGCTGGGTGCCATCAGCATAGGAGATTATGTTGAGTCCGTGGGTACATGCAATGTTGGCTAAGAAGGTCATGTAGATGTTGAAGAGGATAGGGCTGAGGGAGAAGCCCTGGGAATGCGGCAGATGATGTATTTAGGGGTGGAGACATAGGGAGGGAGGCATAATTATGCTCAGTGGATGAAGCTCTACACAGGCTACCTCCCCATTCACTTACTGGAAGAGGAAAGTTGGAGTGACCTTCAGGGCCTTGGGTTTTCAAGGTTTTGCAGTAGAGTGTGAATGTTCCATTTCATGCTGGGTGTGCACCGGAAACTGAGCTTTAATTGTAGATATGTCCCAACCATACAGTCAATTTCTATTTATTTTGGCTCTGTGTGTTCCTGGTAGCCAGCTATGATCACCACTAGTATGTTTTTCAAGCCTTCCAGCATGCAACGGACACTTTTGGTTAAGAACTGTATCTCCTAGCTCCCTGCATAAGACCTGCCCACTGCCTGACTCCTGGTGCTTTTTCCTGCTTGTGTGAGCATCTTGCATAGCCTCCTCAGAAACCAACAAATTGAATACCATCTGCCACACTCTACAGGCAACCTTGCTTTAGCCATCTTGCAAGGCACCTAGATGTCTGTGGAGTCAGTAGCAATTGGCCTGATAGGGATCAGCCAGCTGCAGAACTAATCCACAGAATTCCCAGTCAAACCCTTCCGAGTCCCATAGCAGGTCCATTCCTCCTATTGTTCCTTAGAAGTCATAAATGGGCCAGCACCACTGGTCCTGGAGAAAACCACTCTAGTCCTTCATACCATCCTTGCAGTTTCATCAGGTGGCTTCTTCCAGCTGGACATTCTTCTACTGTTGTAACCCCCAGGTCTAATGTCTGTTCATCAGTCTCTCCCTTGTGTAGGAGTTTTCAAGTTGGGGGTGGAACGTTCTAGAAGCCAGGACTCTTGGCCAATAGAAGGTCACCACATCTTCCCTCAGGCTACCTTTGCACAGATATGGGGCTTCACATGGTTCAAATGCCACTCACACAGTCCACACAAGTGCACATATTCATGTGCCCTTTTTTCACATGTGACTAGCCCGGAGTCTCTTGCCCTAGCTGTGCAGCAGATTTATCTTAAACACTGGTGGTTAATACTCTTTGTCTGTTTACACAGAATTTACAGTGAGTGAAACTTGTGTAGTGAGACTCACACACAGTAAAGGTCGTAGTCTAAAAGCAAAATAATCCAGGGGGATTAAAGAGGGAGATCCCATCACCTACACTCCTGCTATGTATAATGGTGCACTTTGCTGCAATACAGATATTTTCATAGCTATTGGACTGGTCCCACACCAGAAGCAAGACTTCCAGTGACAGTAAATATGGTACAAAAAGCTACATGTTTTGATCTAACAACAGCCCAACACCTGATGAAGCCAGGTATCTACTTATAACTCATTTGGAATGATCAAGTGTGCATTTTAATAATGAGAAATACTCTATAATGTCTAGGTTTTTTCCAAATTTTGCAGCAGGGGTACAATTAGGAATACACATTGTAATTTTGTCACAACTTTGTAAGTTTAATGGCCGGATTTGGGACCATTGGGATTCTAACATGATCTGCATCTTGCAGACAAGTGCACATCAACACATTACATTATCTAAGAAACCATAATAGTGTCTGATCACTTAGGGGCATATTTATACTTTATGGTGCAAAACTGCACTAAGGCAGTTTAGCATCAAAAAGTTTTGCACCGGCTTGCACCATTCTTGTGCGCCAGCACGGCACCATATTTATGGAATGGTGCAAGCTGGTGCAAAGGGTAGGCTAACATCAAAAAAATGGTGTTGGGGTGGTGGTATGGGAGAAGGGGGTTTGGCACCAAATATTGACATTAGGCAGGTTAGAGTTTTAACCAGCCTAGCATCATTTTCTGACACAGAACCATCCATACCACATGACTCCTGTCTTAGAAAAGACAGGAGTCATGCCCACCACCCCAATGGCGAGCACAGTGGGCCAGGGTCCCCTGGTCATGGCCATGGCACCCAATACCATGTAGGGGGCCCATTTCAGGGCCACCAATGGCACTTTAAAAAAGAAAACTTACCTGTACTTACCTATACTTACCTGGGATGGGATCCTCATCCTCTGCTGTCCCCTTGGTGTGGGTGGGGGTGTCCCTGGAGCCTGGGGAGGGCACCTGTGGGCTTATTTCCTGGTGTTCTACCATGGAAATAGGCCCCCAGGGCCCCTAACCCCTGCCCTGACCCAGGCATTAAATAATGGTGCAAAGCAAGCTTTGCACCATTATTTGACCCCTCCTCCCCCCATGCATGATTTTAATACAGGGAATAAATATGGCGCTAAGGCCATAGAGTCATTTTTTTGCGTGGGAATGCCTACCTTGCATCTCATTGACGCAAGGTAGGTTTCCAGGTCCAAAAAATGACTTTAACTCCATAACCTTGGTGCTAGATGGGTCTAGCGCCAACGTATAAATGTCGAGTCAGTTTTGCACCAAATTAGTATTAAAAAAAGACCAAAATTCAGCGCAAAACAAGTATAAATATGTGCCTTAATCCATGCCCTTATTTATAGACAGGTTTGGATTGGTACTGTACCTTTGCTCACAGGGTTTGTACACCCATAACCACATGATTGCTGGCAGCACTTCTGTATCCCTTTGCAGTAGGTGTCTGTAGGAGGCTGGCCTGGCTTGTGGTGGGTACCAAGGGGTACTTACACTCTGTACCAGGTCCAGTTATCACTTATTAGTGTAGACGAGGTGTTTCTAGAAGCTTAGGCTGATAGAAGGTAGCTATAGCAGAGCAGCTTAGGCTGAACTAGGAGACATGCAAAGCTCCTACTATACCACTGGTGTCATATGCACAATATCATAAGAAAACACAATACACAGATATACTAAAAATAAAGGTACTTTATTTCTATGACAATATGCCAAAAGTATCTCAGTGAGTACCCTCACTATGAGGATGCCAAATATACACAAGATATATGTACACAATACCAAAAATATGCAGTAATAGCAAAAGGATGCAATGCAAGCAATGTAAAGTTACAGTAGATTGCAATATGAGCACATAGGTATAGGGGCAACACAAACCATATACTCCAAAAGTGGAATGCGATCCACAAATGGACCCCAAACCTATGTGATCTTGTAGAGGGTCGTTTGGGCTGTAAGAAAACAGTGAGGGTTAGAAAAATAGCCCACCCAGAGACCCTGAAAAGTAGGTGTAAAGTGCACCTATAACCCTCAGAGAGTACAGAAGTCGTGATAGGGTGTTTCTACAAGGAAGACCAACACCAGCAAAGCAACAACAGTGGATTTCCGGACCTGAGTACCTGTGAAACAAGAGGACCAAGTCCAAGAGTCGCGACAATGTCGAGAGTGGGCAGATGCCCAGGAAATGCCAGCTGAGGGTGCAAAGAAGCTGACACCGGATAGAAGAAGCTTTGGTTTCTGCAAGAACGGAAAGGACTAGGAAGTACCCCTTTGGAGGATGGATGTCCCACGCCATGAAGAAGCTTGCAGAGGTGTTCCCACGCAGAAAGACCACAAACAAGCCTTGCTAGCTGCAAGGTTTGTGGTGAGGGTTTTTGGATGCTGCTGTGGCCCAGGACGGACCAGGATGTCGCCACTTGGATGAGGAGACAGAGAGGGCGCCCAGCAAGTCAGGGAGCCCTCACAGAAGCAAGCAGCACCAACAGAAGTACCGGATCAGGCACTTAGAAGAGGAGTGAACTGGAGTCCACCCGAAGTCAGAAACGTGAGTCCCATGACGCCGGAGGACAATTCAGAAGGTTGTGCACTGCAGGTTAGAGTGTCGGGGACCCAGGCTTGGCTGTGCACAAAGGAAATCCTAGAAGAGTGCACAGGAGCCGGAGCAGCTGCAAATCACTCGGTACCCAGCAATGCAGTCTAGCGTGGAGAGGCAAAGACTTACCTCCGCCAAACTTGGCCTGAAGAGTCACTGGACTGTGGGAGTCACTTGGACAGAGTTGCTGAGTTCCAGGGACCACGCTCATCATGCTGAGAGGGGACCCAGAGGACTGGTGATGCAGTCGTTTGTTGCCTGCGGTTGCAGGGGGAAGATTCCGTTGACCCACAGGAGATTTCTTCAGAGCTCCTGGTGCAAGAAGGAGGCAGGCTACCCCCAGAGCATGCACCACCAGGAAACAGCAGAGAAGGCCGGCAGGATGAAGCGATACAAGGTTTCAGTAGTCGTCTTTGCTACTTTGTTGCGGTTTTGCAGGCGTCCTGAGCAGTCAGCGGTCAATCCTTTGGCAGAAGGTGAAGAGAGAAGTGCAGAGGAACTCTGGTGAGCTCTTGCATTCGGTATCTGAAGAATTCCCCAAAGCAGAGACCTTAAATAGCCAGAAAAGGAGGTTTTGCTACCTAGGAAGGAGGATAGGCTAGTAACACAGGTAAGAGCCTATCAGAAGGAGTCTCTGACGAACACCTGCTGGCCCTGGCCACTCAGAGCAGTCCAGTGTGCCAGCACACCTCTGAATCCAACATGGCAGAGGTCTGGGGCACACTGGAGGAGCTCTGGGCACCTCCCCTGGGAGGTGCAGGTCAGGGGAGTGGTCACTCCCCTTTCCTTTGTCCAGTTTCGCGCCAGAGCAGGGCTGGGGGATCCCTGAACTGGTGTAGACTGGCTTATGCAGAGATGGGCACCATCTGTGCCCATCAAAGCATTTCCAGAGGCTGGGGGAGGCTACTCCTCCCCAGCCCTGACACCTTTTTCCAAAGGGAGAGGGTGTAACACCCTTTCTCTGAGGAAGTCTTTTGTTCTACCTTCCTGGGCCAGGCCTGGCTGGACCCCAGGAGGGCAGAAACCTGTCTGAGGGGTTGGCAGCAGCTACAGTGAAACCCCAGGAAAGGCAGTTTGGCAGTACCCGGGTCTGTGCTAGAGACTCGGGGGATCATGGAATTGTCTCCCCAATGCCAGAATGGCATTGGGGTGACAATTCCATGATCTTAGACATGTTACATGGCCATGTTCGGAGTTACCATTGTGACGCTATACATAGGTAGTGACCTATGTATAGGGCACGCGTGAAATTGTGTCCCCGCATTCACAAAGTCCGGGGAATTTGCCCTGAACGATGTGAGGCACCTTGGGTAGTGCCAGGGTGCCCACACACTAAGTAATTTTGCACCCAACCTTCACCAGGTGAAAGTTAGACATATAGGTGACTTATAAGTTATTTAAGTACAGTGGTAAATGGCTGTGAAATAACATGGATGTTAATTCACTCAGGCTGCTGTGGCAGGCCTGTGTAAGAATTGTCAGAGCTCCCTATGGGTGGCAAAAGAAATACTGCAGCCCATAGGGATCTCCTGGAACCCCAATACCCTGGGTACCTGAGTACCATATACTAGGGAATTATAATGATGTTCCAGTATACCAATGTGAATTGGTGAAATTGGTCACTAGCCTGTTAGTGACAATTTGGAAAGCAGAGAGAGCATAACCCCTTAGGTTCTGGTTAGCAGAGCCTCAGTGAGAGTTAGTCATCACACAGGGAACACATATAGGGCACACCTATGAGCACTGGGGCCCTGGCTGGCAGGGTCCCAGTGACACATACACTAAAACAACATATATACAGTGAAATATGGGGGTAACATGCCAGGCAAGATGGTACTTTCCTACACAACCCCCACCCAAACGAAGGACAATAAGACTAGCCATGACCTGATGAGTCTTCATTGTCTAAGTGGAAATATCTGGAGAGTCCATCTGCATTGGAGTGGGTACTCCCAGGTCTATGTTCCACTGTATAGTCCATTCCCTGTAGAGATATGGACCACCTCAACAATTTAGGGTTTTCACCTTTCATTTGTTTTAGCCAAAGTACAGGTTTGTGGTCTGTCTGAACAATGAAGTGAGTGCCAAACAGGTATGGCCTCAACTTCTTCAGTGCCCAGACCACAGCAAAGGCCTCCCGCTCTATAGCAGACCAACGCTTTTCTCTAGGGGTCGACCTCCTGCTGATAAAAGCAATGGGTTGATCCTGGCCCTCAGAATTGAATTGTGATAAGACTGCCCCTCCCCCTAATTCAGATGCATCAGTTTGAACAATGAATTTCTTGGAGTAACATGGGCATTTTAGGACAGGTGCAGTGCACATGGCCTGTTTGAGCTCCTCAAAAGCTTTCTGACAGCTAGCTGTCCACAATACCTTTTTAGTTATTTTCTTGAAAGTGAGATCATTAAGTGGGGCTGCAATGGAGCCATAGTTTTTAATGAATCTCCTGTAATACCCAGTGAGGCCTAGGAAGGCTCTTACCTGGGTCTGAGTTGTAGGGGGAACCCAATCCATGATTGTATGGATTTTTCCCTGAAGTGGTGCAATCTGTTCTCCAACTACCAGGTGTCCCAGATAAACCACTTTCCCCTGCCCTATCTGGCACTTTGAAGCCTTGATAGTGAGGCCTGCCTCTTGCAGGGCCTCTAAAACTTTCCACAGGTGGACCAGGTGAACATCCCAGGTGGAGCTAAAGACAGCTATATCGTCCAAATATGCTGCACTAAAAGCCTCCAACCCTTGCAGGACTGTGTTCACCAACCTCTGAAACATGGCAAGTGCATTTTCCAAACCAAAGGGCATTACTGTGAATTGGTAGTGCCCTCCAATAGTTGAAAATGCTGTTTTTGCTTTAGCATCCTCTGATAACTTGATCTGCCAATACCCTGCAGTCAAATCAAAGGTGCTTAGATACTTGGCAGATGCCAGTGTATCTATGAGCTCAACTGCCCTGGGTATAGGGTGAGCATCATTTTTTGTTACCTCGTTGAGACCTCTGTAATTTACACAAAACCTCATCTCCCTTTTCCCATCTTTTGAGTGAGGCTTCGGTACAAGCACCACAGGGGAGGCCCATGGGCTTTCAGAATGTTCAACCACTCCTAGTTCAAACCTTTTCTGAACTTCTTGTTTTATGCAGTCCCTGACATGGTCAGGCTGCCTATAGATCTTACTTTTGACAGGCATGCTGTCTCCAGTATCTATAGTGTGCTCATACCAAGAAGTGGTGCCTGGCACAGTAGAAAAGAGTTCAGAAAACTGACCTAGGAGATTCATGCAGTTGTCTTTCTGCTCAGCAGTGAGACAGTCTGCCAAAACTACACCTTCCACTAGAGCATCCTGTTCTGTGGAAGAGAAGAGATCAGGGAGAGGGTCACTCTCTTCTTCCTGTCCTTCATCTGTTTCCATAATCAGGGTGAGATCAGCCCTGTCATAGTAGGGTTTTAGGCGATTGACATGGAGCACCCTAAGGGGACTCCTGGCAGTGCCCAGGTCAACCAAGTAGGTGACCTCGCCCTTCTTTTCAACAATGAGATGGGGTCCACTCCATTTGTCTTGGAGTGCTCTTGGGGCCACAGGCTTCAGTACCCACACCTTCTGTCCTGGTTGGTACTGAATCAGAACAGCCTTCTGGTCATGCCATTGCTTTTGGAGCTCTTGGCTGGCCTGAAGGTTTTACTGGCCTTTTTCATGTACTCTGCCATTCTGGATCTTAGGCCAAGTACATAGTCCACTATATCTTGCTTAGGAGCTTTTGAAGGTTGTTCCCAAACCTCCTTCATAAGTGTTAGAGGACCTCTTACAGGGTGCCCAAATAGGAGTTCAAAGGGGCTGAAGCCCACTCCTTTCTGGGATACCTCCCTGTAAGTGAAAAGGAGGCAAGGTAACAGGACATCCCATCTCCTCCTGAGTTTTTCAGGGAGTCCCATTATCATTCCTTTGGGAGTTTTATTAAACCTCTTTACCAGTCCATTTGTTTGTGGATGATAAGCTGTGGTGAATTTGTATGTTACACCACATTCCTTCCACATGGCCTTCAAGTATGCAGAATTAAAGTTGCTACCCCTGTCTGATACAACCTCTTTTGGGACACCCACCCTGGAAAAGATTCCCAGGAGGGTTTTTGCCACTGCAGGAGCTGTAGTGGTCCTTAGAGGAATAGCTTCAGGATATCTTGTGGCATGGTCCACTACCACCAAGATAAACCTATTACCTGAAGCAGTAGGAGGGCCAAGGGGGCCAACTATGTCAACCCCTACCCTTTCAAAGGGAACCCCAACCACAGGCAGTGGAATAAGGGGAGCCTTTGGAGTGCCACCAGTTTTGTCACTGGCTTGGCAGGTCACGCAAGACTTACTAAAATCTTTTGTGTCCTCTGACATCCTAGGCCAGTGAAACAGGGGGACAAGCCTTTCCTATGTTTTAATCTGACCCAAATGTCCAGCCAAGGTAATGTTGTGTGCCAGAGTTCGGAGGAACTCTCTGTACTGCAGGGGAATGACCAATCTCCTGGCTGCTCCAGGTTTTGGATCTCTTGCCTCTGTGTACAAGAGGTTGTCCTCTTAGTCAACTCTATGTGAGTCACTGACATCCCCATTTTGTTGTTTGCAGCTTGCTGTCTGAGACCCTCTAATGTTGGACAGGATTGCTGTGCCACACTCAGCTCCTCCCTGGCAGGCCCCCCTCCACCCAAAAGCTCAGCAGTGTCTGCTTCCAGCTCCTCTGGTGAAGGTTCTGCACAGGGGGGAAATTCTTCTTCCTCAGAAGTAGAATCATCAGTAGAGGGAGGGATAGTGGGTAGGGATTTACCCTTACATACCCTAGCTTTAGGGAGCACTTGGTCCAATGTTCCAGGATCCAAGTCACCCTGTTCGTTTTGCTTTTTGGCCTGAGCCCTTGTCAAAGCAAAAATAAATATGCACAGGAATGCCCAGCATTGCTGCATGAGCCTCCAACTCCACTTCTGCCCAAGCTGGAATGCCCAGCATTGCTGCATGAGCCTCCAACTCCACTTCTGCCCAAGCTGTCTCTAAATCATTCCCTAGTAGACAGTCTACAGGTAAATCTGAGGCAACCACAACTTTCTTTGGACCATGTAGGCGGGCGTCACTCGCCTCGCCTACGAACATCCAGAATTGGCGTTCGCCCGGCACCTTCCCCGACTTCCGCCCACGTCGGCATGGAGATGCGTAGAGGCGGAGACGGCAATCGGCCCCAGACTTCCGGGTTGCCGGAACTTTAAATAATGAAGACGCCGCGAACGAGAGGAGAGAGGAGAAACCGGAGCCAAAGGATTTCCATTGAGCACCCGAACGAGGAGACCAGGAGCGGAGAGCAGATCCCGACACAGAAAAGACGGCCGGAGCAGAAAGACAAAGAGGACACGAAGCAGCCTGCCACGGCCCAGGAGGGTCGTGGCTGCACAAGGTACGGACCCTTTTTAAGGGCAGCAACAATAAGGGGAAAGAAGGGGAGGGGGAGAGAGAGAGAGAGGGTGGGAAAAGACAGGAGGTGAAAGACGGGGGAAACTCCCAGGGCCCCCTGCCACTCGACTAATAGAGAGAGCAAAAACCCACTCCTCCTCACAAAATCCTAACCATCCCACTAAAGTAAAAATTCCACAAGACCTATTAGTGTTTGTTTAGTTAGTCCCTCACTACTCCCTCACAGCTCCACCCCTCCCCTCACTAATCACAGAAATCAGTAGACCAAGAAAATACCGTCCTACTTACCTGCTGTATCCTCTTTTGTTCTTCCGAGGGAAATCGTGGACCCAGGGGAGGACACCTGAAACTCGCCACCTGGAAAAGAAAAATTGAAGGAAACCATTAAAGACCTGCAAAGTCCTACAGATTGGAGGAAGAGCAACAAATGAGAGGAAAAAAAGGCTACCATCCTATCACTGTGTTCCACCTCTCCTAGAACTTAAAATAAAGAAAGAAAAACCCCTGTTAAGGGTTAAAAATCTGCGTCTGTGTTCTCTGTATCCCAGATCACAACCCCAATCCCCCACAGACCAGTAACCGCCCCCCCCAGTTGAGATTCACACCAGCCATGGGGTGGCTAAGAGAGTTTTTATGAGTGTCTGCCACTTGGTACTGGTGACCAAGTAGTTGTTTTTCAGGGTGTACCAGTTTCTCTATTACCATGGTAACACTGGCACCTGTGTCCCTGTAGGCCTGAACCTCAACACCATTGATTAGGGGCAGTTGCTTGTACTTATCCATATTAAGGGGACAAGCAACCAAGGTGGCCAAACCAATGACACCTTTAGAGACTAACACAGCCTCTGTGGTCTCCCTAACAAGACAAACCCCAACTAAATTACCAAGAGTGAGCCCAGCTACTCCCTTGGATCGGCTATTAGTAGGTTTGCTCCCACCACCACTGCTATTACTAGGGGCACTAGAGGTTGCAGTAGGGATTGTGGTAGTGGGAGGCTTGGTGCTTTTCTTTGGACAATTGCCATCAGTTGTCCAATGACCTTTAACTTTACATAAATAGCACCATGGTTTTTTTACTTGATTAGAAGAGGGTTTGGACCCACCATCCCCACCAGAGTGTTTTTGTGGGCCTGATGAAGACTCATTTTTAGATTTGTCCCCACCCTTGTCTGAAGACTTACCATCTTTCTTCTTGCAATCCTTGTCACCCCCTGTATGAACTTTTCTGTTCACTCTTGTTCTGACCCATTTGTCTGCCTTGTTTCCCAATTCTTCAGAAGAGGTCAGATCTGAGTCCACTATATATTGGTGTAACAAATCAGACACACAGTTATTCAGAATATGCTCTCTCAGGATTAGATTGTACAGGCTTTCATAGTCAGAAACTTTACTGCCATGTAACCACCCCTCCAAGGCCTTCACTGAATAGTCAACAAAGTCTACCCAGTCTTGTGAGGACTCCTTTCTGGTTTCTCTGAACTTAATCCTGTATTGTTCAGTGGTTAAGCCAAATCCATCTAAGAGTGCATTCTTCAAAACTGTAAAATTATTGGCATCACTTTCTTTAACAGTAAGGAGCCTATCCCTACCCTTTCCACTGAAAGATAGCCATAGGATAGCAGCCCACTGCCTTTGAGGGACCCCCTATACCATACAGGCCCTCTCAAGTGCAGCAAACCACTTGTTAATGTCATCTCCCTCCTTGTAAGGGGGAACTATCTTATGCAGATTCCTAGAATCATGATCTCTCACAGGATTGCTATCAGGAATACTGCTGCTGCCACCATGGGGTTCAAATCCCAACCTCTGTCTCTCTTTTTCTAAGTCTAGGAATTCCCTGTCTAGAGCCAGCTGTTGCTGTTTAAGCTTCAGCCTGGTCTCTTACACTCTCAACTTATTGAGTTCCCTTTCTAACATTTTGTCATCAGGGTGGGTGGGTTGGGAATGTTTTGACACAGAAGAATATTTTGAATGAGCAGAGGGAGACCTGTCCCTAACAGTTGGCACCCTAACAACCTGGCCTCCAGGAACAAAAACATCCCTACTGTGATGGGAGATTCTATTACTACCAGCTATGCCAGGTGTTCTGCTAAGGGGCAGATTAGGAAGAGAACCCTGTACCACTACCTCAAGGGGCTCCCCTGAGTCAGAGTGTGAGCTGTCTACTAACTTTTCCGATGAGGTGCCACCCGGGGCCTTATCATTCTCAACAAGCATATTAGACAGCAAATCTCTAGAAGGGTTCTTTCCTACCACTAAACCTCTCTCAATGCAGAGACTCCTTAGGCTCTTAAAGTTAAGGTGCTAATAAGTTGTATTGACTAAATTAAGAGGAGTTCCTACACCAGACATGATAGAAGAAAGTTTAGAGACAGATAAAAGAGAGAAATACTTTCAGGACTTTTTAAAGAACAGAAAAAAAACCTTTTTCAACTTTTTGAAACTTTTAGAAAGTTTTAGAGGTACTTTTCAGCACTTAGCAGATAGTGTAAGAGAAGAAAAGCAAAAGTTTTTGGTTAGGTGTAGATACACTGAACTTGTTTTGTATATTATTCTCTTATGAAAAGTACAATATGACAAAGTGGTAAGTAGTTACAAGTACTTATCCCACCGCTGCACAGCCAATGTAGGAGGCTGGCCTGGCTTGTAGTGGGTACCAAGGGGTACTTACACTCTGTACTAGGTCCAGTTATCCCATATTAGTGTAGAAGAGGTGTTTCTAGCAGCTTAGGCTGATAGAAAGTAGCTATAGCAAAGCAGCTTAGGCTGAACTAGGAGACATGCAAAGCTCCTACTATACCACTGGTTTCATATGCACAATATCATAAGAAAACACAATACACAGATATACTAAAAATAAAGGTACTTTATTTTTATGACAATATGCCAAAAGTATCTCAGTGAGTACCCTCAGTATGAGGATAAGTTATATACACAAGATATATGTACACAATACCAAAAATATGCAGTAATAGCAAAAGGAAGTAGTGCAAGCAATGTAAAGTTAGAGTAGATTGCAATAGGGGCACATAGGTATAGGGGCAATACAATCCATATACTCCAAAAGTGGAATGCGAACCACGAACGGACCCCAAACCTATGTGAGCTTGTGGAGGGTCG
Organism: Pleurodeles waltl; assembly: GCF_031143425.1. NCBI lineage: Eukaryota > Metazoa > Chordata > Amphibia > Caudata > Salamandridae > Pleurodeles > Pleurodeles waltl. The sequence continues at coordinate 54,716,399 of NC_090444.1, read as the reverse complement.
CTGGGGCTGTTAGAAAACAGTGAGGGTTAGAAAAATAGCCCACCCCAAGACCCTGAAAAGTAGGTGTAAAGTGCACCTATAACATCCAGAGAGCACAGAAGTCGTGATAGGGGGTTTCTGCAAGGAAGACCAACACCAACAAAGCAACAACAGTGGATTTCCAGACCTGAGTACCTGTGAAACAAGGGGACCAAGTCCAAGAGTCGCAACAATGTTGAGAGTGGGCAGATGCCCAGGAAATGCCAGCTGAGGGTGCAAAGAAGCTGCCACTGGATGGAAGAAGCTTTGGTTTCTGCAAGAACGAAGAGGACTAGGAACCTCCCCTTTGGAGGATGGATGTCCCACGTTGTGAAGAAGCTTGCAGAGGTGTTCCTACGCAGAAAGACCGCAAACAAGCCTTGCTACCTGCAAGGGTCGCGGTTAGGGTTTTTGGATGCTGCTGAGGCCCAGGAAAGAACCAGGATGTCGCCACTTGGATGAGGAGACAGAGGGGGCGCCCAGCAAGTCAGGGAGCCCTCACAGAAGCAAGCAGCACCCACAGAAGTACCAGATCAGGCACTTAGAAGAGGAGTGAACCGGAGTCCACCCGAAGTCAGAAAAGGGAGTCCCACAACACTGGAGGATAACTCAGAAGGTTGTGCACTGCAGGTTAGAGTGTCGGGGACCCAGGACCAGGAAATCCTGGAAGAGTGCACAGGAGCCGGAGCAGCTGCAAATCACGCGGTACCCAGCAATGCAGTCTAGCGTGGGTAGGCAAGGACTTACCTCCACCAAACTTGGACTGAAGAGTCACTGGACTGTGGGAGTCACTTGGACAGAGTTGCTGAGTTCCATTGACCACGCTCGTCATGCTGAGAGGGGACCCAGAGGACCGGTGATGCAGTTGTTTGTTGCCTGCGGTTGCAGGGGGAAGATTCCGTCGACCCACGGGAGATTTCTTCAGAGCTCCTGTGCAAGAAGGAGGCAGGCTACCCCCAGAGCATGCACCACCAGGAAACAGTTGAGAAGGCCGGCAGGATGAAGCGATACAAGGTTGCAGTAGTCGTCTTTCTACTTTGTTGCCATTTTGCAGGCCTTCCTGAGCAGTCAGCGGTCGATCCTTTGGCAGAAGGTGAAGAGAGAAGTGCAGAGGAACTCTGGTGAGCTCTTGCATTCGGTATCTGAAGAATTCCACAAAGCAGAGACCCTGAATAGCCAGAAAAGGAGGTTTGGCTTCCTAGGAAGGAGGATAGGCTAGTAACACAGGTAAGAGCCTATCAGAAGGAGTTTCTGACGTCACCTGTTGTCCCTGGCCACTCAGAGCAGTCCAGTGTGCCAGCACACCTCTGAATCCAAGATGGCAGAGGTCTGGGGCACGCTGGAGGAGCTCTGGGCACCTCCCATGGGAGGTGCAGGTCAGGGGAGTGGTCACTCCCCTTTCCTTTGTCCAGTTTTGCGCCAGAGCAGGGCTGGGGGATCCCTGAACCGGTGTAGACTGGCTTTTGCAGAGATGGGCACCATCTGTGCCCATTAAAGCATGTCCAAAGGCTGGGGGAGGCTACTCCTCCCCAGCCCTGAAATTTTTTTCCAAAGGGAGAGGGTGTAACACCATCTCTCTGAGGAAGTCCTTTGTTCTGCCTTCCTGGGCCAGGCCTGGCTGGACCCCAGGAGGGCAGACACCTGTCTGAGGGGTTGGCAGCAGCAGCAGCTGCAGTGAAACCCTGGGAAAGGCAGTTTGGCAGTACTCAGGTCTGTGCTAGAGACTCGTGGGATCATGGAATTGTCTCCCCAATGCCAGAATGGCATTGGGGTGAAAATTCCATGATCTTAGACATGTTACATGGCCATGTTCGGAGTTACCATTGTGACGCTATACATAGGTAGTGACCTATGTATAGTGCACGCGTGAAATGGTTTCCCCTAACTCAAAAAGTTCAGGGAATTTGCCCTGAACGATGTTGGGGCACCTTGGCTAGTGCCAGGGTGCCCACACACTAAGTAACTTTGCACCCAACCTTCACCAGTTGAAGGTTAGACATATAGGTGACTTATAAGTTACTTAAGTACAGTGGTAAATGGCTGTGGAATAATGTGGACGTTATTTCACTCAGGCTGCAGTGGCAGGCCTGTGTAAGAATTGTCAGATCTCCCTATGGGTGGCAAAAGAAATGCTACTGCAGGACATATGGCAGGCTTATTAGTAAGTAAAACATTTGCAGGCAAATCAAATGAGATGATGATGCAAATTTATCAGCAGACAAATATCACCAATTCTATTTCACATGAGAACTTCACGATGTGGAGTAACAAATGAGGGAGATAGTTCAATTTGAAAACTAAAAAAACTGAAATGGGCCTGTTATACGTAACTGACACACATATATATATATATATATATATATATATATATATATATATATATATATAACTTTTGCTGCCATAGATTTCAGATTCCATTATTGATGTAATTTGTGAGGTCATAAGAAGCGCATCACAGAGGTGCAAGTCTTACTTATGTCAGTTACGTATATCTGGTGTATTTTATAGTTTTTTTGTTTATAAATGGTAGTGTTTTTTCACTGCATTTCTATGATTTTTAAATGTTAAGTTAAAATCTAACTACCTTTGTCATGTATGACCCATCTCTACCTTTTGGCCTGGGCCAGGTCTAGCACCCAACCCTACACACAGATGGCCAACCACAGTGTAAGACTATGCATGGCAGAGGTTGGCCATAGAGCCTGGTCTGTGGGCAGGCCCTGCACCCAACCACATGTGGCAGCCAACCCCTTGCCATGCATTGCTTTTGGTTGTGGGTGGTGATGGAGTGGCTACAGGTCAAGGCTGAAACGGCGTCAACATGTACTGATGTTTATGTATAATACTGAGGGCAGTTTTTATTTGTTATGTTACTCCAATCGCACTTGAAACTCACAAACCCTCCGACTTTCGAAAAGTAATGCACTCTAGTCACATCACAGCAGCATAAATATGCCAAAATGCATTTTCATACGGCCCTTGTCATTTCAAAGATGGTACTCAAAAATACCAACCTGTTGCCTTTTAGACCTGAACAAGTTTTTATAACTCAGTGCATGGAGTTACATAGTTGGGGTCATATTTATAATCCCCTAGCGCCACCATGTGCCACATTAGCGTAATTTCTGTTTACACTAATGTGGCCCAACAAGGTCAAAATCCTAGCTCCTTGTATACAATGTGGTGCAATGCATGCATTGCGCCAATTTGTAACTCTTTGTGCTCCATTATGCCTGTGCCAGGCATAATGTATGCAAAGGGGTCCTTCCCCTGTTAGGATGGGGTGGAAAAATGGCCTAAGAATCAAAGAGATTTCCTTGCATTATTTTGTACGGCACTTTTAACGCCTGCTCAAAGCAGGCGGTAAAAGGGGGCTTCTATTATTTATAATGGTCCCCTATGTACTCTGCAGGTGTAGGGCCAATATTTTGGCACTACTCCTGCAGAGTACATCAATAGCGTCATGAAAAATGACGCTATTGCCCCCTACTCTGCGCAGTGGTGCAACGTATTTTAAATATGGTGCACACATGGTAGCGTTAGGGGGGCGCTAAGGAGCAGCACCACTTTCCATAAATGTGCCCCTAGATGCGCTGGAACATTCACAGGCATCAATAAGTTACACACTCATGCAGTGACTCAATGCACTGCTATCTGCATTGGCCTCAGTCTCCATAAAAAAGCCAACCACCCTGCTGCAACCCATGTTTATGTTTGTGGATGTGGGCAGGTACTCAGCAAAGATTTAAAAATTAGCAAATAAGTGAATCAGAGAACTCAAACTGCCAAAAGAGTATTTCCCTCTATATTACCCTTCAGTAATCCTTGTATTGATCCGCTTATAGCGACAGGGGAGTTTACATCCATGTGTACCCAGGGGCTCTAAAAAAACTTGGGAAATGGGTACGCAACTGATATATTTTCCTTACCCCTTGTATCATGACTCTGTACCATTAGGAGTTCACATTCGTCATTGTGTTAAGTGTGCTGTTCTGTGCCCACTATGACACTAAGGGGTACATTGTGCTACCTTAGCACCGCAATAGCATCATTGCCTTTCCCCCGCGCCATATATTACAAAGTAGAGAAATGCACGCATTGCGCCACTTTGTAACCCCTTGTGCCACATTATGCCTGCGCCAGATATAATGTATGCAAGGGGGTGTTTCTGTGCAGGAAGGCCCAAAAAAATGGTGCAGGGAAATTGACATCATTTCACTGCACCATTTTTTCCATCATTTTTAAAGCCTGCTCAAGGCACGCATTCAAATGACCCACCCATGGGTCTGCCTTTGCTTTGCTGCACTATTGTCGCTATTCACGCTAGTACAGGAAAGCGCCGCTACAGTGTCAAGAATTGTGACGATGTTGTGCTAACGACCGCCAGGGTGCGCCGCATTCTAAATATGGCACAACCATGGTGTCGTTAGGTGGGGCAAGGGTGAAGCAAGAAGAGTGGCACATCAGGACTGATGCACCCCTTTCTTGTAAATATCCACCTCAGCATGCACACATGTGCGTGCAATTTGGTGACACAGTACACATTTTAAAGCACAAAACAATATTGCAGGTTTTTAATATGTGTTGTTTATTTGTTGTAATGTTTAGCTTTCAGGTAAAATGCATAAAACAGCGTAACCCCTCAAAATGGGGGATTATGTCATATATATATAAGTAAACCATTGTATTTAAGTTACTTACAGAGGGCACCATTTCTGCCCCTTGGGTTGTCCCCCATAGTAGATTAGATGTTTTTGATTATGGTCCTGATGAATTGCCATTGACCCTCTAGGACACATTTTGGCTACATACTGAACACTGGGACAGTCCACATCGCAGATGTTAGACTTCTTTTTACCTTAACAAGGACATCCACCCGGAATAACATTGATTTGGGTGTTATTTTATTTATTGGCACCACCCTGATCTGCACTCACAGCACAAAAGAAGGATTGTTTTAAGACTGAACACCATCAGACAAACAGACAGGAAAAGATCTCTGTAGAAGAGCCCCCTGGCGGCTGTGTTGATTATTGGAGCTCCCCTCCGACAAAGAGGATAAACCTGTGACCAGGAGTAGTCTGGGGATCCATAGACCCCACAATGTTGATGACCTGATACTGAAGCATACAGCATTGGTGGGTGAGGTACTGTGCATCCTATAAAGGCTACTCCTGTGAAACTGAAGGGACCTTTTTACCATAGTCTGGCTAATCTGGCTTCTTTACAGAACAGCCCTCCTTGTTTGCTAAGCACAGTATTGACTGGGAAGACGTGTGCTGGACCGAAATTCTCTCTTATTTCCCTCCAAGATATTTTGTTCTTTTTATTGCATGGGCATTTGCCAGTTTAGGAGGTTGCACGGATCAGTGATGATGCTTCTTTACAGGTAAATATGGCTCTATCTGTTGGGCATCACATGATCGATGCCTATCCTTACGATGGCAATTCAACTCTACTGCTGACTGAGTGCAATGGCCCTGTGTTGCTGGCTATATTGGGGCTGGATTGAGGCTGTCACTTTTTTGCTCAGCAGTTTCTCTCATCTGAGGTGATTTCTGCCGGTAGTTGCATGTTTCTGAGAAGGAATCACTGCTTTATGAGTGGGGTAGATTGCCATGTGATTCATTCTGTAATATAGGATTGGGCACTGTTGCTTAATTTGGCAGTTTCTTCCTTCTCCCTGCCTTGCTGAGTACAACTCTTTGCTGTGGTTCAGATCTTTTCATTGCTGTAGAAGGATCCTACACCAGATGCAAGTCGTGTAGTTAAATAAAGAAACATTTGTGATTCCATCTAACAAGAGCCCCACATACAATGCAGGGCTTCTACTGATAAATGTTTTGGAATGGTAAAGAGTACAGTTTAAGAATGAGCAATACAGCATGTACGATGTCCATGTGATCTCCAAAATGGGGCTATAATTAGGCATACACTTAGTACATTTCTTACAACTTTTGTAAATTTAAGGTTAGATTATGGACCACTGGTATTCAGCTTGGAGTTTCCAAAGAGATCTCTATGGTGTAAACATCACATTATCTAATAAGCTGTAATGGGATCAGAGCAGTGAATCTGTGCCCTGTTCATACACAGGTTTGTACTAGTACTGTACCTGTCACAGGGTCTATACATCCAAAGCCACAGCCATGCTGGCAGCACTTTTTGACCCAAAACAGTCGCTGTCACTGTTGCATGTTCTGGGCAGAGGAATGATCATGCAGGTTTATATAACTGTAGGGCACACACCAGACTTATCTGTTAATAAAACAACATTTGCAGAGATAGTTCATGCCTTTATGATGCAAAGTAATCAACTGTGGATTTCACATGTGAACTACACAATGACCTCACCCAGAGATTTTCAGTAGGAAAAACATCCTATAAGTCCCAGAATTGCTTAGAAAATGAGAAGGACTTATCAGTGTTATGCCCTGGTTGAAATTACTAACATCGTAACTCAAGATATGTGTACATCACAGCAGACATTCATCACAGTCCCAGTTAGACACACCCCTGTCGTATGGAAGATAGTAGAGTAACACATTTTATGTATGGAATTCCTTATCTTTTAACACTGTTTTGTGCTATTACTTTTTTGCTGGCAGTGTAATGAATATGTGTGAGGTGTAATGTGCCCATTATGCACTTGGCATGCATACATGTGAGTGAGATTGTTTTTCATTATTTTTATCTTTCAAGTCACATGCATAAGAAGGTGTGACCTCTAAAATAGGGAATTATGTTACATACATAAGTAAACAATCCTACTTAAGTAAGTTACAGTGGGAGCCACTTATGCACTTCTGGGTCCCCCTCATAGTAGATTAGGTATGATATATATATCTTGACGTTCCATTAATAGACACATCTAGTGAAAGGATGAGTCTGGCCTAATTCTGCTATTTCTCACAGAATCGTATGGAGGGAATGAAGGATTGATGAATATATTATGACTTTCACCTACACCCCTGGTGACCCCTAAATGACGTCTCTGTATTTAAGGCTTGATACCCCCGCCAGACAATTTTCTGAGTGCAGTGTTGTTGCTTTCAGAATCTCCAAAGACCCGGAAGTGACACCAAATAGGACTGCAAACAACAGCGTATGAATTCACTTGTAACATGACTTTCTGCCTTTGTTTACTTTAATAGTTAGCCAGGGATCATTAGCACATGTAAAAAGGCTTTCTATTTGTGTGTGCTGTTTGATGTGTGTATAGATAAGGGTTAAAAATACCGGCATTAGGTGATTTAGGTGAGAACCGGCTAGGTGGCAACCCTACCTGCGAGCTATGTTCTGATACCACACCATTGCCCCGATTCACAAAGGTAAACTTAGACCAAAAGCCTAAGGGACATTTAGCAGCTCCTAGCACCATTCTAATGCCACATTAGCATCATTCTTTTTAAAATACTGTGGCATTAGAAGGCCAAAAACGCTGCGGCTTATTTACAAAATGTTGCAATGCATGCATTGCACCACTTTGCAACCTTTTGCACAATACTATGCCTGCACCAGGCATGATGTATGCAAAGGGGGCATTCCCCTGTTAGCGGAGGCAAAAGAATTCTGCTAAGAAAGTCAAGAGATTTTTATGTGTCATTGCACAATACTATGCCTGCACCAGGCATGATGTATGCAAAGGGGGCATTCCCCTGTTAGCGGAGGCAAAAGAATTCTGCAAAGAAAGTCAAGAGATTTTTATGTGTCATTGTTTTTGACACGTTTAATGCCTGCTCAGAACAGGTGTTAAAGGGAGGCTTCCATTAGTTACTCACTGAAGAACCACAGTGACAGGTCAGGTGTATTTCAGTGATTAGAGTCCTTTAAAATGCCTGAAATTCCCCAGTTTTGCATGCAATGTGGGCAATGCACGTTGTAACATGTGCCACACCCAGTGTACCCGTTTGCTGAGGGAGCTTGATTAAAAGCTTTTTTCCTAAAGCTTTTAATCAAGCTCCCTCAGCAAACGGGTACAACAAGGAATATGGTGTGAGGTATGGCGTGTCTGCAGTGCTTAGCATAAATAGCTAATTTCAGTGGTTTCATGGTTTTGTATTCACTGAAACAGTAGCAACCTTTAACTGTGTGTTTTTCTGTGAATTGATAGGTTTTTAAAAGTTTTTTTTTTATGTATGTCATTCACCGGCCATCTACCCTTCATCACTGCGTTTTGATGAGCACACTACGAGTTGCCCAGAAGGTTTGATCTTTGGCCTGACCTGCAGCACCTGCCCGGGTATGAAAATCTAAATTTTACACTAGTGCACCTAGGCCCAGATTTAGGAAAAGTGGTGCTTCATTAAATGAAGGGCCACTTATCTTGTGCCAATTGCACCCCCCTAATGCCACCATGTGTGCGCCATATTAATGATACAGCGCATGTTAGGATCAATAGCATCATAATTTCTGATTGCCACTAATCCTCTAAAGTTTATAGAGGCCAATTATAAAACAATTGTGTGCCTCAATTTAATGCCTGCACTGAGCAGTCATTAAAATTACGAGAAAAATGGCGCAGTGGAATCCCACTTTTCTGGGCCTCCTAATGGAGGGACACCCCCCCCCTTGCATTCATTATGCCTGCCAGAGGCATAATGTGGCGCAAAGATTTACAAAGTGGTGAAATGCTTGCATTGCACCACCTTCTAAATTGGGGACAGCGTTTTTGCCAATCTACCTCCGTATACCACAAACAATGATGCTAATGTGACACTAGGTGGCGCTAGGCCCTTCCTAAAATTGGGCATTAGTTTTTCCTGAATGCTCATGCGTTTCACTTGTGAGATGATTTAGGAGTTAAAAAAGGGCTTGGAGCCCCGTCATTGTCACATCAGTGTCTTTCATTGGTTCGTGGGCTTGCCTGTTAAAATCTGCTTGCTTTCATTAGTGGAAGGCACGCATACGTCATGCCTTTTCCGGGTGGTTAGCCCTCCTAGAGCGCAGCGACCAAGTACTGAAAACATGCGAGGCTCGCTGTTTCCCGTCGGGTTTATGGACTACTTTTTATCTTTTTTTCGCAGCGCGATCTCTCTTGGCAGGAGTCGAGCACTTTACATAACATTGACCCTGTTACATAGTTAATTACACTTTTGATGGTTACGTAGATAATTGCACTTTTGCCGATAGGTTTCACTACGAGTGAACTGTAAGCAACTTGATTGAGCGTTTTTTTTCCATTTAATGCGGCAAGAAAAATCCAGTTAGGAGTTAACAACTGCTAATAACTCTCACTCGGAGGAATGCAAGACCCTGTTGCATTGCAAATGCTTGTTTCAGAGAGCCCTGAGCACCCACCTGGAGTATAGTGTGGCACGTCTCACAGTGCCCTCCCATTTCTGTAGAAATTAATTTTCATCAGCTTCGTTTTTTTTTTTTTTTTTTTTACAAAATTGTGATTATCAAACTTTCAGGGAAAAATTATACCCTTTACCAGGCAATCTAGTTGACAGAAATCATTTTTCAAAATTGTGACTTCAAATGGCTAATATATACAAAACAATTTCAAACCATTTCACTGGCATGTTTTTTAAATGTCAATCTCTCAAAAACTACTGAAAGGATTTACAGGAGCATAGTTTCCCAGAAAATGTCCAGTTTCAAAGTGTGAATAGGTTCAGTTGTTGTAACTGAGAGCAAAATGTATAATGGGATCTAAAATGGGAAAGCTCATTTTTTGACTCCCTATAACCTTTTTAATGTGCACAGGTTTGCATGAAGTGTAACAACCTGGACCTCACCTTGCTGCAGTAGGCAAAGGCCAAATTTGGCACACGCTCATCCAAAAAGGCCACATTTATGGGAGTATAAAAAAATATTTTTCTGTGGAAAGTGTAGTGTGAATCATAACTACACAGTAGCGACTGTCACTGTGTAATAATGGAAGACAATATGGAATAGAACGTTTTTGTTCTTTATACTCAAGAATTTTGAATTGTGTTTTTAATTCATACTCAAGTGCACTCATATATATACTCCTTAAATTGTGCAAAGCAAGAAAAAGATGAGAACAGCAGGAGAAAGAAATCATATTATGTGAGGCCAATAGAATTATAAAGTTATGTTATGCCATGTCATTTATCTTATGTAATGTTCTATTATGCTATGTCATGCCATGTTATTCTATTTAATGTAATTTGATGCTATGGTATATCATGTCATTTTATCTTATCTTATGCAATGTTATGTTATGCTATGTCATGTCGTGTTATGCTATCTCATGTAGTATTCTGAAATGTTGGTCTTCTAAATCCCAACAACTCACTCAAAGGTTTTTGGGTGCTGTATGTGGAAAGGAAGCAGTAGAGCTTAGTAACTGACTCCAGACCCCCAAGATGGTAGATTGTTTGAAGATACTTTACCTCTCACAGCAGACACACATATTTTCCCGCAGAGGTTGCAGCACTTCTCAGTCTTCGGACAGTCTGTGTCGCTTTGGCACTCTGGGGGAGGCAGGGGCAGATTGCACGCAGCTAGTATTTTGGGGCAGGTCCCCGGATGTGGTGCATCTGTAAAACACCAACAGGATTGAACTAAAAACGCAGCCATCCTGAGCTAACAGCACAACTGCCACAGGCTGTTCACAGATCATCACACTGAATTATCCTTATAGATGGTTTGACTCCTTTGGAAATAAGGGGAAAAAGCTTCCAATATCTTCAGAGAAACTGCACACAGCTGAAACTATTATCTCATAGAGAACCCATTTCCTCCCTCTCATATCATCCTTCTTCTCCCTCTTCTACTCTCCTATTTGTCTTCCCCCGCACTATTTTCTCTGTGACTCCTCAGTCTACAGCTCTTCACTAGCACTCCTCATTTTACTTCTGTCCTACGTACACTCATCTCCATTCTGCTGATAGCTCTACTGATCTCCACCCTACCCTATTCTTTCTATTGCTGTTCACTCTAATGTGCCTTAGGCCATATGTACGAACACATTTTCCCATTGACACAGAATGGGAAAAACCCTTTGCTACATCTGTCCCTTAATCTCTTATTTCTTGCCACTCTTTTTTCTATCACTCCTCACCCCGCACTTCACCGTACCACTCCTGACTCCACTGGACCTCTCTGTACCACTCTTTTCTAGCGCTCCTCGCTGTCCAAAATTTTTTCTGCAGCTCTTTTCTCCATCTCTCCTTCTTTCACCGTGTTTCCTAGCATCAATCTTCTCTGTACAGTTCATCAGCCCACTGATATTCTCTCTACTGTTCTTTCCTCTTCCGTTCTTTCTTCTACTCCTTGCTCTCTTATTCTTCTCTCAACTGCTCCTCTTTCACATGCTTCACTCTACGTCTCTTTTCTATTCCACTCCTGACTCCACTGCTCTTCTCAATACCACTCCTGATTCCACTTCTCATATTTATACCACTCTTGACTCTACTTCTCCTCTCTTTACCACTCCTGACTCCACTGCTCTGCTCTATACTACTCCTGACTTTACTGCTCTTCTCTATCACACTACTGACTCTACTGCTCTTCTCGATACTACTCCTGAATCTATTGCTCTGCTCCACACAACTCCTGACTCTACTGCTTTTCTCTATAACACTCCTGCCTCCCATACTGTTCTCTACTTTTCTTTTCTATACCACTAGCACCAACGCAGGCACCCTTGTACCATGATGCAAGGGTGTCTGCCTTGTTGGCAGGGCTGTTTTATGTAGGAAGAGGCACCTGCACAGAAACAATCCATGTAGGTTTTTTTTCCAGAATGCAGCACACGCAGTAGGAGAAAAAACATGGAGAAATAAATGTATTTCTCCTCGAACCTCCTCCCTTGAGGAGGTGATGATTTTGATGCCTTCTCAAGTTTACACATCTTTGTAAAACTCAGAATGTGCCAAAACCCATGGATTTTGCATGGGAAAACCCACCACAATGCCCATGGAGCTCTCCCCTATTGTGGTGTAAGGAAACACCGTGACTTGTGATGACGCAGAAAAAGAGGGTCCTACATATATTCATGTGTGTTGCATATTCGAATCATATAACATGTAGAGTGATGCTCGTAAAAGAAATAATGTACGAGGGAAAATGTGCCCTCGGGGTAGTTCGCCATCATTGTAAACGAGCTTTATTAATCATGAAGTATTGAAAATGTAGTAATCCATCATAATTGCAATTGTATGCCATGATTTTGTGTTTAAAACTGTTTTGCTTAGCTTAAATTTAGTAGAGGCTTTGGCCTAGTTGCCTGGTCTCAAATTCTAACTGCGTGGCTTTTCTTTGAACTAATGAAACATATATTCTTGCTTGAAGTTGTATTTTTCCAGTGGAGACGAGTAATGCACTTATCTTCAAGGTTTCGTACTAGGCTGGTTTCATCCCCTTTGATACAAGGTCAGTCTCTGCAGGTGCGGACAATGAAGGTACAGATAGTAAAATAATTGGCAAACCATGTAACAATTTGTTTTCCAAGGCTCCAAGGACAGAGTATGCATAAATGAGCGCTAGCAAAAGACAAATTTTCATTGGTCAATTTGAAGCCAACCTATGAACCCTCCAATGGAAGAACCTGCAGATTTTGGAATGTTTCTTACTTAAACCTACTGAACAAAGAGAAGTCAGCCATTTTTCCTCGATGCCAGTTTGAAGCCTGATGCCAGACTCCATTTTGGACGACACCCTGATACCCTCTTCTCTATCTGAGAGAAAGAGACTTTGAGAATTCTCACCCTAGAGACTTTAACTTTGATTTGTCCCGTCTTGCCCATGCAGTAACTTTGCCCCATTCTCCTTGCCACTGCAAGGAAACTTGCCCTTAACTTTGCCCCTTTTAACTTGCCCATGCTGATCGAACCGGTACCTGAGGGACGAAGACATTCTTGAATGCTGTTTGTATTTGGTAAATATGAAAGGATAAATGTATTATGCATTGTGTTTTTCCTTTTAGGTACCAACTGCTATTTTGATAGGGCCCAAGCTAGAAGTTTTCCAAATTTGTGTTGCCTAAATTCGTTTTGCATGAAGTCCCACATGCCAATGCTAATTAGAGGTTAGTTGAGGTTTTCATTCGATGCACCATATCAATTTGAGATCTTATTATGCTGACCAATGTATGAAATCAGTCAAATACAATTAGTCCTATTAGTGATTTGCATTGCCATAACTGAATGTATTATTGTTCAGATTTTGCATAGATTGAGTTTCTTCCACCGTAATGGACAGCTAGTAATGTTCATATACATGTATCATTTGGTTTTGAGACAAGTATATATCGTGTTAGCTTTGTTAATATAGAGAAATAAATTCACTAACTTTTAATAAACTGGTGTGATTATTCATGACCGAAAGGTCATGGTGCGCCGAAATACCAACTGTTATTGATTTCTGACGTGCTATATTGATCTAATATTGAGTATTGATTACTGATTATGATAGTTATTGATTATTGAGTTGAGTGACTCGACTATTCTAGGATGAGGAGAGCCTGACTCGGTTAAAAGATTCACCGACCTCCAACGTGTCCAGGTACAGGTAATTTATAAGGGCTGGACGCGTTATCAGTAGATGGTAGCAGAGGATGGTTTAGCCCTTTGGGACCACATCCGAACAATAGACAGAGTCAAGTTAGAATTTTCTTTGATAAAACAAGTTGGAGATATGATGATGCCCTACGTCCCCAATGACTTTCCCGGGATCTCGGAGCTTGCGAATGGAGGACATGGAGGTGTGAAAATGGTTTCGGCGTTTCTAGTGACGGTATGAGTGAAGTTAGGGTTTTGCGCTTGCACAGCTTATTGCCGCAGATTAATTGAGAAGTTTGTGAGGATTATAGGGGGCTAGTTGAAGTTTTAGAGGAGTGTGACTCCAAAGTGTGAGAGTAGGGAAGTCGTCGAACTTCACGTGTGTGTGGCGCTTTGTGCAGAAAAATTGTCCACGTGGTTGTTCATGTTGAGACGGGCCCTGCGAGGTCAAGAGACTCCGGAGTATGTTGAAAAGTGTATGAGACACTTAGTCGATGTTGTGATCTGGTCGGTTTAATAGGTTGATCGGGCGTGGTCAACGAGTCGGTATGAATATTGAGGAATGAGAGAAAATTTCGACTTTGAGATTTGACGAATTCTAAAGTGCACTAGAATAGTTCATTGATCAGTTGAGAGTAAAGTTTGCGGGTCAAATTTTGCTTGCGAAAGTGGGAAACCGAGAAAGATGGAATAACTGCCGAGGCTAGTGAAAAATCCCTAAGGTTTCTGAAGCGATTGTATTACCTTTCCTGTAGTAAACCGACAGATTTGTTTTCTTCTTTTTGGTTAGTGCTCGCGTTATATTGCAAAAGTTAGTTTATGAGTGAAGTTGAATGAGAGGAGGACAAGCCGCAGGACTTTGTCAGCCGCAGTGTGTGAGTGGGACGTCACTAGGAGCCGCGCTGGGATAGGTCGGTTGGTGAGAAGGGTCGCGCACGGATTGGACGCAGTCCGCAAAGCGCAACTGGTAGGGGAAAGGCAAGCGAAGAGTATTCCGGGAATTAAAGTCACTTATTGATTACACATTTTAAGAAAATAAGAGACGGAAAGATGAAATTTTTCAAAGCATTTAAGAGTGCCATGAGGGGAGATGTTTATATTAAAGCAAATGTAGGAGAAGAAACACCGCCTGAGGGTACACCAGCTTACATTGTCATTGAAGAAAAGGGAGTAGCACCATGTCTTTGGCTAAAACAATGGTGCAAATTAACAGAGAAGCATGGGAGCGTAGCGTTCCCTATACATGGGTCGTTTAACCTAAGGGTTTTGGAAAATCTGAGATTTGCGCTGTATGATATGAAAGTACCTCCAAGACCAGCACAGTTTGAGGCACTAGCAATTTGGGAACTGATAGCTAGAAACCAACAACAAAAGAAGTTCGAGACCAAAATAAGAAAAGTAGAAAAGACACTAGCGGATGCTAGGTGGGACACCACACAAAAGGTCTGGAGATCAGATGTATTGCAGGGGATTACATTATTTCCAGCAATTACTGATGAAGAGGAGACAGAAGGAAGGAAAGCTACCTATAAGACAAACAGGAGTCAGTCCAGAGATAGAGAGAATAATAGGAACTCGAAAAGGGGAGACGAGTCAGACGATGAGGATTTCATTATACAATTGCTGAATGATCGCCCACCACCATACGTGGAAAGCGAAAAAGGCTCAAGCATTAGTACTGCCCCTCCAGAACCAGCACAGGGTAATGTAACACCAAACCTGAGAATATCTCAGAGGCCAAGCACTTCCGATATGCCTTTCTCACCACAAATACCACAGATTCAGAGAATATACCCCGATGTGCCTACATTGAAAACTGCTGATAATTATCAGCCACAGCTTCAAAGGCACTGTTGTGATGAGCACAACATGACCTCTGATTCAATGGCGCAGGGAGGACAGAGTTATCAAAGACCGATGTTGATTCAAGGAGAATCAACACAGTTCTTGATGCCCCAAAAGCAGGCACAAGAAGGACCAAAGTATACTCGAGTAACAGAAAGCCAGTTAGGTATGCCAGCAATGATGAACCATAATGTAGGGATTAACATGCCACAGAATTCAGGGAACAGGCAGAATCCGGACGCGATATCTCTGCCTATTACTGTAGGTCCACCAGTACCACTGTACATACAGGCAAATTCAAGCACATGCGACCAAGGGTTAGTGATACAGAGTGGGACAGGGAGAAGATGCATAGAAACCACTCCAGAAACAACTCCGATAGCAGCACTGCCAAATGGATCTGGGTCCTTGTCGGAATTTAGTCCAATTCCAATTTGTGCTCCATCAACCGTGGTAAGGTCACATCCACCACTATTAGTACCGTTAACCTCCGAGACTGAAACCTTACAGAAACCATCAGTAGCAGTTGATGTAACTGCTACGCTGATGGGATTAAACGCGCAACAGTTGACGCAATGGTTCAACAGCCTGAATTCCCCACAGAGTACCTCCAGCGGAAAGGGAGAAGAGTACCTGAATAAAATAAGATTGGGTATGGAGGCAGATGAATTGGTAGAGGGAACAATGGGTCTGAACAGATTAGAGTCATACACAGAAGAAGAGCTGAGATACCTGTGCCCTAGAACTACAAGAGAAGTAAGTACCATACATAAGAAGTTACAAGAAATTGCAGACAGAAATGAGATCGACATAGGTAAGACTAAACACCTGAGCAGAAGTTACAGGTTAGATTTTGAGACAAAGGACTTCGAACACATGAGATCCTCAGGGATGAAGACACACCTTAAAGAAATACTGCAGAGTGCACAAGTCTGGAGATGTTTAGACAAGTGGGAAAGCAGATGGGTTAAGAAAAAGGATAAAAAGAAAGAGAGTACCCCAGAACGGAATGATAAAGCACAACAGAATGACGATCTGATAACTATGTTACCAATGAGAGAGACAGCAGGGGGAAAACTTGTACACGTACCGTGGCATAGATGTGATATTCAGTCCTTCACAGATGACTTTCCCAAATTGAGGGAGAAGCCAATCGAATAGTATCAGCAGACAGATAGATTTGTGAAACTCGCAAAATGTCTCTGGGAAGACCTGAATACCTTATTTGAGATTGTGGTTCCGGCAGATTTGTGGGAAGATTGTAAGAGAGCTGTAGGTTGGCCGACGAGTGAACCAGAAAGAGATAGGGATACATGTGCGCCATCACCTACGGTAATGAGTTTGTACCACAAGGTGATCGAGCACTTGAAAACAAAAGTTGCGTCGAAAAATGTGGATTGGCAAAGGATTGACAGGACCGCCCAAGAGGTTAAAGAGTCTATACATGCGTACTATGAGAGGTTGTTGAAAGCGTTGAAGAATTACAGTGGCACAGAGACAATTGAGGCAAAGGACATGCTCCATTTTGTGTTCAGATTTGTGGAAGGATTGAGACCCGAAATCAGCCAGATGATTAAAACGCATTTGATTTGTTGGCAGTCAAAGTCGATCGATAAAGTGTTGAATTATGCAAAATACTGCAGTGATGAGATTGAGACAAAGCAGAAAAGATTGAAAGAAAAGGTGATGGTGATGCAGCTTAGAGCAGCTCAGACAGGTTTGCAAGGGTTTCAACAACAGATGCCGCAGCAGCAGCAGCAGGGAAATGCTATGTTTCAGCCGCAGATGAGAGGCAGAGGCCGAGGAGGTTTTGTGAATAATGGTCCTGATTTAAATACTGTTATGATTCCAAATGGTATACAGGCAATGAAGAAGGTGATGCCATGTCACACGTGCAGGATCGTCGGGCATTGGAAACGGGAGTGCCCAATGATGGTGCAGGAAGGTGTAGGTCAGCAAAACAATGATGTCAATGCATTTCAGACCATGAGAGGACCGAAAATGAGAGGTCCGAATCCAAATTTTCAAAATAATATAAATCAGATGCAGGGTTTACAACCCATGCAACCGCAACAGGTGCAAATGCCCCGTGTACAAATGACACAGTTGCAGCCAATGCAACAGCAGTTTCCTATGGTACCTAATCAGCAAATGCAAATACCCTTAGCACCAATGAATCAGCAGCAAGCAATGCTTCCTCAACAGGTCACGGGTCAAGGAATGAGTCAAAATGACACAGTACACCAATTCCCATTACACAGTGAGAATGGAATAAACGATATATGGGAGAGTGAAAGCTCAGATGAGGAGGTAAATTGTGTACTTTCAGCATCTTTGGAAGTTGATCAAAAGGGTCCGTATGTGGAGGGAAGAGTCATGGGTCATCGTGCTTCATTCTTGGTTGACACAGGAGCTACACGTTCCACTGTTAGGAGCATTGAAGTACCAAATTTGCCACTTTCAGGGAGAACAGTTCAAGTGGTGGGAGTAGCAAATAGGTACCTGACAAACCCGATTACAGATCCAGTCCAAGTCCAAATTGGCAACTACCGAGGGTCACATAAATTTGTGATTTGTGACTCAAGCCCAATATCACTGTTAGGGAGAGACCTATTGTGCAAATTGGGGTGTTCAATTATGTGTTCAAACACTGGAATTAAAATTCAGACGAGTAGTGATGGGGAGGAAGAAGACAGTATAGGAGGAGACGGAGTGGAAACTGTTGATGAAGAGTATCCCCTGATTACTCTTTATCCAATGATTACTGAAGCAGATATTCCTGCTGAGTTACGGGAAACAGTCGGAAAGGAAGTGTGGGACATGACAGGGAAAGAGGTGGGATTGGTGAAAGGAGTGGAACCAGTGAAAGTGACTGTAAAACCCAATGTAACCTTTCCCCAGACCCCACAGTACCATATGGCACAAGACACCCTCATGAAAGTCGCACAACTCGTTGATGAGTTTGTGAAACAGGGAGTACTGAAAGAAGTGTTGAGCAGTCCATGTAATTCACCAATCATGGGACTGATAAAGCCAAGTGGAAAGGTCCGAATTGTTCAGGATTTGAGAAAAATAAATGACATAATAATAAAATGTTGTCCCGTAGTACCAAATCCAGCTGTGATAATGTTTCAAGTTCCATGCGATGCTGAGTGGTTCTCAGTCGTCGATTTGTCACAAGCATTCTTTTCTGTGCCTCTTCATGAGGACAGCCAATTTCTCTTTTGTTTCAAATTCTTGGACAGAGTCTATAGTTGGTGTCGAATTCCTCAAGGGTTTTCAGAGTCACCATCGATATTCAATCAGATTCTAAAGAAAGATTTGGAAGCGTTAGAGTTGCCATTTGAGTCAACCCTAGTATAGTACATTGACCATTTACTGATTGCATCTAAGACAGAAAGCGACTGTACAGCTGACACTATTGCCCTATTGAATCATTTGGGAAGGAATGGACATAAGGTGTCCCCTTCAAAGTTACAGTTCTGCCAGAAGAAAGTGAAATATTTGGGTCACCAAATAGAGAAAGGTTCACGAAGAATTATGAAGGAAAGAATAACAAGTGTACTTCAAATGAGTCCACCAAAGACGAGGAGGGAGGTGAGAAATTTTTTGGGAATGGAAAGCTACTGCCGCCAGTGGATTCCCAATTTCTCAACTCTAGCGAAACCTTTACTGAAACTGACCCAGAAAGAGGCACTGGATGAAATTGAGCTGAAAGGAGATGAAATGGATGCTTTTATTGAATTAAAGGAATGCATGTGCAGGGCTCCAACTTTAGGTATGCCTGATTACATGAAGCCTTTCACATTGTTTTGTCATGAACGTGATGCATGTTCCTTGTCTGTCTTGACCCAAGCCCATGGTGGCGTAAACAGACCAGTAGCATATTTTTCAGCTACTTTGGATCCGGTCGCAGCAGCACTGCCAGGGTGCTTGCGTGCCGTAGCCGCAGTTGGTATCAGTCTCACAATCAGAGTGAAGGAATAGTGATGGGACACCCTTTAACAGTCATGGTCCCTCACTCAGTTGAGATACTGTTGACACGTTCCCGAACACAGCACATGACTGGTGCTAGACTCACAAGGTACGAAACAATAATTCTGGGATCACCTAATGTGCAGCTGAAAAGGTGTACTACGTTGAATCCAGCAACCTTGTTTCCCAGTGAAAATGCCGAAATTGAGAACGCTGAAGATATCGAGCACGACTGTCTTCAGGTGACTGAATTTTGCACCAAACCAAGGCCTGACATCAAAGACACTCCATTGGAAGAAAATGATCAAGTTGTTTTTGTTGATGGTTCCTGTTTAAGGGATGCACTGGGAATATTGAAAGCAGGATATGCTGTCTGTACTGTAACAGGTGTTCTGGAAGCATCATGGCTTCAAGGAGTTTACTCTGCACAAGTGGCAGAACTGGTAGCCCTTACTAGAGCTTGCCAGCTTTCTGCACTAATGAAAGTCACTATTTACACTGACAGTCAGTACGGATTTGGAATAGTGCATGACTTTGGGCAATTGTGGTCACAGAGAGGCTTCATGACCTCTTCAGGATCACCAGTGAAAAATGGTGAAAGAATAAAAGAATTGTTACATGCCATTCAATTACCAGGAGAAGTAGCAGTGGTGAAATGCAGTGCACACTCGAAGGGACAAGACTATGTTTCCCTGGGAAATGGATATGCGGATCAAGTCGCAAGGTTTTGCGCATTGAACTGTATATTGCTCAGGGACGAGTGGAACTTGATAAATGAGCCAGAACTTGAGCCAAGTGAAATCTTTGCCTTAAAAGTTATAGACACAATGGATGAATTGAAAACCTTACAGAATGATGTCAGTGAGGATGAAAAACTCTCATGGACCAAATCACAATGTGTAAAAAGACTAGATGACTTGTGGGTTTCAAATGAAGGGAAATTTGTTCTCCCAAACAGCCTTTTGACACAGATAGCTAGATTTTACCATGGACAAGCTTATCTTGGGAGGGATGCCATGATTAGACTGTTCAAAACTGATTGGTTTAACCCCAAATTTCGTCAAGTTGCTGAGGCAGTTTGCCATCGTTGCGTCATTTGCCAACAGATGAACGCAGGGAAGGGAACAGTAGTAAATTTGAGCCACATTGGAAGAGCAGGGGGTCCCTTCAGCAGGATGCAAATGGACTTCATTGAGATGCCTGTGCATGGAGGCTTAAAGTATGTGTTGGTGGTTGTGTGCATTTTTAGTCACTGGATTGAAGCATACCCTACACGCAGAAATGACAGTCTCACAGTTGCAAAATTACTCTTGAGAGAGCTAATACCACGTTTCGGATTCCCGATCTCTTTAGAATCAGATAGGGGAAGTCACTTCAATAACGAAGTAATAAAATTACGTTGTGCAGCGCTGAACATTGAGCAAAAGTTGCATTGTAGCTACCGCCCTGAAGCCTCAGGTTTAGTGGAGCAGATGAATGGCACATTGAAATCACGAATGGCGAAAATATGTGCATCAACAAACTTAAAGTGGCCTGACGCATTGCCTTTGGTGTTAATGTCGATGAGAAACACCCCTGACAGAAAGACTGGATTGTCCCCGCATGAGATTCTCATGGGCAGAGCCATGAGACTTCCTGCAGTTCCGGCAAATGCTCTTTTGAATATTACAGATGATATGGTGTTAGACTACTGCAAAGGTCTAGCTGATGTGGTCTGCTCTTTCTCTCACCAGGTGGAGGCAACCACCTTGCCACCGATCCAAGGTCCAGGACACGCCCTACAAGCAGGTAACTGGGTCGTGATAAAGAAGCACGTGAGGAAGTCGTGTTTGGAACCCCGTTGGAAAGGACCTTTTCAAGTGATTCTGACCACTACCACCGCTGTGAAGTGTGCAGGAGTTCCCAACTGGATTCACGCCAGTCAGACAAAGAGGGTGTCGTGTCCCACAGATGAGGAAATTGAGACTCTGAAATTACCAGTGTCTGATAACAAAGTAACAAGTGCCGAAACAGAGCAAAGAGGAACAAGAAGCGAACAAATAGAAATAGAGGAAGGAGAAATATTTTCTGAAGACGAAGCAGCCGATTCACTTGGGGAAGACCAAGGAGGAGTTTCAGAGAGTGACGAAGGTCCTGAAGGCGACAAAGAGCCTGAAAAAGCTGAAGGCAACAGAGAGCCTGAAGCAGGTAACGGTAACAAAGAGCCCGAAACAAGTGGAGAAGCAGGAGAGCCTGATCAGAGGAGGGCTTTCCCAGAAGCAGACGATACAGGATAAGAAAAGGAGAACCTGATTGACCTCCCAGAGGGAGAAGATAAGACAGGACAGAACGAAGCTGTTCAAACTCCTTCGGAAGAACTCGCAGGTCCATCAAGTGGACCCAGTGCGAAAAGAAGACAGAGCATATCACCAGTAAAATTAAGAATTAGAGAAACATTGACCGACAGCAAAGGGCCAAAGGTGAAAGAGAAAAGGAAGGAAGTGTCTGTCGAAGTACCAGCACCAAGTGAGGAGGGAGATTTGGCCAAGGAAGAAAGCACCAGCGAGAGAGAGTCGAAAAGAGATGCAAAATTGAAAAGAAAGAGAATACCGAGCAAAAGGTATTCTGGTCCGGAGTGGGCGTATTTGGCCACTAACGATTGGTCAGACGAGTTCGTATCACTCAGTCTCGAAAACGAAGAGACAGAACTTCAGTTTGGAAATAAAAACTTCATGGACTCTGTCGATTGAAGACATTGATAACCTGATTGACTTTTCAACCGGCTAAGACATTGCTAACTTGATTGACTTTGAAACCGATTTTGAGACAACGCTGCTAACAGATAAGAGACTAAGGCCCTCATTCTGATTCTGGCGGGCGGCGGAGGCCCACCTTTTTCAAAAGACCGCAGAGGGTATTATGAGTTTTTCCCTGGGCTGGCGGGCGGTCTCCAAAAGACCGCCCGCCAGCCCAGGGAAAAACTCCCTTCCCACGAGGATGCCGGCTCGTAATCGAGCCGGCGGAGTGGGAAGGTGCGACGGGTGCTGTTGCACCCGTCGCGTATTTCACTGTCTGCAAGGCAGACAGTGAAATACATTTTGGGGCCCTCTTACGGGGGCCCCTGCAGTGCCCATGCTGTTGGCATGGGCACTGCAGGGGCCCCCAGGGGCCCCGCGACTCCCCCTCCCGCCATCCGGTTCCCGGCGGGATAACCGCCAGGAACTGGATGGCGGGAGGGGGAGTCGGAATCCCCTAGCCGGCGCAGCAAGCTGCGCCGGCTTGGAGGATTCCTTGGGGGCAGCGGGAAACCGGCGGGAGACCGCCGGTTTCCCTTCTCTGACCGCGGCTAAGCCGCCGCGGTCAGAATGCCCCACGGGGCACCGCCGGCCTGTCGGCGGTGCCTCCCCGTCCAGCGGCCCTGGCGGTTACAAACCACCAGGGTCGTAATGAGGGCCTAAGTTGCTAAAGAAAACTGTGTGAACATTGAACTCGTTCAGCTTTGTAAAAATCTGCAAATCCGCTTTGATAAAGTGTCCTCAACTTTCTGATTCTATACAGATCATGACTAGTTGCATTATACAGGGCCATAGAATGAAGTGTAGCAAATACATGTGTATAGGTTTAATAACCGCATGCGTACTAATAATTGTAGTGATAGTTCTTGGAATGCATGGTAAGAGTGAGAATGAGATTAATGATGCTTCTACTTCTAAACCTATTATTATTACTGAACTAACAGCTTTAAAGAGACTCGAATAAGACGAGAAACACTTGCATGATAAGAAAGAACTTTCATCTAACGTTTTCTATCGCTTGCTGAGTGAGTATGTTGAGACCATGGATGCGAAAGATTGCTATGTGTGTACACAAATACTTACCTCAGTAGTGGAAGGGGTAACGTATCACAGCATGCCTCTTACATATGGAATTACTTGTAGTATTATAGCGTCTAGATTTTATGATCAAACGAACATTCATTATTTTTACACAAATTATTATGTCACTTTTGCATATGTCCCCATAATTTTGCATCTGAGTAAAATATCTAGAGATTGGTATGCTAAATTAATGAGGGAATTTTTCGAACCAATGGCGCCTTTTCACACAGCTCACGCACATAGGGAAAATCTTACATGCTTGCTTTCACCAGTAGAAATTCATTTCTTAGATCGCACTGATGATAGGAGAAATGAAATGAAGGAGAAATTAGAAAGGGAATTACACCAAAGAACATCTGTAGATAATTATGCTTTTGCTGCTATAAAGACACAAGGGAAAATAGCTTTAGATACAATGCACGTAGGGAAATTTTGTATATATAGAGCTCAATCATATTATGACACAGTTTTTGTGGGAACGAGTGAATGCAAACATACGTACGCATTTAAACTTAAGTGGACGTTCATGCTGAATGGACAAGACCCAGTTATTCCTGGTATATTTTACATTTGTGGACTCAATGCCTATTATCGTCTTCCTAAAGGATGGTATGGGAGATGTTATTTGGGAATAGTGTTCCCAAAGGTTTATCAACTAGACGACTTAAAGAAATTTCCAAAGCTGTCAGAATCACATCATGTTCAGAAAAGAGAGACAGCTTCTGGCGTGGTAGGAGATATATTTGGAGCATTGATTCCTTCAGTGGGAGTCATATTGAATTCAATCAAAATACGAAAGTTGTCTACTATTGTGGATAACATGTTGACAACATTTTCAGGAGCTATAATCCTGATGGATGCTGAACTTGCTGCAGAAAGAGCTATGACTCTTCAAAATCGGCTTGCCTTATACATTCTTTTAGCAAAGGATGGCGGCGTTTGCAAAATGCCTGGTACGCGTCACTGTTGTACATATATACCGGACAGCAGTGGAAAGATTAGGACTATGCTTACAAACTTAACCAAAGAAAGTGTAGATTTAAAGGAACTGAAAGAACCCGGAGTTTGGGAGAAAGTTGGAAAAGGAATTGCTTCAGTGGGAAATTGGCTCAGCAACGTTTGGAATGGATTATTATTAAAAATAATAAAGGGAATATTGATAATATTAATATGTATATTAGGCTCATGGGGAATATGGAAAGCTATAAAAATATTAAAAGCAAGAAACAAACGGAAAAGAGAAGAGAAACTAGAGAACAAAATGGTAGAAATCTATAGGGAAAAATCAAAAGGGACTAAAAGAAAAAGGGAATTGACTGAAGTGCCAAATTACTATACAGAATTTTAATGGAATAAAATTTGTGGGTAGATTTGATGTGATGACATAATTAGTCATCAGAGGAGGGATTGATGACGCAGAAAAAGAGGGTCCTACATATATTCATGTGTGTTGCATATTCGAATCATATAACATGTAGAGTGATGCTAGTAAAAGAAATAATGTACGAGGGAAAATGTGCCCTCGGGGTAGTTCGCCATCATTGTAAACGAGCTTTATTAATCATGAAGTATTGAAAATGTAGTAATCCATCATAATTGCAATTGTATGCCATGATTTCGTGTTTAAAACTGTTTTGCTTAGCTTAAATTTAGTAGAGGCTTTGGCCTAGTTGCCTGGTCTCAAATTCTAACTGCATGGCTTTTCTTTGAACTAATGAAACATATATTCTTGCTTGAAGTTGTATTTTTCCAGTGGAGACGAGTAATGCACTTATCTTCAAGGTTTCGTACTAGGCTGGTTTCATCCCCTTTGATACAAGGTCAGTCTCTGCAGGTGCGGACAATGAAGGTACAGATAGTAAAATAATTGGCAAACCATGTAACAATTTGTGTTCCAAGGCTCCAAGAACAGAGTATGCATAAATGAGCGCTAGCAAAAGACAAATTTTCATTGGTCAATTTGAAGCCAACCTATGAACCCTCCAATGGAAGAACCTGCAGATTTTGGAATGTTTCTTACTTAAACCTACTGAACAAAGAGAAGTCAGCCATTTTTCCTCGATGCCAGTTTGAAGCCTGATGCCAGACTCCATTTTGGACGACACCCTGATACCCTCTTCTCTATCTGAGAGAAAGAGACTTTGAGAATTCTCACCCTAGAGACTTTAACTTTGATTTGTCCCGTCTTGCCCATGCAGTAACTTTGCCCCATTCTCCTTGCTGCTGCAAGGAAACTTGCCCTTAACTTTGCCCCTTTTAACTTGCCCATGCTGATCGAACCGGTACCTGAGGGACGAAGACATTCTTGCATGCTGTTTGTATTTGGTAAATATGAAAGGAAAAATTGATTATGCATTGTGTTTTTCCTTTTAGGTACCAACTGCTATTTTGATAGGGCCCAAGCTAGAAGTTTTCCAAATTTGTGTTGCCTAAATTCGTTTTGCATGAAGTCCCACATGCCAATGCTAATTAGAGGTTAGTTGAGGTTTTCATTCGATGCACCATATCAATTTGAGATCTTGTTATGCTGACCAATGTATGAAATCAGTCAAATACAATTAGTCCTATTAGTGATTTGCATTGCCATAACTGAATGTATTATTGTTCAGATTTTGCGTAGATTGTGTTTCTTCCACCGTAATGGACAGCTAGTAATGTTCATATACATGTATCATTTGGTTTTGAGACAAGTATATATCGTGTTAGCTTTGTTAATATAGAGAAATAAATTCACTAACTTTTAATAAACTGGTGTGATTATTCATGACCGATAGGTCATGGTGAGCCGAAATACCAACTGTTATTGATTTCTGACGTGCTATATTGATCTAATATTGAGTATTGATTACTGATTATGATAGTTATTGATTATTGATTTGAGTGACTCGACTATTCTAGGATGAGGAAAGCCCGACTCGGTTAAAAGATTCACCGACCTCCAACGTGTCCAGGTACAGGTAATTTATAAGGGCTGGACGCGTTATCACTAGTGCTGCATTTCCTTACACCTTATCTATGAGGCTATGAAAAGCTGTGCATGGCTTCGTAGATAAGGGTCTGCACTCTGCAGTGCCAGAGCACCACAAAGGTGACTCACTGTTGGCGCATGGAGCTTGTAAATATGCCCCTATATTTATAATATGTCATAACAGAACTTTATGTACAGGGTCTAGGCCATTTGGGATTGGGGGGTATCCAGACACTCTCAAAATAGGGTCAGAGTTTACATTTCAAAAATTGAGTTGATAATCTACCTAAACGAGAGCTGTGATGTAAGCTAGTGATAATATTATCCCAAAATATTAATTTTAATTGTGTTTTGGAAGACAATGTTAGGAAGGAAGCGTCAGTTCAGAAAGTCCAAAGCCACAGTTTGGTGAGCCAACATTCAATATACCTGAACCAGGGAAAAGTGGTGTTCTCATCTAGTTCCAAAAGTTCTCTCATACCCTTCTGACATGGCGCAAGCTCCTGTACTGTCCAAATCCTCACCCAAAAGAGAAGAGGCCTTAACACTGCTACATGCTCTTCTCTCCTGAGTGCAACATCATAGAACATGGAGATAAGGGGAGTGCTTTTGGGACACGTATTCTCACTCTTGGTCAGCCTTTTCACATTTGAATGTCCCCCAAATGTTGGCACCATATAGGGCCACTACTTGTGCTTTTAAGTTATAGAGGTCAATAGCGGGAAGACTGGTCTGGGCAATGTTGCCTGATGATTTTTAAAGATTGCCATAGCTCTATGCTGAAGTACTGCCCTTTGCTTTGAATGTGCGAAGTACAGGATAATTTACTATCAAGCATAATAGCCAGACACTAAAGTTTTGGTACACGTTCAAGCATCTTCTGCTACAGAAATAAATCCCCTCTGAATGACTTGTGGGGTCTGATCCCCCTATATTTGGTCTTAGTAGCATTAATCTCCAGTCCCTTGTTTTCACAATATGTGTTAAAATTATCCAATAATTGCTGCAATCTTCTAATCCTCCCTAACCTGCAGGGCCCCATTATTCCAATACAAGAAGTTACACAGCACTCCGTTTCTCAATCCTCACCCACTGCCTTTCTGTTATTCCAGCACAGGGCCAGGATTAAGCTCTGTCTATACCCCTAATCCTGATCTGAAGTGCCCCAATAATGCGGTATCAGGGTTCACATACACCTAATGAACCTCCTGCTGTTCTGCGGTGCCTCCTGCTGTTCCACACTCTGACTTCTGTTTGAGGATGTAGTGGAACAAATTAAATCTATTCTTACATGCCATCTTTATTTGGGAGGGTCTGTTTCACTTAGCTCAGTCCTTTCTTTCCATAACTCCCTTTACTCTCAATATTTTCTTTCTTCCTCACTTTTCTCTTTCCAGCTCTTAAAATCCACATATTAACAGTTTTGCTCTTTCTTTCAACTGTTTATTTCTACTCCTCTCCTTTTTTTTATTTCCCTCTTCCTCTTGCTACTTCCTCATTCAAACTTATAAAAACTTTTATATTTCTTTCCTTGTTTCATTCCTCTCTTTTTTCATCACGTGTTCATTCTTTTACTCTATTTTCTCTTCCCTTCATTCTTTCTTTGTCTTTTTTATTTGCTCTTTCCTTTGACTCAGTAAACGTCCTTTCACTTTTTTTTAGATCTTTCTACCTTCCTCTGCTGTTTTTCTTATCTTTATCTGTCAATTCATGTTTTACTATAAATCCCTCTTTTTCCTATCTGTATGTGAAAGCCACAAGTTACTAGTCGGGACCCTAAGTGTTAAAGTTGTTTTCCAATTCTGTGTCTGTGGGAAATGTATTAGTACATACATGCCCTGGTTGTTTTATTGCGTGTTTCTCTCACCATCTCTCTTTTTTCTCTGATGTTAATTTTTTTTTCACACTTCATTATTTTTTTCCTCTTTATCTTTCATTCAGTAGCTTCCTTCCTTTTTTTCCTTTGTATCATGTTTGGTCTATTCTCTTAGTTTTGTTTTCATTTTCTGTTTCTTTATTTCCCTTACTTCTTTTATTTCTTTGTGACCCCTTTCTCTTTCTTCCTTTTGTTTGTTGTATTCATTTTGCTTCTCTTTTTCTGCCCCATTCGCTTTCTCTCCCGAGGTCTAGTTATCAAAAGAGCAACAGGTGCAGTGGCACCGGACCCAGGAACCTATGGGCTTCACTCAACTCTAATTACTGCTCTATTTTCCTACTGAAATTGCAGTCAACCATTTTCCCTTCTTACTCCGGAGCCCATGACAATGTAACTACGCCACTTGTCCTCTCTATATTTACTCCTGACTCCCTCTTTCCTTTCACCCTCCAATCCATCCCAAAATATATTTTTCTTATGGTGCTTTGAGCATTACACTCTCATGCCAAAAGTTTATTTCTGTTAAAGGTTTATATGATAAATGTATATTTTTCTAAGATAGAGGAATAAGGTAACTGGAGGTGCTTTAGTTAAATCCTGGATCACTGGAATGACATGGCAGGAAAAGATGAAATTATGTGGCAGGGTTGACCAATCTGTGTAGCAAGAAAAGTCCAGTTATGAATGTACAATGCCAGTCTCTCTAACTCAAAAAAATTTGAGATCCATTGCATTGAAAATGCTTGTTATACATGTAAGGCACCCCTAAGGTAGGCCCTAGGTAGCCCCATGGGCAGGGTACAGTGCATGTTAAAGGTAGGACATTTACTAGTGTGTTTTTATCTCCTAACAGTGAAATACTGCCAAATTAGTTTTTCAATGTTGCAAGGCCTATCGCTCTCATAGGTTAACATTGGGGCTGCTTTTAAATAACTTTTAAGAGCAGTTTCCCTTTGGAGGCAGATCGAGATATATAGTGTGGGGTCTCTAAACTCACAATTTAAAAATACATCTTTTGGAAAAGTTGTTTTTTAGATTGTCAGTTTGAAAATGCCACTTTTAGAAAGTGGGCATTTTCTTGCTTGAATCATTCTGTGACTCTGCCTGCTTGTGTATTCCCTCACTGGGTCAGACTGACAGTAGGCTGTTTGTGAATCTACACTAGACAGTCACAGAAAGAGAGCTAGGGTGTAGCCTGCATATCCTGATGGGCCATCTGGGTTAGGGTAGAAGGAGG
Organism: Pleurodeles waltl; assembly: GCF_031143425.1. Lineage (NCBI taxonomy): Eukaryota > Metazoa > Chordata > Amphibia > Caudata > Salamandridae > Pleurodeles > Pleurodeles waltl. The sequence continues at coordinate 54,687,148 of NC_090444.1, read as the reverse complement.
AGTGGTCACTTACACCTGAAAGGGCTGTGCCTGCCTTCACACAATGCAGTCTCCAATCCCCTGGGGTGAGTCTGGGTAAGGCAGGATCTTGTGAACAACAGAGACGTTCCTTTTAAGTTTGCCTACTTCAAAGGCAGAAAGGGGTATAAGTATTGGACCCAAAACCCCAGATTTTTAGATTGCTTCTGGATACAAGTGGAACCTCTCCAAAGGAGACAAGCTCAAGAGCTAGAGGAGGAGTATTGCCCATTTGCCTGTGACTGTGCTTTGCTGCGTTGGTCTGCAGTTGCTGCTTCTGCCTAAAAGAGGACAAAGGCTGGACTTTGTGGTATATTCCTGCTAGTGAAGTGTCTCCAAGGGCTTGGACTGAGTTTTCCTCTTATTTTGAAGTCTCAGGGCCATCAAAGATTTCCTCTGCCAGCACCTGGACTCTCTGCTGAAACTCTTACACTGCCAAGTGGTGCCGTCCCCAGTCCCTGGTCCCTTGAAAGGTGAAGCTGGTGGAACCCACGTGGAAATCCACGCACAGGAGCTGTGCTTGGAAAATATCGACACACCACCTGCAATCCGACTTTAAAAATGATGCGCCACCTGCATCACAGCTGAAAATGGATGTACCACCTGCATTGTGGTTGAGAAATCGATGCATCACCTGCATTGCAGCTGAAGAAATGACACAATATCCACTTGCGGCTGCTGAAAATGGCACAAACCCCACGCAGCACAGTTTTTCATCACCGTGCAGCTGGATTTTGCATGCATCATCGCTAGGCGTCAAAATCAATGTGAACCCGCACGGATCGGAGGTACTGCATCCAGAAATTGACACATCGCTCTCTTGTGGGAGAGAAAACCGGTGCATTGCCTACCCGACCATAGAAGAAACGATGCACGGCCTCATTTGAGAATATATAATTGACATATTGCTAACTTTTCTGCCGCACGTTCGCCCGTGCAGCTTTATTTTTGACGCAAACCAGGTACTTTATCTAACAACAATGTATCCATTGTTTTTTATGGACTAAAATTCTACATTTTAATAATTCATCCCTTCACTTGTGTATGTTGGATTTTTGTAATTTTGGTCTTGTTTGATTTAGATAAATATTGGCTATTTTTCTGGACTGGTGTGGTGTCCATTTTGGTAGTGTTTTCACTGTATTACTGCGTGTTTTGGTACAATACTTTACACTTTGCCTTTGAGATAAGCCTGAATGCGTGTGCCATGCTACCAAGGGGGTGAGCAACGGTTACCTTAAGTGTGTACCTCCAATGCCCTGACTAGCGTGAGGGTCCCTGCTTAGACAGAGTGCAAACTGACTGCCAACCAGAGACCCCATTTCTAACAATTCCCCTCCCAAGAACTCTGCCACACTCTATCAGACTATTTGCACAGCAAGATAGCCAACATCTACAACAACATCTAGCCCCAAATCACCGCTATTAACTTCAACAACCTCAACCCAACCACTCACACCAACCAAGTAATCACCACATGAAACCAGATCACCACGTACAACACTGTAGCCATCATGTCCACCATCCACTCTGGAGCACACACCAATCCCAGTCCCCATCACTTATTCAACCTAGGAACTAAGGAATTCTGTACAGAACTCACCAACATCCTCAATGCAGCCATTACAATGGTAGCCTTCGTTAACAGATGGAAGCATGCAGAGGTAAAACCGCTTCTCAAGAAAATCTCTGCGGATCCCAGTGAACTGAAAAATTACTGCGCCACCTCACTGCTCCTATACACCAGAAAAGTCCTCAAGAAGGCCATCAACCACCAGCTCACAGAACACCTGGAGAAAAACAACTTCCTTGAGGCCTACCAATCCAGCTTCTGCACCAACCACAGCACAGAAACTGCCCATATCACAGCCACAGGTGACATCAGATCTCTCCTTGACCACAGAGCAGCCCTGACCCTCCTCATCTTATCAACGGCATTCAATACTGTATTCCACAACACCCTCCTCAATAGACCGAACAGCATTGGTGTGCAGGAAAATGCCCTCAAATTGGTTGCCTCATTCTTCACAGGATGACTGCAGAGAATCCACCTACCACCCTTCCCCTCCAAACCTAAGAGCATCATCTGCAGCGTACCCCAAGCATCAACACCTACATGGCTCCCCTCACTAACATGTCAGATCCCAAAAATTCAACATCCTATCCTATTCAGGCAACAGACAACTCATCCTCTTACTCAGCAAAGACCACCACCAGAAGTAATTTCTGCAATGCCATAACCAGTTTCGCCAAACGGATGAGAACTAGCTTACATAGCTCTGATATGCATTTTCCTATGCACCTTGAACTTTCAAAGTTAGCACTTTAATATACCAAACTATTGCATTTTAGACTTAAATAATTTATTTTACTTGTCTCATGGAGTTACATACTAGATTTGCTGGCACGTTGCCAGGTATCATTATGTTATACACTGACACTGTGACGCAACACACTGCTATGTGGATCAGCCTCAGTTTCCATGAAAAAGCAAACCACCCTGCTGCAACCCATGTTTGAGTTTGTGGATGTGGGTAGGTATTCAGCAAAGATTACTAATTGGCAAATAAGTGAATCAGAGCACTCAAAGTGCCACATGAGTATTTCCCTCTACATTATATCTCAGTAATATTTGTATTGATCCTCCTAATAGCTACAGAGGATTCTTTTATCCATGTATACCCAGGGGACCTGAACAACCTGGGGAATGCATGAACATCTGATATATTTTCCTTATTACTCGTATCATGATTTTGTTCCATTAGCGAGTCCCATCTGTCACTGTGTGAAGTGGCCTGTGCTGTGCCAGCTATGACACTTAGGCTCCCTTGTGGATGGCGGTCGGACCTACGCCAATGCAGTAGTTCGAGTGCCATATTTTAACTCTGGCAGTCGTGCCATGATGGGACCACCAGCACTGCCAGGATCAGAGATCTCGGAGGTTTGGTAGTTGCGGCGGTCATAATCTGCCAGGGAAAGCCCTGCAAGCACAATTATGACCTTGTTCTCTGCCTGCCATTTAATGGCGGTAGCTCTGTCATAAAAAGGCAGGCAGAGAACGGGTGCAGGGAGGAAATGGCACCATTTACGTAGGTCAAAATATTGGTTGCAAGGTCACAGTTTTCCACACTAACATGCAGGGAGGCACCTCAGGCGTCATGGATTTCTTCTGACAGTGTGGAGAACTGGTGTATGCACAGTTACCACACAACTGGGGTGGGATCTGATGCACAGTAACTTTGCATGCTCCAGTTTTGTGGATCCCTGAAATAAACATATCTGCTTTACATAAACACCCCATGAGCCTTCGAATGGCTTTGCTACATCTCAACAGAAGAACAAGAACTGCAGAATATTATGGTTCAATTACCTGGAACGAAGTTGCCCAAGAATAGAGGCTGTTCAACGATGCTGAACTTTTCTTTGGGAGCATCCTGCCATTTGTCCAAGCTAAAGCAACAGCTCGTTGAATCCAAATCTCAAGGTGGTAGCTCCTCAAACTCATCAACACCACCAATGATGGCTTCAGCCATAGAAGAGGAAATGTGTACCCTAAGAATGATGATGCTGCAACACCGTTACGTACTGGACCTTATGACAGTCATGCAAGGTGGAGTGCAGCAAGATAAGATCTGCATGCTGCACATTCATCCCAGCAAATGATAGAGAAAATCGAACTTCATCAGAAGCAATACAGACACTGCATAATTTTGATACTAAAATGATAGAGGAAGGAGGTGCACCAGATAGTGGTTCAGTGGTTGGTTTGCACCACTACCATCATGGATGTTGGGACTGTTGGGGACTTTGTTACCAATTACTGTGATCTTGTTACTGATAGATTGTATGATACAAGTAATTTTAGCATACTGTGATCTTGTTACTGATAGATTGTATGATACAAGTAATTTTAGCATGCATTTGTAGAATAACTGCTAAGCTGGCAGGGGCGTTTTCAGTTAGAATTCCAACACAGGTAGTAGATTAGTTGGACAACATGTATTACCTGCTGCCAAAGGCAGGTCTGAATGAAGTAGATGAAATATCAAATAGAGAGGGGAATGTTGTATGGTATATAAACAAGTAACATGATGTAAAAAATATGAAACACAAAAATATCACACAACATCATGACCAAGCCAAAACCACATAGCTGTTTAAAGTTAAGAAAAGGTTTAGGCCCAACTCCCACACTTACCGGAATAAGGTGAAAAGTTCTCTTAAGAATGGAGTCAAATAGGAAACTTGAAAGGGTTTTTATTTAAAGGCCAACTAATGCCTAACTGATCTAAAAGCATTTACAACATCAGCACACAACTCACCCGGCACACACTCCATGCCTTCAAACAGATTGTGGCCTGATTAGACAATAAGTCCATAATTGAAGAAGCTTAGAACACATTGGTGCTTGATTAAACAATGGATGCAGGTAGGAAACTAAGGGGCATATTTATAGTCCCCTGGTGCCACCTTGCACCACACTAGCACCATTATTTTTTACATTAATGAGGCCCAACAGGGCTGAAATCCCTGCGCCATATTTACTGAGTAGCGCAATGCATGCATTGTGCCACTCTGTAACCCTTTGTGCTACATTATACCTGCGCCAGGCATACTGTATGCAAAGTGGGCGTTCCCCTGTTAGGGAGGGCTGGAAAATTGGTGCAAGGTGCTCAGAGCAGGCATTAAAAGGGAGCTTCCATTATTTAGAATGGGCCCCTATGTACTCTGCAAGAGTAGCGGCAACATTTTGGAGCTGCTCCTGCAGAGTACATGAATAGCGTCAAGAAAAATGACACTATAGCCCCCTACCCTGCGCCATGGTGCACCGTATTATAAATACGACGCACACATGGTGGCGGTAGGGGGGTACTAAGGGGCGCAGGGAAAGTGGCGCTGCACTCGGTGCAGCACCACTTTCCTTAAATCTGCCCGTAAGGGCCATATTTATGGATGGTTAGCGTCACCTTAGCACTTATTTTGGCACTAAAATGGTGCTAACCTAACGCTATACTTTTATTTCAATTCTATGCCCATCAAGAGTCAAAATATTGGAGTTAGCACTAAGTTTAGGATGCGCAAACCCATCTTTCGTCACTGAGATGCAAGGTAGGCATTCCCATTCTAAACATGATGCTAGCCCCCCCAGAGCCGTATTTACCTCCCGGCGCAGAAACTACATGCGGGTGGGAAGAGGACCTATATAATTGCACTAAGCCCACTAGGCAGGAGTGATTTTTTGGCTGCTTGTGCATCAGTAACTGTCGCTCGGCTGACTAGCAGCAAATGTTTTCCCGCTAACCAGCCTAACATCATTTCTGACCCACTAGCGCCATTCCCCCTAAAGCCACCCCGACTAGCGTCTTTTTTTTTTGCTAGCCATTCCTTAGTGCCACTGTGCATCATTCCATAAATATGATACACGGATGGCTTTAAGGAATGGTGTTAGCCAGCGTTGAGAAAAATGACACACAACTGCATTAGCGCAGTTGTGCGCTATTCTTCATTTATATGGGCCTACATTCTGAGCACACGGAGCCCTCAGGCACACAGTGCTGCCAGCACACAATCTAAGGAGTGCACACCTACTATGAAACACCCATGCGTTCTTAGACAAAAAAACATGCCCTGTCAAAAAGCATTGTTAAATGGTTAATGAAATGTGTAATGGTTTAGTTCAGGAATTCAGGGTTATACAGTCACATGTCTTTAAGTGTTTTCTGCCTTGAAGTTGTAACTTACAAATTACTTATTATTTACTATGTGGAATAAAGCCTTGTATTGAATTGTATAAAAAGGTCTGCCTGCGGGAACAGGCATTTGAGATAAACTGCTTAGGTAGCTTGAGGGTGCTGAGGTGCAGTCTGTACTGATCTTCTCCCTGTCACAAGTTAGTACATACTGTCTTTGGATTGCCAAGAAGAGTCTGCATTTCTATTTGAGTTGGGAGCGTTTTGCCCACCTCGTAACATGCTCATGTGTTATTTAGTGCACATGATTCAGACAGCTGCTTATGCTGCTTTATATTGTCTTTCTGATCTTGTAAATATGACCTCAGTAACTTGATTTGTGTGTTTCCCTTTTTCTTATTATCAAGAATTTACTTTGCAAAGCTATTTTGATTGATACAGTTGAGACATTATTGTATGCTATTGTGATATAGGATTGGGCATTGTATCTTCAGATTGCAGTTTATTCCTTCTTTCCACTTTGTGTACTTTCAGTGCTTTGCTCCAGTTTAAATCTTTTCACAGCTAGTAGAAAGATCCCACACCAGATGCAAGACTACCACATCAATTAAGAAACAATTTTGATTCCTTCTAACAAGAGCCCCACATTTGAAGCAGGGCTTCTACTGATAACTATTTTGGAATGGTAACGAGTACATTTGAATAATGAGCAATACTCCATATGGAATGTTTATGAGCTTCCCAAAACTTGCAATGAGGCTATAATTAGGCACTTGGTAAATTTGTAAATTTTAAATTAGATTACGGCCCACTGGGATTCAGCTTGCAGTTTGCAAGGAGAGCTCTATGGTGTGCACATCAACACATCACATTATCTAACAAGCTGTAATAGGATCAGAGCAGTGAATCTGTGCCCTGTTCATAGACAGGCTTGCATTAGTACTGTGGCTGTCACAGGGTATGTACACCCAAAGCCACAGCCATGCTGGCAGCACTTCTGGACCCCAACACAGTCAGTATCATGGTTGCATGTTCTGGGCAGAGGACTCATCATGCAGGTAAAGTTTACTGTAGGGCACACACCAGACTTCTCTATAAATAAAACAACATTTGCAGAAATATTACATGACTTTATGATGCAAAAATATCACCAGGGGAAAAATATCACCAACTGTGAATTTCACACGAGAATTGCGTGATGCCCTCACCCATGGATTTTCAGTAGGAAGAGCATCCTATAAGTCTCAGAATTTCTTAGAAAAGAAGAAGGACTTATCAGTGTGAAGCCCTGGTTGAAATTATAAAGATAGTAACTAAAGATAAGTGTCCATCACATCAGCCACCATTCATCACAGTCTCAGTTAGACACACCCCTGTTGTATGGAAGATAGTATAATAAAGTATTGTATGAATAGAATGCCTTATCTTTCAACAGTGTTTTGTGTTATCACGTTTGTTGACGATGTAATGAATATAGGTGACTCAACATTACATTTGCCACATGGGGCCTGATTTAGATCTTGGCACTATTACTGCCAAATCGCCGCAGCGGCAGACAGTTTGGGTGTGACAATGGTTGTGAGAGTGTCTGCGTTGGTATAACAGTGGGTGTGAGAGTGGGAGTGAGAATGCCTATCTGGGTGTGAGAGTGTCTGTTTTGGTGTGACAGTGGGTGTGAGAGTGTCTGTCTAGGTGTGAGAGTGGGTGTGAGAATGCCTATCTGGGTGTGAGAGTGTCTGTGTTGGTGTGACAGTGGGTGTGAGAGTGTCTGTCCGGGTGCACCAGTGGGTGTGAGAGATGTAAAAATCTGGCTTGGTGTGTGGTGGGTACCTAAGGTATTTACACTTATACCAGGTCCAGGTATCCCCTATTAGTGAAACGTAGGTAGTGTCTAGAAGCCAGGTTTGCTAGAGGTAGCTGTGGGTGATCCGTCAAGGCTTATCTGGGAGACATGCAAAGCTCATGCATTACCACTGTAGTCACACATCACTTATACACATGAAAGAATACCCTCAGTGTTACAAAAAAAAAGGTACTTTATTATGGTAATACAACACCAAAATCACTATAGAGGCAATACTCCCTTGGGGTGAAGTAATACACAAGTTATATACACTAGTTATCAGAAATAGGCATAAGAATATTTAGAAAAACAGTCAAAATAGTATAAAACATAATAGAGAATAGGGGACTTAAGGGGAGCACAAACCATACTCTAAAAAGATGGAATGCAAGAGTGTCACCCCCAACCAGGTAAATGGAGTGTGTAGAGGGTTGATAGGGGTACCAGGAACTCACAAAGGTAAGTACCACAACAGCCAGGAGAGCAGAAGTAAATTACTAGAATTTCCCCAGAACACCAACTTAGAAGAAAAGGAGAGACTTGCAAAACCCAGAGATGACTGCAACGAACCAACGGTGGATTCCTGAGGAGGAAGACCTGTGGAAAGAGGGGACTGAGCCCAGAAGACACAGCAGAGTCCAGTGGGGGCAGGAGCCCCTACCCACCAAGCTGAAGTTAGCAGGAGTTGGTCGACGGTGAGGAAGAAAAGTCAGCACTGCAGCCCTGGAGTTGGAGTTAGAGTTGAGTTCTTGGAGGATGCAGGTGATATTCCAGGCCGGAAGGAAGATTGCAGTCAGGTTTGCTTGTCTGGATTCCACCAACAAGCCTTGGCACAGGCAAGACTCGCGGTTGGTGGAAAGTGGAGCTGCCGGGGACCAGCAAGGTCCGGGAGGACTCAACCTGGGAGGTGGAGTCAGAGGGGGCCTCAGCATCGCAGGGAGCCCAGAGAAGCACAGGCAACATGCACAGACGTCCCACAGGATGGGAACACAGAAGGTGCAAATGGAGCCCATGCAGCACTACAAAAAGAAGTCCCAAGATGCAGGAGAGCCACTCAGGTTGCTGTGCATCACAGGAAGGAGTGCTAGTAGCTAGAGCTACAGGAAGACTGAAGACCCCTTGGAAGAAGAGTCAACAAGCCTTGGCAGCTGCAAAGGATGCAGTGCACAGGGGTACTGTCCTTCGTGGGAAGGCTAGGGCTTACTTCCACCCAAGCTGGACAGCTGGTAGAGAGGACTGTCTGACCCACTTCTGACCACTTCCTTTGTTGCAGGATCCACGCAGCTCAGCAGGAGAGGGGATTCAAGCAGCAAGTTGTTGTTGCTGTTGCTGCCTGCAGATGCAGTGGAGTGACTCCTTCACTTCAAGGGAGATTCCTTCTTCTTTCCTGTGCAGACTGAAGACGGGCTCTCCGCAGAGGATGCACAACCGGGGAAATGTTGCAAAAGCTGGAAGGGGCCAGAGAAACAATGTTGCAGGCAAAGTCTTTGTCTTTGTTGCAGATTGTCGGGTCCTAGAGAGTCTAGGAGCAGTTTCTTTGGTCAGAGGTAGAAGTAAGTGATGCAGAGGGATCTTGCTGGAATCTTGCAAGTCGAATCTGAGGAATAACCCAAAAGAGAGACCTGAAAGGGGGATTGGTCACCTAGCTGGGGGACCACCTATCAGGAGGGGGCTCTGATGTCACCTGCCTGGCCTGGCCACTCAGATGCTCCCAGAGTTCCCTGTCAACCTTGGATTCAAGATGGCAAAACCCAGGGACCCTCTGGAGGAGCTCTGGGTACCACCCCTGGGGTGCTGATGGACAGGGGAGTGGTCACTCCCCTTTCCGTTGTCCCGTTTTGTGCCTGAGCAGGGACTGGAGGTCCCTGAACTGGTGTAGGCTGGTTTATTCATGAAGGGCACCAAAAGTTGCCCTCGAAAGCATACCACTGGCTTGGGGAAGCTACCCCTCCCAAGCCATTTAGCACCTATTTCCTAAGGGATAGGGTGTAGCACCCCTGTCCCAAAGGAAATCCTTTGCTCTGCCTTCCTGGCCTTGATCTGGTCAAGCAACAGGAGGGCAGAAACCTGTCTGAGGGGTGGCAGCAGCTCAGGCTGCCTGGAAAACCTCAGAAGGATGTGGAAGCAATGCTGGGGGTCCTCTAAGAAACCCCCAGAGTGCCTGGAATCATGCAACCAATACTTACAAAAATATTGGGGGATGATTCCAACATGTTTGATACAAAACATGCCTAGATCCAGAGTTACCATTATGTGGCTGGACATAGGTAGTGACCTATGTCCAGTACACACGCAAAATGGCGTTCCTGCACTCACAAAGTCCAGGAAAGTTTTCTGAAGTTTGTGAGGGCACCTCTGCTAGTGCAGGGGTGCCCTCATACACAGGTAGATGCATCCTGTTCCCTGGGCTGAGAGGGCCTACCATAGGGGTGACTTACAGTGACCTGGTGCATTGATCTATAGTGAAAATGGGTGCATGCACCCTGTTCACGCAGACTGCAATGGCAGGCCTGCAGAACCCTTTGCATGGGCTCTCTATAGGTGACAGAATAATTGCTGCAGCCTATAGGGATCCCCTGCAACTCCAATGCCCTGAGTACCTAGGTACCATAAACTAGGATGGATGGAAGGCCAGTATGCCAATTGTGGGATTAAATACAGAGTTTTGGGAGTGAGGGCATAATCACTGGGGTCCTGGTTAGCAGGATCCCAGTGAACACAATTAAACACGCTGGCATCAGGCAGAAAAGAGGGTAACAATGCCGAGAAAGAGGGTACTTTCCTACAGAGAGTGCCTATCTGGGTGTGAGAGTGGATGTGAGAGTGTCTGTATTGTTATGAGAGCAGTTGTTATAGTGTCTGTCTGGTTGTGAGAGGGTGTATTAGAATGTCAGACTGGGTGTGAAATAGTGTGTCTGGCTGTGAGGCTGCATGTGAGAGTGAGTGTCTGGCTGAGACACTGGGTGTGACAGTGTCTCTGACTGAGTGTGAGAGTGTGTAGAGGGATGCCAAAAGTCTGTATAAGCATTTGTACATATTTTTTGAAGTTTTACATGATCTGTAGATACACCAGTGGATTTACACCGAAATCCACTCTAAGACCTGCTGGGGATCATCAGATCTCAGAAAACTTAAAAAATATTATTTATGCATTTTTTAAAAGTTATGTATATCTAAGGCACCTTTATATGATCCCCCTAGGGTCAGGGACCTCTTCCTTGACCCCATCGTGTACATTGTCCCCCTCATTTCAACCCCAGGGACCATTTCCCAATAAAGCAAAATGGTGGCCACAATCTCCCTACCAGATTGTGGCCAGCCATTTAGATTCTTCCTGTGGTGGGTGGATCTGTGGATTGACCTGCAGTAGATTTGTGGAGGAGCTGCATCCCTAGATATCTATAGTTTTTGTTTCCTTAAATAGCTCTAGTTCTATGGAAACATGGTCCTAACTATAACTACCTAGTGGCGACTATATAAAGATCTTAACCCAGAAAGTATGATATTTTCATGATTTTGAGAAAATGTGCTGCGATGTTTTTGAGACATGAAAGTTCAAAATATAAAGATATCAGTATGGTTGGTCCCATAGGAGTCCGGTGGGACCACAACATAGAAATCTGTGAAGGCTTTTTTCCTCATTAGCCTACTTGGTACTATGGAGTCAGTGGTCCTGATGCACTGAAGAGCTTTGAAGGAGCAGTCAAAAGCTCCTGCAGAAGTCCACAAGAACCCCTTGTGGTCATGTGGGACGCCTGCAGCAGACAGCCCAGACGACTCAGAGCTACAATGGGAGTGCAACAGTACTAATAAAAAACATTAAAAAAGTAAAGTGTGGTTTTAGAGTCTGTGGGAGGTTGAGCATTCAGGTAGGGTTGTTTAACAATGAGGGGCTGGCCATGAGGTCTACATCAGGCTGGACCTTGTGGCCAAATCCATGTTGCACATTGTTAGACTTGGCATCCTTGGTGTGGTCCCCCCTAACTTTTTGTCTCTGTTCCCCAAGTTGTTGATGTGTGCTATCTTTGATACTCTGGGCACTTTACCACTGCTATCCAGTGCTAAAGTGCAAGTGCTCCTATGTGAAATGTATGTGTAATTGGCTTTCCATGATTGGCATATTTGATTTACTAGTAAGTCCCTAGTACAGTGCACTAGAGGTGTCCAGGGCCTGTAAATTAAATGCTACTAGTGGGCATGTAGCACTTGTTGTGCCACCCACATTAGTAGCCCTGTAAACATGGCTCAGACCTGCACTGTAGCGACTTTGCAGTTTTCAACTGCCAATTCGATTTGGCAAGTGTACCCACTTGCCAAGCCTAAACCATCCCTATTTATATATGCAAGGCACCCCTAAGGTAGGCTCTAGGTAGCCCCATGGGCAGGGTGCAGTGTATGTTAAAGGTGGAAATGTACTTATGTGTTTTACATGTCCTGACAGTGAAATACTGCCAAATTCGTTTTTCACTGTTGCAAGGCCTATCTCTCTCATAGGTTAACATAGGGGCTAGCTTTAAATGTTATTAAAGCTCAAATTCCCTTTAGGAACAGATAGAAATATGGAGTTTGGGGTCTCTGAACTCACAATTTAAAAATACATATTTTAGTAAAGTTGGTTTTTAGATTGTGTGTTTGAAAATGCCACTTTTAGAAAGTAGGCATTTTCTTGTTTAAACCGTTCTGTGACTCTGCTTGTTTGTGGATTCCCTGTCTGGGTCAGTTTGACAGTTGAACTGTTGGCACTTCTCTCTAGACAGTGACACAAAGGGAGCTGGGGTGTAGCCTGCATATCCTGATGGGCCATCTGTGCTCAGGGGAGGAGTGGTCACTTACACCTGAAAGGGCTGTGCCTGCCCTCACACAATGGAGTCTCCAACCCCCTAGTGTGTGTCTGGGGCCTAGCCTGGGCAAGGCAGGAGCTTTCAAACAAGAGAGACTTTTCTTTGAAGTTTACCTAGTTCAAAGGCAGAAAGGAGTATAAGTAGTGGACCCAAAACCCCTGAAAATTAGATTACTTCAAGGATTCAAGAGAAACCTCTGCCTGGAGAAGAGCTGAGGAGAAGTACTGCCCTGGCCTGTGACTATGCTGTGTTGGGCTATCCTGCAGTTGCTGCTTCTGCCTGTGCAAGGGGACGGAGACTGGACCTTGTGGTATATTCCTGCTTGAGAAGTAACTCTAATGGCTTGGATTAGAGATTGCCTCCTGTTTTGAAACCTCAGGGACAGCAAAGGCTTCACCAGCCAGACCTGAGTCTACTTGCTGTGGACTCTAGCTTGCAAGAGGGTGCCATTCCAGTTCCTGGACCCCTGGAAGTGAATTCCTGGACAGAAACCAGTCTAACGACGTTGGACGATGCTGTGCGACTTTGCAAAAGATGCTGCTGACTGGAACCATGACGCTGCTTGCCTTGAGGCCGTGGACCTCACTGAGTGCGATGCTGATGACCCAGTAAGCTGACGGCACTACCCCGGAACTACAACGCCACCTGCCCCAAGGCTATTGACCTTGTAGAAGTCTGACAACCCTGTAGGCCTCACATCGCTGCAGCTGCTGATCCCTCCCAACTTCGCTGACACTGGTGTGTCGTAAGTCCAACATCCATGACGGCCCGATGCCATTGCAGCGCCTGCAGCCCTGTGACATCATCACAACCCGGTGAGGTTGCCCTGCAACATCGTGACTCCGCCGGACTTTGCATCTGTCAGAACGAAGGGACCGACTTTGCATCTGATACCGCTTCACCTAAACTGACCTGTAGTGAGGGCCCGACCCCGCTGCGTGACACCTCTGTCCTTCTGTCCCGTGGCACCATAACTGATGTAGCATTGGACCCAGCACCACCGCTCTCCCCAACTCCGTGCATCAGCCTGTTTTCTATTTGTTTCTTAAGGTACTGTACTTGGAGTTCGAACAACTCCGTAAACAACGCCATTGGCGGTGCATTGTAGGAAACAGCTCCATCACGACATCGCATAATACCAACTTGCAGTATTTGTGCCTCAAGGCACTGTTTTCATGCTTTTAAGTATTAAATTCATATTTTTTAATTGTATGTTGTGGATTTTATCCTATTTGGTCTTGTTTTGTTCAGATAAATATTAACTATTTTTCTAAACCCGTGTTGTGTTATTTTGTAGTGTTTTCATTGTATTACTGTGTGTGTTGGTACAAATACTTTACACATTGCTTTTGAAGTTAAGCCTGCCTGCTCGTGCAAGCTACCAAGGGGGTGAGCAGGGGTTAACTGAGGGTGATTCTCTTTTACCCTGACTAGAGTGAGGGTAATTTCTTGGACAGGGGGTAACCTGACTGCCAACCAAAAAAAACAATTTCTAACACACATGTGTAAAGGTTATGTGTGACAGGGATTTTCCCACCCATGGGGGTTGGCACACGGCATGACCACATGCCAGCCCCTGCATCCAACCCATGACATACATGATTGCAAGTCACATGTGTGGGGAGTTTGGCACCAACGTGTGGTGGTGCTCTGCCAGACCATACAGTCTACCTCCTGCTGGGTACAGCCTAAGGCTGTGCAAGGGGGTGACTACTTTAAAAAAGCAGAAATTCACTGAAAAGAAACTGATTTTAAAGTGAAGTTATATGTAAGTAAGGTAGTATTATTTTAACTTTCATTAAAAAATCTTGGAATTCACTGTAAGCAACCTAGGTTAAAGTGGTCTTATACACAGTTCTTCTAAATAGAAGAAACAAACAACTTAAACACAGAAAAAACACTGAAAATCACCAGTTATACATAGCTGTCCTAAGTAAAATGTACACTGCTATGGTGCTATGACCACACTTATTCCATCACTGATGGTGGAGGTTATACCTAGGATAATGAATTACAGAAAAAGTGCAGTAAGGTAGATGGAAATACTTTTAGCCTTACCCTCATAATACTGTACAGGCCTAGCAAGTCCTAAATCATATAATTATAATTTTCTTTGCCTATACTACACAAAATGTCATACAAGAGGGTGTCAGTTTCAGTAAGGCAGACCTATTAGCTTTCTCTGACTATCAGTATCAAGAAGACATGCCTTTCGGCTGTGTCATATTATCATCCTACTAGCAAATGCAGAAAACATGTTAACATGTTATAGTTCACCACTGCAACACTGTTGAAATCAATTTGGAACAGTGCCAATATTAAGTACTTTTCATGGCAATATACAACTGTGCATTGTTAATTATTAATATTGTCAACAAAACATTACATTAAAAATAAATATGACATGGAGTTTGTTTTACTTTTATTAAAGTGCTTCTGCAACTGTAGGACCCCTCAATAGAGGTCTTCAAATTCTAGAGCCTATGGGCCAAAGCTGCTCGAAAGCTTTGAAAAGTAGCAAAACCTCTTACCAGTGGCATAATTAAAACTATATGGGAGAGTTAAGGTGACTTTTTTTGGGGTCTCCTCTGGAGCAATCCATGCAGTTCCCCACCCACAACACATTTCCAAAATGTTGGTGATGTTTCTGCATTCTGCTGATGTCTACAAGGAAGCAAGTTTTCCATTGAAAGTGTCATCACTAATGCTTTTGTGGCACTTCTGCCACCAGGTGATGAATATTTAATAAGTGGCTTCCACGTTACTTGTATTTCTTTTAATATTATGGACTTGTTCAGTAGGGTTTTGACACCCACAACCTCTTTTTCCAATTGGGGCAGTTAGGAGCACCCTTCCTGTAGTGGGAGCCACAACTGTTCCTTGGCTCTAGCCCACAGACAGAAGCAATAAGTTCCCTGTCTTCACTGGCTACTGGCAGACATAAAAAAGCTAGTGCACCCAACCTCCCCAGATAGGCATGGGGGCGGACAATGTGCCCTCCCCAGTTGTTTTGCCTCTGGATAAGGGTCCCCAGATGGTTTGTTTATGCACAGATCTGAGTGGAGACGGTTGTCCCTGGGGCATCAATCAATCAGGTGGTTCCTTTTGAGCGCAGGATTATCACCCAGGGGGGGTCTCCAGGCACTGTGGTGGTGCTGTGGGTCAGGCCCAGTGGGACATGGCAGTCAAAACTTAAGGTCTTGAGCTGCTTTCTGAAGTTCTCCAGTAAGGGGGATGTGCATAGGTGAAGGGGGAGGTTGTTCCAGTCTGGGGGCGAGGAAAAAAGATCACCTTTCAAAGTAGTTCACTATGGATTTGGGTACATGGGCCTGGGCACAGGTTGATGATTGAATGATCTGTTAGGTTGGTGAAAGGTGAGGCGCTTGTTGAGATAGGTGGGTCTGGCGTTGAAGAGGGCCTTGTAGGCGTGGGTGAGGAGCTTGAAGACATCTGTGCTGTTCGGGGAGCCAATTGAGGGCCCTGAGGTGTGGAGAGATGCTGGTTCTTCTGATGAGGTTGAGAACTTGCTGCAGTGCTTTGGATGGTCTGGAGGTGGGTAGTGAGCTGGCATGGAGTGCGTTACCATTGTCGAGGCGGATGTATTTGAGATCCTGGATGACTGTTTTCTCAGTGAAGAGGGGAATCCAGTGGAACATCTTGCGGAGCATCCGGAATGTGTGGAAGCAGGCGGAGGAGACAGCGTTGATTTGTTTTTTCAAGGAGAGTCGGGTAACCAGGATTATTCTGAGGCTGCATGCGTGGTTGGAGAGTGTGGGAGAGGGGCCGAGGGTGGTGGACCACCACAAGTCATCCCAGGGGGATGGCTTGTTTCTGAATGTGAGGATCCATGTTTCGCCTGAGTTCAGCTTGAGGCAGTTGGTCTTCATCCAGGTGGCAATGTTGGTCATGGTGTTTTAGAAGTTGGTGTATGTGGAGGTTGCATTGTCAGTGAGGGAGAGGACGTGCTGGGTGCCATCAGCATAGAAGATTATGTTGAGTCAGTGGTTACATGCAATGTTGGCTAAGGAGGTCATGTAGATGTTGAAGAGGATAGGGCTGAGGGAGAAGCCCTGGGGGATGCGGCAGATGATGTCTTTAGGGGTGGAGACATAGGAAGGGAGGCATAATTATGCTCAGGGGATAAATCTCTACACAGGCTACCTCCCCATTCACTTACTGGAAGTGGAAAGTTGCAGTGACCTTTAGGGCATTGGGTTTTCAAGGTTTTGCAGTAGAGTGTGAATGCTCCATTTCATGCTGGGTGTCTACCAGAAACTGAGCTTTAATTGCAGATATGTCCCACCCATACAATCAATTTCTATTTATTTTGGCTCCGTGTGTTCCTGGTAGCCAGCTATGATCACCACTAGCATGTTTTTCAAGCCTTCCATCATGCAACGGACACTTTTGGTTAAGAACTGTATTTCCTAGCTCCCTGCATAAGACCTGTCCACTGCCTGACTCCTGGTGCTTTTTCCTGCTTGTGTGAGCATCTTGCATAGCCTCCTCAGAAACCAACAAATTGAATACCCTCTGCCACACTCTACAGGCAACCTTGCTTTAGCCATCTTGCAAGGCACCTAGATGTCTGTGGAGTCAGTAGCAATTGGCCTGATAGGGATCAGCCAGCTGCAGAACTAATCCACAGAATTCTCAGGCAAACCCTTCCGAGTCCCATAGTAGGTCCATTCCTCCTATTGTTCCTTAGAGGTCATAAATGGGCCAGCACCACTGGTCCTGGAGAAAACCACTCTAGTATTTCATACCATCCTTGCAGTTTCATCAGGTGGCTTCTTCCAGCTGGACATTCTTCTACTGTTGTAACCCCCAGGTCTAATGTCTGTTTATCAGTCTCTCCCTTGTGTAGGAGTTTTCAAGTTGGGGGTGGAACGTTCTAGAAGCCAGGACTCTTGGCCAATAGAAGGTCACCACATCTTCCCTCAGGCTACTTTTGCGCAGATATGGGGCTTCACATGGTTCAAATGCCACTCACGCAGTCCACACAAGTGCACATATTCATGTGCCCTTTTTTTCACATGTGACTAGCCCGGAGTCTCTTGCCCTAGCTGTGCAGCAGATTTATCTTAAACACTAGTGGTTAATACTCTTTGTCTGTTTACACAGAATTTACAGTGAGTGAAACTTGTGTAGTGAGACTCACACACAGTAAAGGTCGTAGTCTAAAAGCAAAATAATCCAGGGGGATTAAAGAGGGAGATCCCATCACCTACACTCCTGCTATTTATAATGGTGCACTTTGCTGCAATACAGATATTTTCATAGCTATTGGACTGGTCCCACACCAGAAGCAAGACTTCCAGTGACAGTAAATATGGTACAAAAAGCTACATGTTTTGATCTAACAACAGCCCAACACCTGATGAAGCCAGGTATCTACTTATAACTCATTTGGAATGATCAAGTGTGCATTTTAATAATGAGAAATACTCTATAATGTCTAGGTTTTTTCCAAATTTTGCAGCAGGGGTACAATTAGGAATACACATGGTAATTTTGTCACAACTTTGTAAGTTTAATGGCCGGATTTGGGACCATTGGGATTCTAACATTATCTGCATCTTGCAGACAAGTGCACATCAACACATTACATTATCTAAGAAACCATAATAGTGTCTGATCACTTAGGGGCATATTTATACTTTATGGTGCAAAACTGCACTAAGGCAGTTTAGCATCAAAAAGTTTTGCACCGGCTTGCACCATTCTTGTGCGCCAGCAGGGCACCATATTTATGGAATGGTGCAAGCGGGTGCAAAGGGTAGGCTAACATTAAAAAAATGGTGTTGAGGTGGTGGTATGGGAGAAGGGGGTTTGGCACCAAATATTGACATTAGGCAGGTTAGAGTTTAAAAAAAAAATGACTCTAACCAGCCTAGCATCATTTTCTGACACAGAACCATCCATACCACATGACTCCTGTCTTAGAAAAGACAGGAGTCATGCCCACCACCCAAATGGCAAGCACAGTGGGCCAGGGTCCCCTGGTCATGGCCATGGCACCCAATGCCATGTAGGGGGCCCATTTCAGGGCCACCAATGGCACTTTAAAAAAGAAAACTTACCTGTACTTACCTATACTTACCTGGGATGGGATTCTCATCCTCTGCTGTCCCTTTGGTGTGGGTGGGGGTGTCCCTGGAGCCTGGGGAGGGCACCTGTGGGCTTATTTCCTGGTGTTCTACCATGGAAATAGGCCCACAGGGCCCCTAACCCCTGCCCTGACCCAGGCATTAAATAATGGTGCAAAGCAAGCTTTGCACCATTATTTGACCCCTCCTCCCCCATGCGTGATTTTAATACAGTGAATAAATATGGCGCTAAGGCCATAGAGTAATTTTTGCGCGGGAATGCCTACCTTGCATCTCATTGACGCAAGGTAGGTTTCCAGGTCCAAAAAATTACTTTAACTCCATAACCTTGGTGCTAGATGGGTCTAGCGCCAACGTATAAATGTCGAGTCAGTTTTGCACCAAATTTGTATTAAAAAATGACCCAAATTCAGCGCAAAACAAGTACCGTATTTATCGGCGTATAACACGCACTTTTTCTCCCTGAAAATAGGGGGCAAATGATGTGTGCGTGTTATACGCCGATAAAATGTAATGTTTTTTTTTTCTGAAATTTCCTTTTAAAATGAGGTGCGTGTTATACCCGGTGCGTGTTATACGCCGATAAATACGGTATAAATATGTGCCTTAATCCATGCCCTTATTTATAGACAGGGTTGGATTGGTACTGTACCTTTGCTCACAGGGTTTGTACACCCATAACCACATGATTACTGGCAGCACTTCTGTATCCCTTTGCAGTAGGTGTCTGTAGGAGGCTGGCCTGGCTTGTGGTGGGTGCCAAGGGGTACTTACACTCTGTACCAGGTCCAGTTATCACTTATTAGTGTAGACGAGGTGTTTCTAGAAGCTTAGGCTGATAGAAGGTAGCTATAGCAGAGCAGCTTAGGCTGAGCTAGGAGACATGCAAAGCTCCTACTATACCACTGGTGTCATATGCACAATATCATAAGAAAACACAATACACAGATATACTAAAAATAAAGGTACTTTATTTCTATGACAATATGCGAAAAGTATCTCAGTGAGTACCCTCAGTATGAGGATGCCAAATATACACAAGATATATGTACACAATACCAAAAATATGCAGTAATAGCAAAAGGAAGCAATGCAAGCAATGTAAAGTTACAGTAGATTGCAATAGGAGCACATAGGTATAGGGGCAACACAAACCATATACTCCAAAAGTGGAATGCAATCCACGAATGGACCCCAAACCTATGTGAGCTTGTAGAGGGTCGCTGGGGCTGTAAGAAAACAGTGAGGGTTAGAAAAATAGCCCACCCAGAGACCCTGAAAAGTAGGTGTAAAGTGCACCTTTAACCCCCAGAGAGTACAGAAGTCGTGATAGGGGGTTTCTACAAGGAAGACCAACACCAGCAAAGCAACAACAGTGGATTTCCAGACCTGAGTACCTGTGAAACAAGAGGACCAAGTCCAAGAGTCGCGACAATGTCGAGAGTGGGCAGATGCCCAGGAAAGGCCAGCTGAGGGTGCAAAGAAGCTGCCACCGGATAGAAAAAGCTTTGGTTTCTGCAAGAACGAAAAAGACTAGGAACTAGCCCTTTGGAGGATGGATGTCCCACGCCGTGAAGAAGCTTGCAGAGGTGTTCCCACGCAGAAAGACCACAAACAAGCTTTGCTAGCTGCAAGGTTTGCGGAGAGGGTTTTTGGATGCTGCTGTAGCCCAGGACAAACCAGGATGTCGCCACTTGGATGAGGAGACAGAGGGGGTGCCCAGCAAGTCAGGGAGCCCTCACAGAAGCATGCAGCACCCACAGAAGTACCGGATCAGGCACTTAGATGAGGAGTGAACCGGAGTCCACCCGAAGTCAGAAAAGTGAGTCCCACGATGCCGGAGGACAACTCAGAAGGTTGTGCACTGCAGGTTAGAGTGTCGGGGACCCAGGCTTGCACAAAGGAAATCCTGGAAGAGTGCACAGGAGCCGGAGCAGCTGCAAATCACTCGGTACCCAGCAATGCAGTCTAGCGTGGGGAGGCAAAGACTTACCTCCGCCAAACTTGGACTGAAGAGTCACTGGACTGTTGGAGTCACTTGGACAGAGTTGCTGAGTTCCAGGGACCACGCTCGTCATGCTGAGAGGGGACCCAGAGGACCAGTGATGCAGTCGTTTGTTGCCTGCGGTTGCAGGGGGAAGATTCCGTTGACCCACAGGAGATTTCTTAAGAGCTCCTGGTGCAAGAAGGAGGCAGGCTACCCCCAGAGCATGCACCACCAGGAAACAGCAGAGAAGGCCGGCAGGATGAAGCGATAAAAGGTTGCAGTAGTCGTCTTTGCTACTTTGTTGCGGTTTTGCAGGCGTCCTGAGCAGTCAGCGGTCAATACTTTGGAAGAAGGTGAAGAGAGAAGTGCAGAGGAACTCTGGTGAGCTCTTGCATTCGGTATCTGAAGAATTCCCCAAAGCAGAGACCCTAAATAGCCAGAAAAGGAGGTTTTGCTACCAAGGAAGGAAGATAGGCTACTAACACAGGTAAGAGCCTATCAGAAGGAGTCTCTGACGTCACCTGCTGGCCCTGGCCACTCAGAGCAGTCCAGTGTGCCAGCACACCTCTGAATCCAACATGGCAGAGGTCTGGGGCACGCTGGAGGAGCTCTGGGCACCTCCCATGGGAGGTGCAGGTCAGGGGAGTGGTCACTTCCCTTTCCTTTGTCCGGTTTCGCGCCAGAGCAGGGCTGGGGGATCCCTGAACCGGTGTAGACTGGCTTATGCAGAGATGGGCACCATCTGTGCCCATCAAAGCATTTCCAGAGGCTGGGGGAGGTTACTCCTCCCCAGCCCTGACACTTTTTTCCAAAGGGAGAGGGTGTAACACCCTCTCTCTGAGGAAGTCTTTTGTTCTACCTTCCTGGGCCAGGCCTGGCTGGACCCCAGGAGGGCAGAAACCTGTCTGAGGGGTTGGCAGCAGCTACAGTGAAACCCCGGGAAAGGCAGTTTGGCAGTACCCGGGTCTGTGCTAGAGACTCGGGGATCATGGAATTGTCTCCCCAATGCCAGATTGGCATTGGGGTGACAATTCCATGATCTTAGACATGTTACATGGCCATGTTCGGAGTTACCATTGTGACGCTATACATAGGTAGTGACCTATGTATAGGGCACGCGTGAAATGGTGTCCCCGCATTCACAAAGTCCGGGGAATTTGCTCTGAACGATGTGGGGCACCTTGGGTAGTGCCAGGGTACCCACACACTAAGTAATTTTGCCCCCAACCTTCACCAGGTGAAAGTTAGACATATAGGTGACTTATAAGTTACTTAAGTACAGTGGTAAATGGCTGTGAAATAACGTGGACGTTATTTCACTCAGGCTGCTGTGGCAGGCCTGTGTAAGAATTGTCAGAGCTTCCTATGGGTGGCAAAAGAAATACTGCAGTCCATAGGGATCTCCTGGAACCCCAATACCCTGGGTACCTCAGTACCATATACTAGGGAATTATAATGGTGTTCCAGTATACCAATGTGAATTGGTGAAATTGGTCACTAGCCTGTTAGTGACAATTTGGAAAGCACAGAGAGCATAACCCCTGAGGTTCTGGTTAGCAGAGCCTCAGTGAGAGTTAGTCATCACACAGGGAACACATACAGGGCACACCTATGAGCACTGGGGCCCTGGCTGGCAGGGTCCCAGTGACACATACACTAAAACAACATATATACAGTGAAATATGGGGGTATCATGCCAGGCAAGATGGTACTTTGCTACACAACCCCCCCCCCCCAAACGAAGGACAATAAGACTAGCCATGACCTGATGAGTCTTCATTGTCTAAGTGGAAATATCTGGAGAGTCCATCTGCATTGGAGTGGGTACTCCCAGGTCTATGTTCCACTGTATAGTCCAATTCCTGTAGAGATATGGAGCACCTCAACAATTTAGGGTTTTCACCTTTCATTTGTTTTAGCCAAAGTACAGGTTTGTGGTCTGTCTGAACAATGAAGTGAGTGCCATACAGGTATGGCCTCAACTTCTTCAGTGCCCAGACCACAGCAAAGGCCTCCCTCTCTATAGCAGACCAACACTTTTCTCTAGGGGTCGACCTCCTGCTGATAAAAGCAATGGGTTGATCCTGGCCCTCTGAATTGAATTGTGATAAGACTGCCCCTCCCCCTAATTCAGATGCATCAGTTTGAACAATGAATTTCTTGGAGTAACATGGGCTTTTTAGGACAGGTGCAGTGCACATGGCCTGTTTGAGCTCCTCAAAAGCTTTCTGACAGCTAGCTGTCCACAATACCTTTTTAGGCATTTTCTTGGAAGTGAGATCATTAAGTGGGGCTGCAATGGAGCCATAGTTTTTAATGAATCTCCTGTAATACCCAGTGAGGCCTAGGAAGGCTCTTACCTGGGTCTGAGTTGTAGGGGGAACGCAATCCATGATTGTCTGGATTTTCCCCTGAAGTGGTGCAATCTGTTCTCCAACTACCAGGTGTCCCAGATAAACCACTTTCCCCTGCCCTATCTGGCACTTTGAAGCCTTGATAGTGAGGCCTGCCTTTTGCAGGGCCTCTAAAACTTTCCACATGTGGACCAGGTGATCATCCCAGGTGGAGCTAAAGACAGCTATATCGTCCAAATATGCTGCACTAAAAGCCTCCAACCCTTGCAGGACTGTGTTCACCAACCTCTGAAACATGGCAAGTGCATTTTTCAAACCAAAGGGCATTACTGTGAATTGGTAGTGCCCGCCAATAGTTGAAAATGCTGTTTTTGCTTTAGCATCCTCTGATAAATTGATCTGCCAATACCCTGCAGTCAAATCAAAGGTGCTTAGATACTTGACAGATGCCAGTGTATCTATGAGCTCAACTGCCCTGGGTATAGGGTGAGCATCATTTTTTGTTACCTGGTTGAGACCTCTGTAATCTACACAAAACCTCATCTCCCTTTTCCCATCTTTTGAGTGAGGCTTCGGTACAAGCACCACAGGGGAGGCCCATGGGCTTTCAGAATGTTCAACCACTCCTAGTTCAAACATTTTCTGAACTTCTTGTTTTATGCAGTCCCTGACATGGTCAGGCTGCCTATAGATCTTACTTTTGACAGGCATGCTGTCTCCAGTATCTATAGTGTGCTCACACCAAGAAGTGGTGCCTGGCACAGTAGAAAAGAGTTCAGAAAACTGACCTAGGAGATTTATGCAGTTGTCTTTCTGCTCAGCAATGAGACAGTCTGCCAAAACTACACCTTCCACTAGAGCATCCTGTTCTGTGGAAGAGAAGAGATCAGGGAGAGGGTCACATTCTTCTTCCTGTCCTTCATCTGTTGCCATAATCAGGGTGAGATCAGCCCTGTCATAGTAGGGTTTTAGGCGATTGACATGGAGCACCCTAAGGGGACTCCTGGCAGTGCCCAGGTCAACCAAGTAGGTGACCTCGCCCTTCTTTTCAACAATGAGATGGGGTCCACTCCATTTGTCTTGGAGTGCTCTTGGGGCCACAGGCTCCAGTACCCACACCTTCTGTCCTGGTTGGTACTGAATCAGAACAGCCTTCTGGTCATGCCATTGCTTTTGGAGCTCTTGGCTGGCCTGAAGGTTTTACTGGCCTTTTTCATGTACTCTGCCATTCTGGATCTTGGGCCAAGTACATAGTCCACTATATCTTGCTTAGGAGCTTTTGAAGGTTGTTCCCAAACCTCCTTCACAAGTGTTAGAGGACCTCTTACAGGGTGCCCAAATAGGAGTTCAAAGGGGCTGAAGCCCACAACTTTCTGGGATACCTCCCTGTAAGCAAAAAGGAGGCAAGGTAACAGGACATCCCATCTCCTCCTGAGTTTTTCAGGGAGTCCCATTATCATTCCTTTGGGAGTTTTATTAAACCTCTTTACCAGTCCATTTGTTTGTGGATGATAAGCTGTGGTGAATTTGTATGTTACACCACATTCCTTCCACATGGCCTTCAAGTATGCAGACATAAAGTTGCTACCCCTGTCTGATACAACCTCTTTTGGGAAACCCACCCTGGAAAAGATTCCCAGGAGGGTTTTTGCCACTGCAGGAGCTGTAGTGGTCCTTAGAGGAATAGCTTCAGGATATCTTGTGGCATGGTCCACTACCACCAAGATAAACCTATTACCTGAAGCAGTAGGAGGGCCAAGGGGGCCAACTATGTCAACCCCTACCCTTTCAAAGGGAACCCCAACCACAGGCAGTGGAATAAGGGGAGCCTTTGGAGTGCCACCAGTCTTGTCACTGGCTTGGCAGGTCACGCAAGACTTACAAAAATCTTTTGTGTCCTCTGACATCCTAGGCCAGTGAAACAGGGGGACAAGCCTTTCCCATGTTTTAATCTGACCCAAATGTCCAGCCAAGGTAATATTGTGTGCCAGAGTTAGGAGGAACTCTCTGTACAGCAGGGGAATGACCAATCTCCTGGCTGCTCCAGGTTTTGGATCTCTTGCCTCTGTGTACAAGAGGTTGTCCTCTCAGTAAACTCTATGTGAGTCACTGACATCCCCATTTTGTTGTTTGCAGCTTGCTGTCTGAGACCCTCTAATGTGGGACAGGATTGCTGTGCCACACTCAGCTCCTCCCTGGCAGGTCCCCCTCCACCCAAAAGCTCAGCAGTGTCTGCTTCCAGCTCCTCTGGTGAAGGTTCTGCACAGGGGGGAAATTCTTCTTCCTCAGAAGTAGAATCATCTGTAGAGGGAGGGATAGTGGGTAGGGATTTACCCTTACTAACCCTAGCTTTAGGGAGCACTTGGTCCATTGTTCCAGGATCCAAGTCACCCTGTCCTTTTTGCTTTTTGGCCTGAGCGCTTGTCAAAGCAAAAAAATAAATATGCCCAGGAATGCCCAGCATTCCTGCATGAGCCTCCAACTCCACTTCTGCCCAAGCTGATGTCTCTAAATCATTCCCTAGTAGACAGTCTACAGGTAAATCTGAGGCAACCACAACTTTCTTTGGACCATGTAGGCGGACGTCGCTCGCCTACGAACATCCAGAATTGGCGTTCGCCCGACGCCTTCCCCGACTTCCGCCCACGTCGTCATGGAGACGCGTGGAGGCGGAGACGGCAATCGGCCCCAGACTTCCGGGTTGCCGGAACTTTAAATAATGAAGACGCCGCGAACGAGAGGAGAGAGGAGAAACCGGAGCCAAAGGATTTCCATCGAGCACCCGAACGAGGAGACCAGGAGCGGAGAGCAGGTCCCGACACAGAAAAGACGGCCGGAGCAGAAAGACAAAGAGGACACGAAGCAGCCTGCCACGGCCCAGGAGGGTCGTGGCTGCACAAGGTGCGGACCCTTTTTAAGGGCAGCAACAATAAGGGGAAAGAAGGGGAGGGGGAGGGTGGGAAAAGACAGGAGGTGAAAGACGGGGTAAACTCTCAGGGCACCCTGCCACTCAACTAATAGAGAGAGCAAAAACCCCCTCCTCCTCACAAAATCCTAACCATCCCACTAAAGTAAAAATTCCACAAGACCTATTAGTGTTTGTTTAGTTAGTCCCTCACTACTTCCCTCACAGCTCCACCCCTCCCCTCACTAATCACAGAAATCAGTAGACCAAGAAAATACCGTCCCACTTACCTGCTGTATCCTCTTTTGTTCTTCCGAGGGAAATCGTAGACCCAGGGGAGGACACCTGAAACTCGCCACCTGGAAAAGAAAAATTTAAGGAAACCATTAAAGACCTGCGAAGTCCTACAGATTGGAGGAAGAGCAACAAATGAGAGGAAAAAAAGGCTACCATCCTATCACTGTGTTCCACTTCTCCTAGAACTTAAAATAAAGAAAGAAAAACCCCTGTTAAGGGTTAAAAATCTGCGTCTGTGTTCTCTGTATCCCAGATCACAACCCCAATCCCCCACAGTGGTGTCAGAAGTGGGATTAGGGTCCCGACAGGTTACAGAGACAGTGCTATCATGGAGGACAAACCCGGTCTCGAGGACATGATTAAACAGCTTGCGGAAGGTCAGTGCCACCTCCAGTTAGTGTGGGAAGCACAACAAAGAGAGGCCAAGGAGGACAGAGAGGCACTGCAATCCGCTCTAAAAAGTCAGGCGACTATCATGGCCAGTAATCAACTGGTCCATGAGACTGCGTTAAAAAAATTAACCAACACCATCGCTGCCAGCAAGGTGCATCCAAATGTGCCAAGTTCGGTATTGCAAAAGTATCAGGAGGGGGAAGACCCTGATTCTTTTTTCACGAACTTCGAAAGAGTAGCCTCCTCCGCCCAATGGCCTGAAGATAGGTGGGGCCAATACATTGCCCCCCTCCTAACGGGCACTCTTCAATCTGCTTATCAGGCTGCCAATCCAGGTGGTATCACCCCATACTCTGAGATAAAGAAAAGTATTTTGGAGCGTATGGGACATGACACTGAGTATTACAGGGCAAAATTCAGAAAGGTAAAATGGGGGCCCAATGAAGACCCGCGAACCTATTATTACCGGGTGAAGGACCTGGGACTAAAATGGCTGGGACCCATAGGGACTGACCGTGAGGACGTTATCAAAGTGATAATCCTAGAACAGTACTTAGATTCCCTGCCGATCAGCACCCGAAACTGGATAAGGCAACACCCAAAAATAGACACCGAGACGGCCGTCGAGCTAGCATGCGCCTACCACAGGTCAGGGGAGGTTAAACATCAGCCAACCCGACCTTTGGGGAAATTGCCTATAACTCCTCCTCATTTTTCTCCCAGACGAATAACAGAAGAACCAGGACCCTCACGCAGTACGGAAAGAAGTCCCATGCAACAACCTCAGTGTTTTAGTTGTGGGGAGTGGGGTCATATCGCCTGCGGATGTCCAAAAAAACATGAGGGAGTAGAACCGATGGAAATAGGCGTGACTCGGGGAAGGGTTCTATGCCTGGGAAAAATTGATGTGTCCTTTAAACACCCCCTTAGGATAAATGGGTCTCCGGTCATGGCCTTGATTGACTCCGGATACAGTCAGTCGGTGATCCGTCGTAGTATAATACACCCTGTACCAGAGACTGATGATCAGTGGGTAACCATATGTTGTATTCATGGAGACCGTGCTCAGTATCCACTTGCAAGGGTAGAAGTTGGATGGAACACTCACCTTGACCCTCTCTCCATGGGGCTCATGGATAACTTAATAGAGGAGTGCGTTATTGGGACTGATTATCAGAGATTCTACGAGATTCTGGATCAAACACGGAAACATAATCCAGTAGATGAGTGGTGGGGTACGGCCCCTTTCTGGGATGACTCCATATGTAGCCCCCCCACAAGGAAAAAGTTGACCCGGAAGGAAAGGAGAGCAGAGAAACATAAATTTGTAACCAAACCAGAACGAAAAGAAGAGGGGAGATTGGTGGCCAATATAGACACTGCCCCCATGTCTTTTAGAATGAGTCAACATGAAGATCCTACCCTAGTGAATGCCTGGAAGACTGCCAAAAATGCCCCTACTGGGGCGGTAGGTCCCTACTTCTTGGTACACAAGGACTTGCTGTATAGAGTAATCACCAGCGCATATAAGGAAAAGAGGCAGCTCATAGTCCCCGAACCATATAGAACACAGGTCCTCTTTCTAGCCCATAACCAACCGGGGGAAGGTCATTGTGGCCGGGAGAAAACAGAGGAATATTTACTAAGACGGTTTTACTGGCCCGGAGTATATGCACATATCCGGCGATATTGTGCCCACTGTCCGAAATGTCAAGTGATAGAACCAGGAGCCATTAGGAGAGCCCCGTTACGGCCATTACCGATTATTGATACTACCTTCAAACGTGTCGGTATGGACCTAGTTGGGCCCCTTCTGCCATGCAGTAAAGGACACACTCATATTCTCGTTTTAGTAGATTACGCGAGCAGATATCCTGAGGCAATTCCACTCACTGGTATCACCACTAAAGCAGTTGCACAAGCAATGATAACGTTCTTTGCCCGAGTGGGGTTTCCTGAAGAACTTCTTACCGACCAGGGAACACCGTTCGTATCTGGACTGATGAAACAGATATGAAAGTCCCTAGGTGTTCTCCAAATCAAGACATCAGTTTATCACCCACAAACGGATGGTTTAGTGGAACGATATAATCAAAACCCTTTTGAAGAAAATAGTGAGCGAAACTGGGAAAGACTGGGATCAAAAACTTCCCCTAGTTTTATATGCAATAAGAACTCACGAGCAATCCTCTACCGGGCATAGCCCGTTTGAACTTGTATTTGGGAGGCAACCTAGAAATCTACTAGATATGGCGGCGGAATTATGGGAAGAGGAGAATAACGAGGAGCGACCCATCCTAGACTATGTTCACAAATTAAAAGTCCATCTCCAGACCGTGTGGGAGGAGGTGAGACAACATTTAGAGAAGGCACAAGACACTCAAAAAAATTACTATGATCAGGGTACTAAACTACGGGTACTACAACCCGATGATAAAGTATTAATCCTCCGACCCACCTCGGAACATAAGCTGATAGCCAAATGGCAAGGGCTGTATTGGATAATAAAAGCGGTCACACCGGTTACCTACTTGGTGGAACTAAACACCCAACCCAGACGAACCCAAATTTATCACATCAATCTATTAAAGAAATGGGAAGATCCGGAAAATGGAAGCCATGCACCAGCAAGGGCGTACCTGATCACCCCGAATCAACCACTAGCATTAGAACTATGTCCCATCTCCCAAGTAGACCCACAAAAACTTTCCAGGGTCAATGAGTCCCTTTCTGAGATGGAGACACAGCAAATAATGAAGCTTATTCAAAGTCATGCCCGTTTCTTCTCCGAACTGCCAGGCAAAACTTCTTGGGTCCAACATCATATACGAACACCTGAGGGCAAAATTGTACGCCAACGTCCCTATCGTATCCCCGAAGTGAGGAAAATCCTTATAGAGGAAGAAATAACAAAAATGTTATCTCTTGGAGTTATTGAGACGTCCACCAGCCCATGGTGCTCTCCTATAGTACTGGTGCCGAAACCGGATGGGTCGGTCCGCTTCTGCATCGACTTTCGGAAACTCAATGAGGTATCACTTTTTGATACCTATCCCATTCCCCGGGTGGATGAGGTGTTAGAAAAAATCGGACAAGCCCGCTTTATGACCACTATTGACTGGACGAAGGGATATTGGCAGATTCCCTTAGCTCCCTCAGACAAAGAGAAGACAGCGTTCGTTGCCCCTTCGGGGTTATATCAATTTACCGTCCTCCCATTCGGCCTTCATGGTGCCCCGGCTACGTTCCAACGGTTGATGGATCGTCTTCTGAGACCCTTCCATGACTTTACGGCTGCCTATCTCGACGACATTGTAATTTTTAGCTCTACCTGGTCAGACCATCTCCTACACCTAGGAAAAGTATTCTCAGCGTTAGCAGCCGCAGGCCTTACCGCCAACCCAAAAAAATGTGTCCTAGGACAGACCCAGATTTCCTATCTTGGTTATGTCATCGGTAAGGGAGTACTGAGTCCCCAAAAAGATAAGGTAGCCACCATTAGACAAATACCACTTCGAAAGACTAAGAAGGAACTCCGTTCATTCCTGGGGCTGGTAGGGTATTACCGATGGTTCATACCTCAGTACTCGACCATTACAGCCCCCTTGACTGACCTATTAAAGAAACAGTACTCAAATACCCTTCCCCCTTTTTCCCCCGCGCAACTCCAGGGATTTCCCTGGCTAAAAGAAGCCCTATCTACTGAACCCATATTACGATGTCCCGATTTTTCCAGACCTTTTCATCTTTTTGTCGACGCCTCGAATGTAGGATTGGGGGCCGTATTAGCACAGCCAGATGAGCAGGGGTACAATCACCCCATTGTGTATATCAGTAGGAAGTTGTTACCTAGAGAACTAA
This sequence comes from Pleurodeles waltl, assembly GCF_031143425.1. Classification (NCBI taxonomy): domain Eukaryota; kingdom Metazoa; phylum Chordata; class Amphibia; order Caudata; family Salamandridae; genus Pleurodeles; species Pleurodeles waltl. The sequence goes on along the minus strand of NC_090444.1, from coordinate 54,656,849 downwards.
ACTACCCTACCATCGACAAGGAATGACTTGCCATAAAGTGGGCGATAGAGTGTTTACAATATTACCTCCTGGGGCGTCCTTTCATCCTTTACACTGATCATGCCCCCTTAACATGGTTGTCTTCCCATAAGGATACCAATTCACGTGTATTACGCTGGTTCCTTGAATTGCAACCCTTTACATTTCAGGTCCGTCACATCCCAGGGGCACGGCAGTGTCCCGCTGACTTTCTCTCCCGCTGTCCGGACTCCACGGTACTCTACCAGTCCCGTTCATGGGAAGGGGTGTGTAGGCGGGCGTCGCTCGCCTCGCCTCCGAACATCCAGAATTGGCGTTCGCCCGACGCCTTCCCCGACTTCCGCCCACGTCGTCATGGAGACGCGTGGAGGCGGAGACGACAATTGGGCCCAGACTTCCGGGTTGCCGGAACTTTAAATAATGAAGACGCCGCGAACGAGAGGAGGGAGGAGAAACCGGAGCCGAAGGATTTCCATCGAGCACCCGAACGAGGAGACCAGGAGCGCAGAGCAGATCCCGACACAGAAAAGACTGGCCGGAGCAGAAAGACAAAGAGGACACGAAGCAGCCTGGCACGGCCCAGGAGGGTCGTGGCTGCACAAGGTACGGACTCTTTTTAAGGGCAGCAACAATAAGGGGAAAGAAGGGGAGGGGGAGAGAGAGAGAGAGGGTGGGAAAAGACAGGAGGTGAAAGACGGGGGAAACTCCCAGGGCAACCTGCCACTCGACTAATAGAGAGAGCAAAAACCCCCTCCTCCTCACAAAATCCTAACCATCCCACTAAATTAAAAATTCCACAAGACCTATTAGTGTTTGTTTAGTTAGTCCCTCACTACTTCCCTCACAGCTCCACCCCTCCCCTCACTAATCACAGAAATCAGTAGACCAAGAAAATACCGTCCCACTTAACTGCTGTATCCTCTTTTGTTCTTCCAAGGGAAATCGTAGACCCAGAGGAGGACACCTGAAACTCTCCACCTGGAAAAGAAAAATTTAAGGAAACCATTAAAGACCTGCGAAGTCCTACAGATTGGAGGAAGATAAACAAATGAGAGGAAAAAAAGGCTACCATCCTATCATTGTGTTCCACCTCTCCTAGAACTTAAAATAAAGAAAGAAAAACCCCTGTTAAGGGTTAAAAATCTGCGTCTGTGTTCTCTGTATCCCAGATCACAACCCCAATCCCCCACAGACCGGTAAACCCTCCCCCCCCAGTTGAGATTCACAACAGCCATGGGGTGGCTAAGAGAGTTTTTATGAGCGTCTGCCACTTGGTACTGGTGACCAAGTAGTTGTTTTTCAGGGTGTACCAGTTTCTCTATTACCATGGTAACACTGGCACCTGTGTCCCTGTAGGCCTGAACCTCAACACCATTGATTAGGGGCAGTTGCTTGTACTTATCCATATTAAGGGGACAAGCAACCAAGGTGGCCAAATCAATGGCACCTTCAGAGACTAACACAGCCTCTGTGGTCTCCCTAACAAGACAAACCCCAACTAAATTACCAAAAGTGAGCCCAGCTACTCCCTTGGATCGGCTATTAGTAGGTTTGCTCCCACCACCACTGCTATTACTAGGGGCACTAGAGGTTGCAGTAGGGATTGTGGTAGTGGGAGGCTTGGTACTTTTCCTTGGACAATTGGCATCAGTTGTCCAATGACCTTTAACTTTACATAAATAGCACCATGGTTTTTTTACTTGATTAGAAGAGGGTTTGGACCCACCATCCCCACCAGAGTGTTTTTGTGGGCCTGATGAAGACTCATTTTTAGATTTGTCCCCACCCTTGTCTGAAAACTTACCATCTTTCTTCTTGCAATCCTTGTCACCCCCTGTATGAACTTTTCTGTTCACTCTTGTTCTGACCCATTTGTCTGCCTTGTTTCCCAATTCTTCAGAAGAGGTCAGATCTGAGTCCACTAGATATTGGTGTAACAAATCAGACACACAGTTATTCAGAATATGCTCTCTCAGGATTAGATTGTACAGGCTTTCATAGTCAGAAACTTTACTGCCATGTAACCACCCCTCCAAGGCCTTCACTGAATAGTCAACAAAGTCTACCCAGACTTGTGAGGACTCCTTTCTGGTTTCTCTGAACTTAATCCTGTATTGTTCAGTGGTTAAGCCAAATCCATCTAAGAGTGCATTCTTCAAAACTGTAAAATTATTGGCATCACTTTCTTTAACAGTAAGGAGCCTATCCCTACCCTTTCCACTGAAAGATAGCCATAGGATAGCAGCCCACTGCCTTTGAGGGACCCCCTATACCATACAGGCCCTCTCAAGTGCAGCAAACCACTTGTTAATGTCATCTCCCTCCTTGTAAGGGGGAACTATCTTATGCAGATTCCTAGAATCATGATCTCCCACAGGATTGCTATCAGGAATACTGCTGCTGCCACCATGGGGTCCAAACCCCAACCTCTGTCTCTCTTTTTCTAAGTCTAGGGATTCCCTGTCTAGAGCCAGCTGTTGCTGTTTAAGCTTCAGCCTGGTCTCTTCCACTCTTAACTTATTGAGTTCCCTTTCTAACATTTTGTCATCAGGGTGGGTGGGTTGGGAATGTTTTGACACAGAAGAATATTTTGAATGAGCAGAGGGAGACCTGTCCCTAACAGTTGGCACCCTAACAACCTGGCCTCCAGGAACAAAAACATCCCTACTGTGATAGGAGCTTCTATTACTACCAGCTATGCTAGGTGTTCTGCTAAGGGGCAGATTAGGAAGAGAACCCTGTACCACTACCTCAAGGGGCTCCCCTGAGTCAGAGTGTGAGCTGTCTACTAACTTTTCCGATGAAGTGCCACCCGGGGCCTTATCATTCTCAACAAGCATATTAGACAGCAATTCTCTAGAAGGGTTCTTTCCTACCACTAAACCTCTCTCAATGCAGAGACTCCTTAGGCTCTTAAAGTTAAGGTGCTAATAAGTTGTATTAATTAAATTAAGAGGAGTTCCTACACCAGACATGATAGAAGAAAGTTTAGAGACAGATAAAAGAGAGAAATACTTTCAGGACTTTTTAAAGAAAAGAAAAAAAACCTTTTTCAACTTTTTGAAACTTTTAGAAAGTTTTAGAGGTACTTTTCAGCACTTAGCAGATAGTGTAAGAGAAGAAAAGCAACAGTTTTTGGTTAGGTGTAGATACACTGAACTTGTTTTGTATATTATTCTCTTATGAAAAGTACAATATGACAAAGTGGTAAGTAGTTACAAGTACTTATCCCACCGCTGCACAGCCAATGTAGGAGGCTGGCCTGGCTTGTAGTGGGTACCAAGGGGTACTTACACTCTGTACCAGGTCCAGTTAACCATATTAGTGTAGAAGAGGTGTTTCTAGCAGCTTAGGCTGATAGAAGGTAGCTATAGCAAAGCAGCTTAGGCTGAACTATGAGACATGCAAAGCTCCTACTATACCACTGGTTTCATATGCACAATATCATAAGAAAACACAATACACAGTTATACTAAAAATAAAGGTACTTTATTTTTATGACAATATGCCAAAAGTATCTCAGTGAGTACCCTCAGTATGAGGATGCCACATATACACAAGATATATGTACACAATACCAAAAATATGCAGTAATAGCAAAAGGAAGTAGTGCAAGCAATGTAAAGTTAGAGTAGATTGCAATAGGGGCACATAGGTATAGGGGCAACACAAACTATATACTCCAAAAGTGGAATGCGAACCACGAATGGACCCCAAACCTATGTGAGCTTGTAGAGGGTTGCTGGGGCTCTAAGAAAACAGTGAGGGTTAGTAAAATAGCCCACCCCAAGACCCTGAAAAGTAGGTGTAAAGTGCACCTATAACATCCAGAGAGCACAGAAGTCGTGATAGGGGGTTTCTGCAAGGAAGACCAACACCAGCAAAGCAACAACAGTGGATTTCCGGACCTGAGTACCTGTGAAACAAGGGGACCAAGTCCAAGAGTCGCGACAATGTCGAGAGTGGGCAGATGCCCAGGAAATGCCAGCTGAGGGTGCAAAGAAGCTGCCACCGGATGGAAGAAGCTTTGGTTTCTGCAAGAACGAAGAGGACTAGGAACTTCACCTTTGGAGGATAGATGTCCCACGTTGTGAAGAAGCTTGCAGAGGTGTTCCTACACAGAAAGACCGCAAACAAGCCTTGCTACCTGCAAGGGTCGTGGCTAGGGTTTTTGGATGCTGCTGTGGCCCAGGAGGGACCAGGATGTCGCCACTTGGATGAGGAGACAGAGGGGGCGCCCAGCAAGTCAGGGAGCCCTCACAGAAGCAAGCAGCACCCACAGAAGTACCAGATCAGGCACTTAGAAGAGGAGTGAACCGGAGTCCACCCGAAGTCAGAAAAGGGAGTCCCACAACACCGGAGGACAACTCAGAAGGTTGTGCACTGCAGGTTAGAGTGTCGGGGACCCAGGCTTGGCTGTGCACAAAGGAAATCCTGGAAGAGTGCACAGGAGCCGGAGCAGCTGCAAATCACGCGGTACCCAGCAATGCAGTCTAGCGTGGGGAGGCAAGGACTTACCTCCACCAAACTTGGACTGAAGAGTCACTGGACTGTGGGAGTCACTTGGACAGAGTTGCTGAGTTCCAGTGACCACGCTCGTCATGCTCAGAGGGGACCCAGAGGACTGGTGATGCAGTTGTTTGTTGCCTGCGGTTGCAGAGGGAAGATTCCGTCGACCCACGGGAGATTTCTTCAAAGCTCCTGGTGCAAGAAGGAGGCAGGCTACCCCCAGAGCATGCACCACCAGGAAACAGTTGAGAAGGCCGGCAGGATGAAGCGATACAAGGTTGCAGTAGTCGTCTTTCTACTTTGTTGCGGTTTTGCAGGCGTCCTGAGCAGTCAGCGGTCGATCCTTTGGCAGAAGGTGAAGAGACAAGTGCAGAGGAACTCTGGTGAGCTCTTGCATTCAGTATCTGAAGAATTCCCCAAAGCAGAGACCCTGAATAGCCAGAAAAGGAGGTTTGGCTTCCTAGGAATGAGGATAGGCTAGTAACACAGGTAAGAGCCTATCAGAAGGAGTTTCTGACGTCACCTGCTGGCCCTGGCCACTCAGAGCAGTCCAGTGTGCCAGCACACCTCTGAATCCAAGATGGCAGAGGTCTGGGGCACGCTGGAGGAGCTCTGGGCACCTCCCATGGGAGGTGCAGGTCAGGGGAGTGGTCACTCCCCTTTCCTTTGTCCAGTTTTGCGCCAGAGCAGGGCTGGGGGATCCCTGAACCGGTGTAGACTGGCTTATGCAGAGATGGGCACCATCTGTGCCCATTAAAGCATGTCCAAAGGCTGGGGGAGGCTACTCCTCCCCAGCCCTGACATTTTTTTCCAAAGGGAGAGGGTGTAACACCATCTCTCTGAGGAAGTCCTTTGTTCTGCCTTCCTGGGCCAGGCCTGGCTGGACCCCAGGAGGGCAGAAACCTGTCTGAGGGATTGGCAGCAGCAGCAGCAGCTGCAGCTGCAGTGAAACCCAGGGAAAGGCAGTTTGGCAGTACCCGGGTCTGTGCTAGAGACTCGTGAGATCATGGAATTGTCTCCCCAATGCCAGAATGGCATTGGGGTGACAATTCCATGATCTTAGACATGTTACATGGCCATGTTCGGAGTTACCATTGTGACGCTATACATAGGTAGTGACCTATGTATAGTGCACGCGTGAAATGGTTTCCCCTAACTCACAAAGTTCAGGGAATTTGCCCTGAACGATGTTGGGGCACCTTTGCTAGTGCCAGGGTGCCCACACACTAAGTAACTTTGCACCCAACCTTCACCAGGTGAAGGTTAGACATATAGGTGACTTATAAGTTACTTAAGTACAGTGGTAAATGGCTGTGAAATAACGTGGACGCTATTTCACTCAGGCTGCAGTGGCAGGCCTGTGTAAGAATTGTCAGATCTCCCTATGGGTGGCAAAAGAAATGCTGCAGCCCATAGGGATCTCCTGGAACCCCACTACCCTGGGTACCTCAGTACCATATACTAGAGAATTATAAGGGTGTTCCAGTATGCCAATGTGAATTGGTGATATTGGTCACTAGCCTGTTAGTGACAATTTGGAAAGCAGAGAGAGCATAACCACTGAGGTTCTGGTTAGCAGAGCCTCAGTGAGACAGTTAGTCATCACACAGGGAACACATACAGGGCACACTTATGAGCACTGGGGCCCTGGCTGGCAGGGTCCCAGTGACACATACACTAAAACAACATATATACAGTGAAATATGGGGGTAACATGCCAGGCAAGATGGTACTTTCCTACAGTGTCACTGTTGCAAATTTGGGCGGAGGAAATATGTCACACATGAGTCCTACTGCAGGACATATGGCAGGCTATTAGTAAGTAAAACATTTGCAGGCAAATCAAATGAGATGATGATGCAAATTTATCAGCAGACAAATATCACCAATTCTATTTCACATGAGAACTTCACGATGTGGAGTAACAAATGAGGGAGATAGTTCAATTTGAAAACAAAAAAAACTGAAATGGGCCTGTTATACGTAACTGACACACATATATATATATATATATATATATATATATATATATATATATATATATATATATAACTTTTGCTGCCATAGATTTCAGATTCCATTATTGATGTAATTTGTGAGGCCATAAGAAGCGCATCACAGAGGTGCAAGTCTTACTTATGTCAGTTACGTATATCTGGTATATTTTATAGTTTTTTTGTTTATAAATGGTAGTGTTTTTTCACTGCATTTCTATGTTTTTTTTTAATTTTAAGTTAAAATCTAACTACCTTTGTCATGTATGACCCATCTCTACCTTTTGGCCTGGGCCAGGTCTAGCACCCAACCCTCCACACAGATGGCCAAACACAGTGTAAGACTATGCATGGCAGAGGTTGGCCATAGGGCCTGGTCTGTGGGCAGGCCCTGCACCGAACCATATGTGGCAGCCAACCCCTTGCCATGCATTGCCTTTGGCTGTGGGTGGTGATGGAGTGGCTACAGGTCAAGGCTGAAACGCCGTCAACATGTACTGATGTTTATGTATAATACTGAGGGCAGCTTTTATTTGTTATGTTACTCCAATCACACTTGGAACTCACATACCCTCCGACTTTTGAAAAGTAATGCACTCTAGTCACATCACAGCAGCATAAATATGCCAAAATGCATTTTCATACGGCCCTTGTCATTTCAAAGATGGCACTCAAAAATACCAACCTGTTGCCTTTTAGACCTGAACAGGTGTTTATAACTCAGTGCATGGAGTTACATACTGTAGTAGGGGGCATATTTATAATCCCCTAGGGCCACCATGCGCCACATTAGCGTAATTTTTGTTTACACTGATGTGGACCAACAAGGTCAAAATCCTAGCTCCTTGTTTACAAAGTGGTGCAATGCATGCATTGCGCCAATTTGTAACTCTTTGTGCTCCATTATGCCTGTGCCAGGCATAATGTATGCAAAGGGGTCCTTCCCCTGTTAGGATGGGGCGGAAAAATGGCCTAAGAATCAAAGAGATTTCCTTGCGTTATTTTGTACGGCACTTTTAACGCCTGCTCAAAGCAGGCGGTAAAAGGGGGCTTCTATTATTTAGAATGGTCCCCTATGTGCTCTGCAGGTGTAGGGCCAATATTTTGGCGCTACTCCTGCAGAGTACATCAATAGCGTCATGAAAAATTACGCTATTGCCCCCTACTCTGCGCAGTGGTGCAATGTATTTTAAATATGGTGCACACATGGTAGCGTTAGGGGGGCGCTAAGGAGCAGCACCACTTTCCATAAATCTGCCCCTAGATGCGCTGGAACATTCCCAAGCATAAATAAGTTACACACTCATGCGGTGACTCAGTGCACTGCTATCTGCATTGGCCTCAGTCTCCATAAAGAAGCCAACCACCCTGCTGCAACCCATGTTTATGTTTGTGGATGTGCGCTGGTATTCAGCAAAGACTTAAAAATTAGCAAATAAGTGAATCAGAGAACTCAAACTGCCAAAAGATTATTTCTCTCTATATTACCCTTCAGTAATCCTTGTATTGATCCGCTTATAGTGACAGGGGAGTTTACATCCATGTGTACCCAGGGTACACAAAAAAAACTTGGGAAATGGGTACGCAACTGATATATTTTCCTTACCCCTTGTATCATGACTCTGTACCATTAGGAGTTCACATTCATCATTGTGGTAAGTGTGCTGTTTTGTGCCCACTATGACACTCAGGGGCACATTGTGCTACCTTAGCACCGCCATAGCATCATTGCCTTTGCCCCACGCCATATTTACAAAGTAGTGAAATGCACGCATTACGCCACTTTGTAACCCCTTGCGCCACATTATGCCTGCGCCAGACATAATGTATGCAAGGGGGTGTTTCTGTGCAGGAAGGCCCAAAAAAATGGTGCAGTGAAATGTACATCATTTCACTGCACCATTTTTTGCGTCATTTTTAATGCCTGCTCAAGGCATGCATTCAAATGACCCGCCCATGGGTCTGCCTTTGCTTTGCTGCTCTATTGTCGCTATTGACGCTAGTACAGGAAAGCGCCGCTACAGTGTCAAGAATTGTGACGATGTTGTGCTAACGAACGCCAGTGTGCGCCGCATTCTAAATATGGCACAACTATGGTGTCGTTAGGTGGGGCAAGGGTGAAGCAAGAAGAGTGGCACATCAGGACTGATGCACCACTTTCTTGTAAATATCCACCTTTGCATGCACACATGTGCGTGCAATTTGGTGACACGGTACACATTTTAAAGCACAAAACAATATTGCAGGTTTTTAATATGTGTTGTTTATTTGTTGTAATTTTTAGCTTTCAGGTAAAATGCATAAAACAACGTAACCCCTCAAAAAGAGGGATTATGTCATATATATATAAGTAAACAATTGTATTTAAGTTACTTACAGAGGGCACCATTTCTGCCCCTTGGGTTGTCCCCCATAGTAGATTAGATGTTTTTGATTATGGTCCTGATGAATTGCCATTGACCCTCTAGGACACATTTTGTCTACATACTGAACACTGGGACAGTCCACATCCCAGATGTTAGACTTTTTTTTACCTTAACAAGGACATCCACCCGGAATAACACTGATTTGGGTGTTAATTTTATTGATTGGCACCACCCCGATCTGCACTCACAGCACAAAAGAAGGATTGTTTTCAGACTGAACACCATCAGACAAACAGACAGGAAAAGATCTCTGTAGAAGAGCCCCCTGGCGGCTGTGTTGATTATTGGAGCTCCCCTCCGACAAAGAGGATAAACCTGTGACCAGGAGTAGTCTGGGGATCCATAGACCCCACAATGCTGATGACCTGATACTGAAACATACAGCTATGGTGGGTGAGGTACTGTGCATCCTATAAAGGCTACTCCTGTGAAACTGAAAGGACCTTTTTACCATAGTTTGGCTAATCTGACTTCTTTACAGAATAGCACTTCTTGTTTGCTAAGCACAGTATTGACTGGGAAGACGTGTGCTGGACCGAAATTCTCTCTTATTTCCCTCCAAGATATTTTGTTCTTTTTATTGCATGGGCACTTGCCAGTTTATGAGGTTGCACGGATCAGTGATGGTGCTTCTTCACAGGTCAATATGGCTCTATCTGTTGGGCATCACATGATCAATGCCTATTCAACTCTACTGCTGACTGAGTGCAATGGCCCTGCGTTGCGGGCTAGATTGGGGCTGGATTGAGGCTGTCACTTTTTTGCTCAGCAGTTTCTCTTATCTCAGGTGAGTTCTGCCGGTAGTTGCATGTTTATGAGAAGGAATCACTGCTTTATGAGTGGGGTAGATTGCCATGTGATTCATTCTGTAATATAGAATTGGGCACTGTCGCTTAATTTGGCAGTTTCTTCCTTCTCCCTGCCTTGCTTAGTACAACTCTTTGCTGTGGTTCAGATCTTTTCATTGCTGTAGAAGGATCCTACACCAGATGCAAGTCGTGTAGTTAAATAAAGAAACATTTGTGATTCCATCTAACAAGAGCCCCACATACAATGCAGGGCTTCTACTGATAACTATTTTGGAATAGTAACGAGTACTGTTTAAGAAAGAGCAATGCAGCATGTACGATGTCCATACGATCTCCAAAATGGGGCTATAATGAGGCATACACTTAGTACATTTGTTATAACTTTTGTAAATTTAAGGTTAGATGGACCACTGGTATTCAGCTTGGAGTTTCCAAAGAGATCTCTATGGTGTAAACATCACATTATCTAACAAGCTGTAATGGGATCAGAGCAGTGAATCTGTGCCCTGTTCATAGACAGGCTTGTACTAGTGCCGTACCTGTCACAGGGTCTATACATCCAAAGCCACAGCCATGCTGGCAGCACTTTTTGACCCCAAAACAGTTGCTGTCACTGTTGCATGTTCTGCGAAGAGGAATGATCGTGCAGGTATATTTAACTGTAGGGCACACACCAGACTTCTCTGTTAATAAAACAACATTTGCAGAAATAGTTCATGACTTTATGATGCAAAGTAATCAACTGTGGATTTCACATGCCAACTACACAATGCCCCCACCCACAGCTTTTCAGTAGGAAAAGCACCCTATAAGTCTCAGAATTGCTTAGAAAATGAGAAAGACTTATCAGTGTTTTGCCCTGGTTGAAATTACTAACATCGTAACTCAAGATATGTGTACATCACAGCAGACATTCATCACAGTCCCAGTTAGACACACCCCTGTCCTACGGAAGATAGTAGAGCAAAACACCTTCTGAAATGCATAGCGTGCTGCAAAATAAAAATGACACACACCAGAATGAATGTACTATGTGTCAAAATAATTATGATACCTGGCAGAGTGAATTTGAATTGAACCAAAACAAATATGAAACCTGGCAGAGTGAATATGATACTTAGTGATTAATATGAATAACACACACCGAATTGAATAAGAAATCTACTGAGATATATGTCAGTCATACTCAAATGAATATGGCCCTCACTGTAAACAATACAAAATCACTGGAACCAATACAATACTTATCAAAAAGAATGGGACACTCCTTGAAATGACTGACATATGCTAAGATGAATATGACATACGTTGAAATGAATATGACAGATTGAAATGACTATAAGGTACTGAAATTAATATATTATATTCTGAAAAGAAAGTAATGCACATTGAAAATAATATAATGTATACTAAAATGAAAATTAAACATGTTGCAATTAATTTGAATTGTGTTGAAATTAATATTACCCAGAAGGCAATGAATGTGAGATGAATGAAAATGAATATGGCTTGCGCTGAAATGAATGTAACCCCATTGAATTGAAGCTGACATGCTTTCAAATGAGATAACCAAATATGAAATACTCATAACATTTGTTAAAATGTATATGGCACATCTTGAAATTAATATGACACATATTCGAACTAATATGATATATGTCAAAATTGATAGGTTGCAGCTGAACCTTAATATGACAGGTGTTAATATGAATATGACGTCCATTGAAATAAAAATACCATTGATTGAAAGTAATATAACACATGTTAAAATGATTATGACATGAGCTGAAATGAGTATGACCTTCATTGAAATGAATTTGACATGTTTTCAAATGAATACGGGTAACCTTAAAATGATCATGACATTGATCACAATGAATATGGCTTGCATTGAAAGTAATATGATATACATTAACATGATTATGATATATGTTGCAATGGATATGATACAAGTTAAAATTAAGATGTGTTAATATGAATGAAGCATCCATTGAAAGGAATATGACACATGCTAAGATGAATATGACATGCATTGAAACGAATATGAAGTCAACATGTCTTAAAATGAATATGTTTAATGCTGAAATTAAAATGAAACTTGTCAAAATGAATATGTTATGCTTTGAAAGTGATGTGATACCCAGCAAAACACATATTTCATGTATTGAAATGAAATAATTAAATGGATATGACTAGTATTAAAATTATTATGACAGGTGTTAAGGTGAATATGACATCCATTGAATGGCATTCATTGAAAGGAATATGACACATGTTAAGATGAATATGAGCCACTTTGACATGAATATGACATCTGGTGAAGTTAATATGACCCATATCAAAATGAATATGACATTCATTAAAATGAATTTGACACTTTTTGACATGAATATTGAACTATGTGAGATAAATGTAGCATACTTTGAAATGAATAGAGCACATATCAAAGTGAACACATGCCATGTTTAAATGAATATTACCCTGTTTAAATGAATATGCTTGCATTGAACTGATGTTGATTTGCTTTAAAATTAACATTACATATTAAATGTAATATTACATATTCTCAAAGGGTTTGATATGTACTAAAATGAATTAGCTGAAATGAATATACCACACATTTAACAGAATATAAAACAAGGAAACCAGCCTTTACAACGCATCCATTACATGCATCAATTTATAACGCAGGTAAGTATTTCCACATTTGGCACACAGTACTTTATCACACAGGTAAGTATTTTTCTAAATAACACACTTTGCGGGTAGAGGGAGGTGTTAGAAATGGGGTCTCTAGCTGGCAGTGGTTTGCACCCTGTACAAGTAGGGACCCTCACTCTAGTCAGGGCAAGGGAGTCACACAGCTAAGATAAACCCTGCAAAGCCTTGGTAGCTTGGCATGAGCAGTCAGGCTTATCTCACAGACAATGTGCAAAGTATTTTTACAGGCACACACAATAACACAGTGAAAACACCACAAAAGTACTCCACACCAGTTTAGAAAAATAGCCAATATTTATCTGAATAAAACAAGACCGAAACAACAAAAAATCCAACATACACAAGCAAAGATACACATTTTCAAAGATTAAGGGCCTCATTACGAGTTTGGCGGTTCAACCACCATCTGCTTGGCTGTTGGACCACCGTATTACAATTCTGGCAGTCCCATAGGGGAAAGTCCACCAATGTCCCACTGGCACCACCAGGCAGCGCAGACAACCGCGGTGGCGAGGCCGGCCAAACAAGCCGATGGAGCCAGTGCTTCCGTTGGGAACATTATGATATTGCATACCGCCAACATGACTGTGGCAGTCCAACCACCACAACCCAGGAGGTGGAAATGGAGAGAATAAAGGAAGCAACTCACCTACAGGCCGTATTACACATCCTGTGCCACCATGGAGCCCATCACACATGTCCTGCAGCAGGTGCTGCTCAATGATGGACCAACACAGCACCCACATTGCAACACAATGGAAGGTCAATGGGATGCACAATAGGTTGTGAAACAAATATCCAAATCTCACAATGCAAACAATACCTGCAGAATAGCGATGGCATCATCAGCATTCATGGGAAGACGCTGCTCTGGGACACATTTCCCGGTGCACATGCCCCTAAAACTGCCTTTGCACAGGAACCGGCCCTTCATATATCTCAGGGACAAACAATATTTGAGCAGGGTGACATGCCTATCTGCCAAATGTGTAAATGCAAGTCAAGAAAGCACACACAACAGCAACAGCATAGGCCATACTTCTAGATGAAGTCGCTGTAAGGTACAAACATCAAAATGGACACAGGGTCAGTCAAATGCAAAGGAACCTACCACTATTGAACACCCTACATGTGTGGACAAACAAAACTCTACCTCCTACACATGAGATGAAAGTACAATCCATATCAGGGGGACAAATCTAACACCATACATGCTGACATTGGCCAACACTAGATGAAATACTTACCCTAGCAAACATAACACAATGCAATGACACCCCGATTGGATCAATACCCATATATCCATACACTGAACACCTGCCCTTGTCTTAGGTGACCAGCACTGCCCACTAAATCGGATATTGCAAACAACAGCAACTGGATCAGCAATCAGGGTGAAACACACACAACTGTAGGCATACACAAGTGATTCAGGAACAACATAAAGGTAGAAAAGTAATGGTAGGGCAAATGTGCTCCCAACAAAATAACAGCTTGGGTTTATTCAATTCAAATGCTGAAAAGCAAAGGCCATTGGCCACTCTATGTGAGTCCATGCACATTACTGTGCCCAACCTAGACTCCAGTCACTGCCAGGGACCCTCCACAGGAAGGGGTATCAAGTGGCAGACAGGCACCTCAGAGTCCATCCTTATGTGTGGTGTGGTCAGATTTGGGATGGGTGGATTTGGGAGTGGGGGCTTTTTCTTCAGAGGGGTGGGCATCTCCTTGTGGGGGGATGGGTGTGCGTGCTTGCAGGGGAAAAGGCGTGACATGGGAGGACCTGGATGTCGAAGGGATGGGTTGGGCTGTAGGTGGGGGCCTTTTGAGTTTGGGAGGGAGTTTGGAGGTAACAGGGGAAAGGGCAAGGTTGAAAAGAATACTCTCCTTGGGAAAACAGGTAGGGTCATCAGAAGGGATTGGGGAGTTGGAGGTTGATGGAGTGGTGGGCTTGTCTGTGGGTGTAGATGCCTTGGGTGTGTACATCTGCGAGGTATGTCTGTGTTTGGGTGCTGTCTATTATGTGAGTGGGTGTGGGCATTTGTGCATTTTAGGGGGGCTGGCAGGTGGAGGTACTGGATGATGAGGGATGGTGGATGTGTGTGTGTCTGTTCGGGTGGTGTCTGTGGGTATGCTGGATGTGGTGGATGTGTCTGTAGGTGTTGTGGTGGTCTCTGGGGGTATGGTTCCTGAGGAGTGAGGGTCCGTGGGTTGTGAGCTGTTGTCTGGGTGTATGGTGGGTGTGGAGGATGTGTCACTGGGTGTTGTGGTGGTGTCTGTGGGTATGGTGGATGTGGTGTGTGGGTAGGTGGGGGTGTCTGTTGAAATGGTGGCTGATGTGGTGTCTGTGGGTAAATGCCGAGTGCATGCATGCTGGTGTGTCTTGTGGTGTTTGTGTCGATGTTTGCTGCTTGTGTGTGTTGAGGTAGGTGCATGTGGATGTGTCTGTGTGCTTAGGACCGGTAGGGCAATAGGGAGTTTCAATTGGGAAGAGAGAGGTGGTGGGAGAGAGGGTTGGGGGGTGGATTACTGTCATCAGTGAGGAGGCCAGAGCCTGAAAAGATCTCTTTAGGCCAGAATAGAAAGCCTTCTAGGAAAGCATTTGTCTGATGAGGTTGGCGTGCTAACCCATGGATGTCATTCACAATGGCAATCTCCTCCACAGAGATATTTCTCAGGAGGTCAATCGTCTTCTCACTCAGGGCAGCAGGGGTAACAGGGACTTGTGCTGCGGTGGCTGGGGCAAAAGAGACTCCAACCCTCTTGGGTGAGTGGGCATGGCCAACTGGGTGGGAAGCAACAGGGAGGGTGGTGATAGAACTGAGGGTGGCGGACAAGGATGGTACAGGAGCAGGTCCTGATGGGTCCCCCACCACTAGGGAGTGGCACTGGAGGTAGAATATGAAGATGAGAAGATCAATCCTGTGTCCTCTGTGGCACTCCCCTCACCCTCCGGGCTACTGGATCCCTCCGTGTTGGTGGTGTCATGACTGGAGGCACTGTGGCCAGATGCTTCACCAGTTGGTTGCACCCTGTCTCATTCACTTGCCTTGGATGATGCTGCAAATGCAAGGGGGAAAAGGGTCACCACATGTTACTGATCACACTTGAACATCAGCTGTGATTAGCAAACATTACCATGATGTCAAGTAGTCCATAGCAACAAACTACATCCAGGTGCCTCCTACATGTACCATATCATATGCATGCATGCCACATGAACTGTCAACAGTTGCCCTCAGGAAAAACAGGATCTCAGACAACTCCAATTGCATGGGTGAAGTTGTGCAATCTCAGTAACCATTGAACAAGTAGGAGACCATATCACATTCAATGTTTTGCCTTGTGGAGCATACCTGTTACCTGTTGTCATACAATAGTAGGCCAATGTCAAGTTCATTCCAACAGATCCCACACAAGGTCATGTGGACATCTATTCATCACATACACAATAACACAACAAGAAATGATGTTCCAAAATCCTGCCATGTTCCTGACAACAGTACAGTATCCTGAAGAAGGTGACATGGAAATACTCAAGTCACACTGGAAACATATCAACAATGCACACTTCACCATGTGTAAATTGTACCAATGGAGTCATGGAGGTAGTACTAATGTTGCTCAGATATACTCCATATTTGGCATGGAAATGTATACTGTAAACAAAATGTGCAAATTGTCAGGGAGATATGTCTCTAAAATCCACAACACAATGAATTAGCTAGCCCCAGAGAAATCTTCACTGCTATATGGCACCCCTTACTATGACATAGTCTGATTGCATCAGCAGATACCATTAATCCTTTGTATGTTGTAGAGGCCCAGGGATTTGCAAGTACTTATAGAAGGCCCTCGAAATGTTGCCCAATGGGAAGCTACACCAATGTCTCCATTTTGGTCCTGCAAACCCAGATGTCCGTGAATGAATGGTTGTACCCAACCACATGTGATTCCAATATAACTGCAAGTCACTCCATGATGCATGCCAACAGTCAGGTAACAAATCTTCCCCATTTCACATGTGCAGTGCACTTTGCTACATGATGCCACATCAATGGCATGAAAATGGACATTCTGTGTAAAAACTCTATTCCTACCTGTCATGTACCTCATTGCTACTGCAGCCAAATGACCTGCAATGAAGGGTGAGGGTATGTGTGAGCTAACAGTCAATTGTGACACACTCCTGTCTGTGGCACCATTCCAAAGACAGGTTGGCATGCAAATATCTGTGAGGGAATACAGAAATCAGCCCCTGAACACAGGTAAATGATGCATGAAACAGCAGTGTACACATTTGATCAAAAGTGAACGAGACACATGCTAACATGTTGACACAAGGAATTTTGGCAACAGGGATGGGCCATAAATCATGTCAATGGACATTCCCCACTTACCAAAGGAAAGTTTTGATCTGTAGCTACACCCAAAGAACAATGTATGCTCTATCACATGTATGGTGGCCACCTTCACATGACAGACAGTAGTGAGGCACCAGCACTCGTCACACACTGAAAACAAGTGGCCTCTGGGGAGCAGACGCTAATTTATTCTCTTGGCAAGACACATGTCTGTGGACAGTGATCCACCACTTCTTTTTCTTTTGGCTGTAACACTGAGGAGTAGTGGTCTGTTGCGTATAATTTAGACCCACTACAACAACAAACCTTACTTGATTGATCGCTGTATACAGCCTTGTGTTGTCCCTGGAAAGCAATTGTTTTGTGGATTGCACTCAGTTGTGTCCCAGGTCCCTTGGTTAATAGGCAAGGCACATCAGTATACATAAAATTACATATCTACACAAACAGTCACTCATCTTGGGCATCACACATGGTCCATCCTCAGTCATCAGGAGGAGATGTCAGAACCTAACACATCAACTTGGCTAGTTGACAGGCAGGAGGTGGCTGCTGTGCTCCCCTCAAATGCCATCAAGGTCTGGGTATGCCACGGCCAGAATGCAGGCCTTAGGGGGGTCATGCTCGAACGTGCACACCGCCCACAGTGGGAGGACAGCCCAGGCTGGACCTCCGCGATCTTCCAGGCCTAGAGTCTCAGGTCCTCCCACCTATTGCAACAGTGCTCTATGCTGGCTATGGACCTCCAGGGACTGCACCTTCTGGGTGATGGCTCTCCAAATTTCCTTCTTCTGATGGGTGTTTACCTGTATGGATGCAAGAGACAAATCAAGTGATTACAAACACAAGTTTTTGCCCAAATGGAAACACCAAGCATAAAATGGGCAAATTGTCAACATACCACAAGTATGAAGCACATATGCCAATAAGTACAGGGACATTACTACACACTTTTGGATTCATCTGCACACTAACCCACTACCCTGCTCAAGTCCTACAATGACTAAGCAAGCCTACTGACATCAGGTAGCCCATGATCCAGCAACATGTACTGTGATGTGAGCCACAATGAAACACCACACTCCAAAGTGGTTTCTGAAGGGTAAACTCCTTAGGCCTGACTGGACAAACACATTTACACTCTGCAAAATTGACTCAATGCATACAGTCCCTACAGGCAACTACCATAGTACAGAATACACCCATACACTTAAGTGACAATGAAAGGGCTGGTTTGGTGGGTATGGAAAGTGTCTTCCCTGTGCATGTATGGACATGTGGCCTACCAAATGCAGACTCATTCAGCATCAATAACCAAGGACAGTTTGGATATGCTAAGTCTCCTATTAATGAATGGGACATAAGTGCAACAATGAGTAACTCACTTCATGATTGTAGCACCTGACATTGCTCACACACAATCAGTACAGATGTGACTTACCAACCAGTCAGGCCTTCTCTTGTTGCAGTTTTGATATCAGCTGGGGTATGGTGCTGGGGAAGTACGAGTGTATTTGGACAGGTGACCACTGGGCTGGTGCTTTGCAGTCAGATCACTCTTGTTACTGAAACAGTGCCTACTGGGAGTTGCAGTCAGGTCACTCCCTCTACTACACACACTTGAAAAATGATATCCTCCCAGGTGAGTACACTTCAATTGAGAGTTCACAAACAGGGTAATTGGACAAGGAACCACTGGGTGGTATTTGGAGTTACTGAAACAGTGCCTCCTGGGAGTTGCAGTCTGGTCACTCCGCCGACTACACACACTTGGCAAATGTTATCATCCCAGGAGAGTACACATTAACTCAGAGTTCACAAACAAGTGTTTTTGGACAAGTGACCACTGGGCTGGTGTTTGGAGTTACTGGAACATGGCCTACTGTGCTTTGCAGTCAGATCACTCTCTACACTACACACATTAAACAAATGGTATCCTCCCAGGGGAGGACACTTCAATTAAGAGTTCACAAACATCGGTCTTTGGGCAAGTGACCACTGGGCTGATGTTTGGAGTTACTGAAACAATGCCTCCTGGGAGTTGCAGTCCAATCACTCCCTCTAGTATACACACATGACAAATTGGATCCTCCCAGGTGAGTACACGTTAATTGAGAATTCACAAACAAGGGTATTTGGACAAGTGACCACTGGGCTGGTATTTGGAGTTACTGGAACAGTGCGTACGGGGAGTTGCAGTCAGGCCACTCTCTCTACTCCACAACACTTGACAAATGTTTGGTATTTGTATGCAGGGTGCATTTAGGTGTGAGCATACGTTTTCATCTTGGAACATACTATGAAACCTGGAATGTGTTTTTGTTACTGTGAGATTTCCACACAACATTCTGACATATGGCATGTGATAGGCCTTGGTAGCTGTGATATTGGATTCAATTATACAGATTGACAGTGTTACAACTCAGATACTCTGGGTATTGAATTTTGTTGAGGTACATCAGGGGTGTGGAAAATTTTAAAAAATCTGCTTGGCCAGGGGACAAAATGTAACAGAAATCTGCTTGTCCTGCGAAGACATCTGCTTGCCCCACATGCTCCATAAATCACTAATGTACATCTGCACAGTGGGAACCTGCATCTCCATCCTAGGGCCAACTCATAGCTGTCCAGCTTAAAAAATACTCCCATGTGATACTCTGATACATGTGTGGATCACAATAATTGCACTTCTTGGCAGAGCATATTAACTGTTCATGAGGCAGCAAAACCGCATAGCAGAGCTGCTGTGGTTCATTGAGGCAGTATTCACAAGTATATCGTCAAGTACACATTTACAAGAGGCAGTAATGGGCAGTTAAGTCAATCTTCCCTTTTACACTTCTGGGTGGATGTAGTGTGATTATACTATTGTGGACTCATGGCTACATTTCCACATTCGTCACCCACACCAGGAGCATATGCAGCACTGGCAGTAGTAGTACAGGTTCTCTTGGGCACAGTACTGGTATAGTAGTGGCAGAAGCAGAGTCAGCTTCCATAACAAAGAGATGCAGCTCAGCAATAAATGTTCAAGTTTGTCTCACTTAGATATGTAGGACATGTAGCAGCTATGACATCTTCACACTCAGAGTTGGAAACACTCGCCTGGCCGCTTGGGGAGTCAAATGCTAACTGACAAATGAGGTTTGTTTATGCTTTAGCTACCAGGATTTAGAAATCCAATATCAGCTTGTCAGCTGAACAAACACCCAAAAGTGCCACTGCTTTATTTTACTTTTATCTCCGTTGTTGTGTACTATGGCCATCTCATACCCCTTGCTGCAGCCTCCCATCTGGTACTCCCCTGAAAGACCAGGAAAGGTCTGTAGGAGGGAGATCGCGAGGGGGTTATACTAATACCGCAAGTAGAGCACAACCAACTCACTGCACAAACTCTCTCTGCTACCTACCCATGAAAGATGTAAATGTTTTAAAATACAGAAGGGCCCATCACATATATTGAGTTTTATACTCCAGCAATTAATGGAGATCTACAACTCTCCCCAACAAATCTTCCCAAGACTTTAGACAAATACAATAGAAACACACATTGTGCACGGACAGGAAAAAATACTGTACACACTATTAATAACAGGAACATAAAGCAATGTATACAGCATCTACCACTGTTGGTTGCGGACACAAAGTCCCTCTAGTAGAGGCTCCCACCTTTCAGTCCAATGCAAATGTAAATACATTTAGACAAAGTTGTGGTACTGTTTCTTCACAGAGGGCACATCTTTAGCCCAAAGCAGTTTGGGGCTGGGTTGCTAAAAAATATGTGCATGACAATTTGGGAATTGGTCGAGTCTTATTAGATGCCTGGCACAGTCTGAGGGGGAGCCTTTTACCTCAGTACTACTGCAACAACTTCTGCAACCAGATTATGTGTGTCCTATTTTGGACCAAAGACAGAAAGTAGACATTGGAAATGCTGGAGCACCATTCGGACGAAAGACAGAAAGTCGACATTGGGAATGCTGGAGCACCATGCATAAGTGTGAGTGAGCCACATACTTACACTTATAGTGGCAGGAGGTGTGTAAACCCACTGAGCTATTTTTCTTGCTCATTTGCCCTATTTTCCCCTTCCTGTAGGCTCTATGTTCTGCATGTTGAAGGATAAATGTCGGAAAGTGGCAAGTGCTTTGACCAGCACTTAAGAAAGCATGTACTGAGATTTATGCAGCAGGTGCAACCACATGCTGTGCTATGTTACTGATATGTTCTCTTCCCTCACACACCATAGAATGACTCCTCCCCTTGTACCTAGCTACAAAACCCAAATGTTGAAAGGATCATGGGTCAGATCACAGCGTTCCTTGTTGAGGCTGTGAGGAAGACAAATTCAGTCGGATCTGGCATCAAGTGAATATTTGTCTTAATTGGTGCAGAAGCAATGGGCGTAGAGCCGGCACTTGACTGCACCACTAAGTATAAACACAGACTGGGCCCGTCCACTGGCATTCCACATTTGTGCCAGGGTCTAATGCAGTAGGTCACTGGATGCTGGTAGTTTATGAACTGCTTCAGCCCCCCTCCCCCAACCCCGCCAGAAAGAGGAGAAAGTGTAGGCCATATGAAAACTTACCTTCCTGCCGCACGCACCGAAAGGAGTTGGTCGCATGTACTTATGACCATGGAGAACTGCAGAGAGTGCCTGCTGGGACTGAGATCTCTAAGCACAAGGCGCCAACATGGAAAGGAATGAGATCCCCGGGTGAGACAATAACTTACACTTCCCTACATACTAGAGTGAGGAATGCACTGGAGCAAAGTACAAAGAGAAGACTGCTAAATTACAGGAGTGAAAGGCCATCTCCTCCTCCACCCCTACCAGGACCCCACCCCAGCTGCTTACCAGAGAATGCTGGAAGTGCGTTGCATGAGAGCAATGTTCTTTTGCCAATTTGGGTGCAGCTTTTCTAGGGCATTGGGGCATTGAGATTGCCTCCATTTCAGGCCCTTGCGAAATGCACATAGATTCTTATTTTTTCTGCACAGTGCTGCTAACCCACCCCACCCCTCGTTTTCTGGCCATTCACATGCCATCATTGTGATGCTTTACTCATTGTTTAAAATATACATGTAATACAAACCATACAGCATCAGTCATTTCAAACATTCATTTCTGTCAGGAGTTCTTTTACGCTATCTGATCACATTTAGATAAAATCTCACTACATCTGGCATATTCACACTCTGTGCCAGTGGATTCACTCTACAGATGTACACATAGTATGTGCTGACTGGAGACAAAACAACGCACACCTGTTAAAGGTCTTTAGTAAAAAAACATATAAACTGTTTCCAAAAATAGAATAATATCTGGACTTCTGCTGCATAAATGTTTTCCAAAGCTTACAAGCTCGCAGCCAGGTCTCAGCTCTGCTGGGCACCCACGACGGCCTCTTTTACTTTGTTTTTGTTGCAGACTGCCCTTCATCATTAAAAACGCACCATTCGTACCCTTTAAAACTGGGATCAGCTGGAAGTCTCACAAAGACCACGTCTGTACCGCGGTTGCCCTGAAACAGATAAATCGGCTCTTATACCACTCGGATATTATGAGATTTTAAAACAAACTTCATGAAATGTTCTCCATCCATTATAGAAGCTCAAACCTGTGAGTGAAAAAGCATTTTTCTTTCCTCTTTCATTTCCTTAAATTCACTAGTCACGGTGAAACAGGTGAATGTTTGTTTTATAGTTTGGGTAGTTCTCCGTGACGGTCTCCACCCGCAACTCCCGCACAAAACCAACTGCACTTGCGCATCTGCTATTCCAGGCGCGGCCGCTCAGTGGGAGACATCTGCATGCTGAACTGCAGCTCGGGCCAAAAAACCAGGTAGAAGAGGCAGTCCCGTCAGCGCAAACAGGCAGCCGAGGCCCAAAGCCGGTAAGGCGCAAACAGTCTGAAGATGTGCACGATCAGCTCGCTAGGCAGCGACGCAGCACTCACCTCCCCACGCAGCGCACCCATGGGCACCCCTGCTCTCCCCGACCCTGTCACAAGCTGCTGCTGCCGCGGGCTCCAGTCTGCAAACACGACAACAACAACATTCAATGACGTTCGATTCCCTATGTTGTTGGGTTAATTTCATTGATACTGATTGGCTGTTTACACGAGAGTGCTGCAGCTCAATAAATGTTCATTTTAATTTAAGGTCTACTTGTCTCACGGACAAAAAAGAAATGAACACTTCTTGCCCCTCATGGAAATCCCCATGTCTCGGGCGTCGGGCGATAGGAATCCCGCATCCCTGTACATGAACAAGACAGTGGCAACAGCTAAGCTGTGAGCATGCATGACATTGCAGTTTTGTGACATTGTGTTGTGACTTGCCAGACTCCACTCCCCCAGTTATTCCTGCCAAGCCCTGAGGATGCAGGATGGCCAAGACCTTCTCCTCCCAGGAAAAGAGTCTTAACAGGGCACTGTGAGGGCCACTGCCAGTCTCCTTGGCCTCCAGCTGCTTCCTGGTAATCAGGGAAATGACCTTGTCCCTGAGGTTGTTCCACCTCTTCCTAATGTCCTCCTTTGTGCGCAGGATGGTGTCTACAGCAATCACTCTATCGGCTATCCTGTCCCACATTATAATTTCCCTACTGAGAGGATTGTAATGGAATTGTGGCTCTAACCTAATGATTTCATCCACCATGACTCTCAACTCATCCTCTGAAAATCATGGGTTTTGGGCTGTGACATGCCTAGAAATCAAAGGGGGATGAAAGTGACTAATTAAACAAGACAGGTGAATATGGGGAAAAAATAGATGATGTGTGTGAAAGGTGTAAAATGGGATGGGGGAAAAAAGCGCTGACTTATCACAAAAAATGGACAAAATGATGTGTGGTCTGTCTTGCTGTGCTGCAGTGGCAATACAAAGGATTGTGGTTTGTGAAGGGGTGTGTTTTATAGTGTCCTTTGTAGGTGTGTCCACTTGGCCAATGTGTGTCAGCTGTGTTGTTTGGAATTCATCCAGTGTGCACTTGTCTGTTACTTCGCTGAACGCGGACCGAGGTGGTTGACTGCCACGGCAACTGTGTGTTTGAAGTAGGCTTGGTGTTTGGTCCAGGTGCTGATGGCACTGGAGGTCAGACCGCCCTAAATCGAAGCCCCTGTGCCACTGGCGGTCTGCCTTTTTTGCTTGGCAGTTTGCCTTTTTTGCTTGGTGGATGATGGTCCTTCCTATATGAATCATAAAATGGTGTTCTGGGGACGGCCAGCGCGGCATTTGTTTGGGGACCGCCAACATGGCATTCTGGCGGCCTGACCACCAAACTCGTAATCAGGCCCTAAATATTGGTATAGCACTTAGAAACACAATAGCTCCAACTGAGGCTATCACGACGTCTTGACAGAGTCATTCTCAATAGTGCGACGCCACTCGGGTGGGAGTGTGGGCTGGTCACGGAGTCGCACAGACCCCAGGTTCAGTACCCTGGAAAATGAGGAAACAAAAACTACATGGAGTCAGGGAAGTGAGGCGTCACTGGAGTCGGTGTGGTGTTGGTTCCTTACTGCTACTGGGGAAGGGAGGCATTGGTTCATTACTGCTAGGCAGGAGAGGTGTTGGTTCCTTCCTGCTAGGCGGGAGAGGTGAGGCATCGGTTCCTTACAGTTGCAGAGGAGGTGATGCAGCATCAGTGGCGAGGCATCAGTTTCTTTTGACAAGGTGGGGTCGATGAATCCAGCAGGTCAAGACACAAGGCGTGTCACAGGTGCTGTGGTGGAGTAAGAGTTGGGTGTCACGAGCGTCAGTGACACTGCACTTGGGACTCAAGCTGTGGTGGGACTTCACAGGTGCTTTAGCGGTGTTGCACCTGCAACATTGGTCTCGATTTTTGTACTCAGTGGAGACCACGGCTCAGGTCTTTACAGCTGCACGGAGTCAGACCGAGGCACTTATTCCGAAGTCGCTCTGGAGTCGATGTACATGGTTTCTTCTTGGTTGTACCAGAACTCACTCCCAAGGGCACAGGAACTGGATTTGACACCACCTGGCAAGTCAGGACTCTTAGCAAGAGAGCCCAGGTGCTGGCAGATGAAGTCTTTGATGTACCTGAGACTTCTTAACAGGCGGCAAGTTCAGTCCAAGGCCTTAGGGAACCTATAGAAGCAGGATGTAGAAAGCAAAGTCCAGTTCTTTCACTCCCTGGACAGAAGCAGCAAGCAGCATACATTTGTGGGGTCAAAGATGTAGTACTTATACCCATTTCTGCCTTGGAAGAAGGAAAACCTAAAAGATACGTCTTTCTAGTGCACAAGACCCTGCTATTCCTGGCCTGGCCCCAGACACACTCCAGGGGGTTGGAGGCTGCTTTGTATAAGGACAAGCACAGACTATTTAGGTGCAAGTGTCAGCTCCGCCCACCACTCTAGCTCAGGAAGACCCATCAGGCTATGCATGGCACACCTCAGATCCCTTTAGGTGGCTGTTTAGAGTAAACTCACAAACATCCCCACTGTCATCCTGACCCAGATGTGTCACAGCCAAGCAGAGACACAGAATGTTGAAGCAATAAAATACCCACTTTATAAAAGTGGCAGTTTAAAAACCAACTTCACCAAAAGATGTATTTTTAAGTTGTGAGTTCAGTGACCCCAAACCCCTATCTCTATCTGCTACTAATGGGAAATTACACTTAAAAGATATTTCAAGGCAATCCCCATGTTACCCTGTGAGTGAGACATCCCTTGCAATAGTGAAAACTGAATTTAGCAGCATTTTACTATCAGGACATGTCCTACCTTTTAAATATACTGCACCTTGCCCATTGGACTGCCTTGAGCCAACCTTAGGGGTGACTTACATGCAGTAAAAGGGAAGGTTTGGGCCTGGCAAGTGGGTGCACTTGCCAGATTGAAATGGCAGTTTAAAACTGCCCACACAGACACCGCAGTAGCAGGTCTGGACATGTTTACAGGTCTACTCATATGGGTGGCACAATCAGTGCTGCAGGCCCACTAGTAGCATTTAAATTACAGGCCCTGGGCACACATCTTGCACTATATTAGGGACAGGTAAAAAAAAATATGCCAATCATGGATAAACCAATCATCAATACAATTTAGACAGAGAGCACTTGCACTTTAGCACTGGTCAGCAGTGGTAAAGAGCTCAGAGTCCTAAAGCTGGCAAAAACTAAATGCAGCACATAGTCAAAAACAAATATTAATTTTAATTAATTCATTTTTGTTCATATCATATCCTTTCAGAATATGTAATTTCAATATGTAATGTTAATTTTAAAGCAAATCCACATCAGTTCAATACAAGCCATATTTATTTAAACGGGGTAATATTAATTTAAACATGGCATGTGTTCACTTTGATATGTACTTTATTCATTTCAAAGTATGCTACATTTATCTCAAATAGTTTAATATTCATTTGAAAAAATGTCAAATTCATTTTAATGAATGTCATATTCATTTTGATATGGGTCATATTAACTTCACCAGATGTCATATTCATGTCAAAGTGGTTCATATTCATCTTAACATGTGTCATATTCCTTCAATGAATGCCATTCATTTCAGTGGATGTCATATTCACCTTAACACCTGTCATAATAATTTTAACACGAGTCATATCCATTTCAACATAGGTCCTATACATTTCAATATATGTAATATCCATTTTGATGTGTATCATATTAATTTCAAAGCATAACATATTCATTTTGACAAGTTTCATTTTAATTTCAGCATTGGTCATATTCAGTTTCGGGCATGTTGAGTTAATTTTGAAGGGGCTCATATTCATTTAAATGCGTGTCCTATTCATCTTAGAATGTGTCATATTCCTTTCAATGGATGTCTCATTCATATTAACACATCATATTAATTTTAACATGAATCATATCCATTACAACACATATCATAATCATGTCAATGTGTATCATGTTTCTTTCAATGCAAACCGTATTCACTTTGATAAATGGAATGTTCATTGCACAATATGTTCTTTTCAAAATAATACATTTTCATTGCAGTACCTTATATTAATTTCAATTTGTCATATTCATTCCAATGTATGTCATATTCCTCTTGGCATATGTCAGTCATGTCAAGAAATGTCCCATTCTTTTTAATGAATATTCTGTTAATTTCAATGATCACTTTATTGTTTACAGCGTGGGCCATATTTATTTCAGTATGAATGATATATATTTCAGTATATCTCTTATTCAATTCGGAGTGTGAGTTATTCATATTAATCACTAAGTAACATATTCACTCTGCCAGGTTTCATATTTGTTTTGGTTCAAGTCAGATTCACTCTGCCAGGTATCATATTTATATTGACACTTAGGGGGTGATTCTAACTTCGGCGGGCGGCGGAGGCCACCCGCCGAAGTTCCCCCACCAAAATACAGCTCCGCGGTCGAAAGACCGCTGAGGGTATTTTGGGATTTGCCCTGGGCTGGCGGGCGGCCGCCAAAAGGCCGCCCGCCAGCCCAGGGCAAATCAGCCTTCCCACGAGGACGCCGGCTCAGAATTGAGCCGGCGTAGTGGGAAGGTGCGACGGGTGCAGTGGCACCCGTCGCGTATTTCAGTGTCTGCATAGCAGACACTGAAATACTTTGTGGCGCCCTCTTATGGGGGCCCCTGCAGTGCCCATGCCATTGGCATGGGCACTGCAGGGGCCCCCAGGGGCCCCGCGGCACCCCCTACCGCCATCCTGTTCCTGGCGGGAGACCCGCCAGGAACAGTATGGCGGTAGGGGGTGTCAGAATCCCCATGGGGGCGGATGGAGGATTCTGCAGGGCAGCGGGAAACCGGCGGGAGACCGCCGGTTTCCTGCATCTGACCGCGGCCGAACCGCCGCGGTCAGAATGCCCTTAGGAGCACCGCCAGCCTGTTGGCGGTGCTCCCATGGTCGGTGACCCTGGCGGTCACCGACCGCCAGGGTCAGAATGACCCTCTTAGTGTGTTCATTCTGGCGTGTGTCATATTCAGTTTGCAACACGCTGTGTATTTCAGGAGGTGTCTTATATGGGGAGCTGTAATTTCAACATGAACGGCTTCCCATATAGAGTCCTTTAGAATGCCTGAAATTTCCCAGTTTTTCATGCAATGTGGGCAATGCACATCGTAACATGTGCCACACCCAGTGTACCCATTTGCTGAGGGAGCTTGATTAAAAGCTTTTTTCCAAAAACACAGCAAGGAATATGGTGTGAGGTATGGCGTCTCTGCAGCGCTTAGCATAAATAGCAAATTTCAGTGGTTTCTTGGTTCACTGAAACATAAGCAACCTTTAACTGTGTGTCTTTCTGTGAATTGCTATTTATTTTTTTATTTTTTATGTATGTCATTAACCTGCCACCAACCCTTCATCACTGTGTTTTGATGAGCACAATATGAGGTGCCCAGAAGGTTTGATCTTTGGCATGACCTGCAGCACCTGCCCGGGTATGAAAATCAAACTTTTACACTAGTTCACCTAGGCCCAGATTTAGGAAAAGTGGTGCTTCATTAAATGAAGGGCCACTTTTCTTGTGCCACATTGCGCCCCCACTAATGCCACCATGTGTGCACCATATTAATGATACTGTGCACGTTAGGATCAATTGCATCATAATTTCTGATGCTATTGTGGTACTTTGCAGGATGAGCGCCAAAAATGATGGCACTAATCCTCTAAAGTTCATAGAGGCCCATTATAAACAATTGTGTGCCTCAATTTAATGCCTGCACTGAGCAGTCATTAAAAATGACGAGAAAAATGGCGCAGGGGAATCCCACTTTTCTGGGCCTCCTAATGGAGGAACGCTCCCCTTGCATTCATTATGCCTGGCAGAGGCATAATGTGGTGCAAAGATTTACAAAGTGGCGCAATGAGTGCATTGCACCACCTTGTAAATTGGGCACCGCGTTTTTGTTAACCTACCTCCACACACCATAAAAAAATGATGCTAACGTGACACTAGGTGGCGCTAGGCCTTCTCTAAATTTGGGCATTAGTTTTTCCTGAATGTGTCCTCGTTTTTCTTGTTTCAGAGAGCCCTGGGCACCCACATGGAGTGTAGTGTGGCACGTCTCTCAGTGCCCTCCCATTTCTGTAGAAATTATTTTTCCACAGCTTCGTTTTTTTGTGTTTTTTTTACAACAATTGTGATTATCACCTTTCAGGGAAAAATTATACCCTTTTTCAGGCAATCTAGATGACAGAAATTATTTTTCAAAATTGTGACTTCAAACGGCTAAGATATACAAAACAATTTCAAACCCTTTCACTGGCATGTTTTTTAAATGTCAATCTCTCAAAAACTACTCAAAGGATTTACAGAAGCATGCTTTCCCAGAAAATGTCCAATTTCAAAGTGTGAATAGGTTCAGTTGTTGTAACTGAGAGCAAAATGTACAATGGGATCTAAAATGGGAAAGCTGATTTTTTGACTCCCTATCACCTTAAACTTTTTAATGTGCACAGATTTGCATGAAGTTTAACTACCTGGACCTCACCTCGCTACAGTAGGCAAGGGCCAAATTTGGCGCATGCTCATCCAGAAAGACCACATTGATGGGCAAATAAAAAAAAACTAAATCTGTGGAAAGTGTAGTGTGAATCATAACTACACAGTAGCGACTGTCACTGTGTAATAATGGAAGATAATATGGAATAGAACGTTTTTGTTCTTTATACTCGAGAATTTTTAATTGTGTTTTTAATTCATATTCAAGTGCACTCAATTATATACTCCTTAAATTGTGCAAAGCAAGAAAAAGATGAGAACATCAGGAGAAAGAAATCATATTATGTGAGGCCAATAGAATTATAAAGTTATGTTATGCCATGTAATTTATCTTATGTAGTGTTATGTAATGCTATGTCATGTGATGCTATCTTATGTAATGTTGTATTATGCTATGTCATGCCATGTTATGCTATTTAATGTAATTGTATGCTGTAGTATATCATGTCATTTTATCTTATCTTATGCAATGTTATGTTATGCTATGTCATGTCGTGTTATGCTATCTCATGTAGTATTCTGTAATGTTGGTCTTCTAAATCCCAACAACTCACTCAAAGGTTTTTGGGTGCTGTATGTGGAAAGGAAGCAGTAGAGCTTAGTACCTGACTCCAAACCCCCAAGATGGTAGATTGTTTGAAGATACTTTACCTCTCACAGCAGGCACACATCTTTTCCCGCAGAGGTTGCAGCACTTCTGAGTCTTCGGACAGTCTGTGTCGCTTTGGCACTTTGGGTGAGGCAGGTGCAGCTTGCACGCATCTATTTCCTTGGGGCAGGTCCCCGGATGTGGTGCATCTGTAAAACACCAACAGGATTGGACTAAAAACACAGCCATCCTGAGCTAACAGCACAACTGCCACAGGCTGTTCACAAATCCTCACACTGAATTATCCTTTTAGATGGTTTGACT
Organism: Pleurodeles waltl; assembly: GCF_031143425.1. Classification (NCBI taxonomy): domain Eukaryota; kingdom Metazoa; phylum Chordata; class Amphibia; order Caudata; family Salamandridae; genus Pleurodeles; species Pleurodeles waltl. The sequence continues at coordinate 54,626,606 of NC_090444.1, read as the reverse complement.
CCTTTGGAACTAAGGGGAAAAAGCTTCCAATATCTTCAGAGAAACTGCACACAGCTGAAACTACCATCTCTTGTAGGTTACATTAAGGTGCCTCATATAGAACCCCTTTCCTCCCTCTCATATCATCCTCCTTCTCCCTCTTCTACTGCTCCTATTTGTCTTCCCCAAACTATTTCTCTATGACTCCTCAGTCTACAGCTCTTCTCTAGCACTCCTCATTTTACTTCTGTCCTACGTACACTCATCTCCATACTGCTGATAGCTCTACTGATTTCCACTCTACCCTATTCTTTCTATTGCTGTTCTCTCTAATGTGCCTTAGGCCATATGTACGAACACAGAATGGGAAAAACCCTTTGCTACATCTGGCCCTTAATCTCTTATTTCTTGCCACTCTTTTTTCTATCACTCCTCACCCCTGCACTTCACCATACCACTCCTGATTCCACTGTACCTCTCTGTACCACTCTTTTCTGGTGCTCCTCGCTGTCCAGAATTTATTCTGCAGCTCTTTTCTCCATCTTTCCTTCTTTCACCATGTTTCCTAGCATCAATCTTCTCTGTACAGTTCATCAGCCCACTGTTATTCTCTCTACTGTTCTTTCCTCTTCTATTCTTTCTTCTACTCCTTGCTCTCTTATTCTTCTCTCAACTGCTCCTCTTTCACATGCTTCACTCTTTTCTATACCACTCCTGACTCCACTGCTCTTATCAATACCACCCCTGACTCTACTGCTCTTCCCTATTCCACTCCTGATTCCACTGCTCATATTTATACCACTCCTGACTCTACTGCTCCTCTCTTTACCACTCCTGACTCCACTGCTCTGCTCTATACTACTCCTGACTCTACTGCTCTTCTCTATCCCACTCCTGACTCTACTGTTCTTCCCTATACCACTCCTGACTCTTCTGCTCTTACCTATACCACTCCTGATTCCACTGCTCATATTTATACCAATCCTGACTCTACTGCTCCTCTCTTTACCACTCCTGACTCTACTGCTCTTCTCTATACTACTCCTCACTCCTGACTCTACTGTTCTTCCCTATACCACTCCTGACTCTTCTGCTCTTCCCTATACCACTCCTCATTCCACTGCTCATATTTATACCACTCCTGACTCTACTGTTCCTCTCTTTACCACTCCTGACTCCACTGCTCTGCTCTATGCTACTCCTGACTCTACTGCTCTTCTCTATCCCACTCCTGACTCTAGTGCTCTTCTCTATACAACTCCTGACTCTACTGCTTTTCTGTATAACACTCCTGCCTCCCATACTGTTCTCTACTTTTCTTTTCTATACCACTAGCACCAACGCAGGCACCCCTGTACCATGATGCAAGGGTGCCTGCCTTGTTGGCAGGGCTGTTTTATGTAAGAAGAGGCACCTGCACAGAAACAATCCATGGAGGTTTTTTTCCTCTTTGTATGTGTGCTGCAAAATGCAGCACACGCAGTAAGGGAAAAAACATTGAGAAATAAATATATTTCTCCTCGAACCTCCTCCCTTGAGAAGGTGTATGATTTTGATGCCTTCTCAAGTTTACACATCTTTGTAAAACTCAGAATGTGCCAAAACCCATGGATTTTGCATGGGAAAACCCACCACAATGCCCATGGAGCTCCCCCCTATCGTGGTGTAAGGATACACAGTGACTTGTGCTGCATTGCCTTACACCTTATCTATGAGGCTATGAAAAGCTGTGCATGGCTTCGTAGATAAGGGTCTGCACTCTGCAGTGCCAGAGCACCACAAAGGTGACTCACTGTTGGCGCATGGAGCTTGTAAATATGCCCCTATATTTATAATATGTCATAACAGAACTTTATGTACAGGGTCTAGGCCATTTGGGATTGGGGGGTATCCAGACACTCTCGAAATAGGGTCAGAGTTTACATTTCAAAAATTGAGTTGATAATCTACCTAAACGAGAGCTGTGATGTAAGCTAGTGAAAATATTATCCCAAAATATGAATTTTAATTGGGTTTTGGAAGACAATGTTAGGAAGGAAGGGTCAGTTCAGAAAGTCCAAAGCCACAGTTTGGTGAGCCAACATTCAATATACCTGAACCAGGGAAAAGTGGTGTTCTCATCTAGCTCCAAAAGTTCTCTCATACCCTTCTGATATGGCGCAAGCTCCTGTACTGTCCAAATCCTCACCCAGAAGAGAAGAGGCATTAACACTGCTACATGCTCTTCTCTCTTGAGTGCAACATCATAGAACATGGGGATAAGGGGAGTGCTTTTGGGACACGTATTCTCACTCTTGGTCAGCCTTCTCACATTTGAATGTCTCCCAAATTTTGGCACCATATAGGGCCACTACTTGTGCTTTTAAGTTATAGAGGTCAATAGCGGGAAGACTGGTCTGGGCAATGTTGCCTGATGATTTTTGAAGATTGCTATAGGTCTATGCAGAAGTACTGCCCTTTGTTTTGAATGTGCGATGTACAGGATAATTTACTATCAAGCATAATAGCCAGACACTAAAGTTTTGGTACACGTTTAAGCATCTTCTGCTACAGAAATAAATCCCCTCTGAATGACTTGTGGGGTCTGATCCCCCTAAATTTGGTCTTAGTAGCATTAATCTCCAGTCCCTTGTTTTCACAATATGTGTTAAAATTATCCAATAATTGCTGCAATCTTCCAATCCTCCCTAACCTGCAGGGCCCCATTATTCCAATACAAGAAGTTACACAGCACTCCGTTTCTCAATCCTCACCCACTGCCTTTCTGTTATTCCAGCACAGGGCCAGGATTACGCTCTGTCTATACCCCTAATCCTGATCTGAAGTGCCCCAATAATGCTGTATCAGGGTTCACATACACCTAATGAACCTCCTGCTGTTCTGCGGTGCCTCCTGCTGTTCCACACTCTGACTTCTGTTTGAGGATGTAGTGGTACAAATTAAATCTATTCTTAGATGCCATCTTTATTTGGGAGGGTCTGTTTCACTTAGCTCACTCCTTTCTTTCCTTAACTCCCTTTACTCTCAATATTTTCTTTCTTCCTCACTTTTCTCTTTCCAGCTCTTAAAATCCACATATTAACAGTTTTGCTCTTTCTTTCAACTGTTTATTTCTACTCCTCTCCTTTTTTTTTATTTCCCTCTTCCTCTTGCTACTTCCTCATTCAAACTTATAAAAACTTTTATATTTCTTTCCTTGTTTCATTCCTCTCTTTTTTCATTAGGTGTTCATTCTTTCACTCTATTTTCTCTTCCCTTCATTCTTTCTTTGTCTTTTTTATTTGTTCTTTCCTTTGACTCAGTAAACATCCTTTCACTTTTTTTTAGATCTTTCTTCCTTCCTCTGCTGTTTTTCTTATCTTTATCTGTCAATTCATGTTTTACTATAAATCCCTCTTTTTCCTATCTGTATGTGGAAGCCACAAGTTACTAGTCAGGACCCTAAGAGGGTCATTCTGACCCTGGCGGCCGGTGGCCGCCAGGGCCACCGACCACGGGAGCACCGCCGACAGGCTGGCGGTGCTCCAATGAGCATTCTGACCGCGGCGGTTCAGCCGCGGTCAGAAGCGGAAAGTCAGCGGTCTCCCGCTGACTTTCCGCTGCTCATTGGAATCCTCCATGGCTGCGGAGCGCGCTCCGCAGCCATGAGGATTCTGACCCCCCCTACCGCCATCCAGTTCATGGCGGGAAAGCCGCCATGAACAGGATGGCGGTAGGGGGGGTCGCGGGGCCCCTGGGGGCCCCTGCCGTGCCCATGCCAATGGCATGGGCACGGCAGGGGCCCCCGTAAGAGGGCCCCAAAATGTATTTCACTGTCTGCCTTGCAGACAGTGAAATACGCGACGGGTGCAGTAGCACCCGTCGCACCTTCCCACTCCGCCGGCTCGATTACGAGCCGGCATCCTCGTGGGAAGGTCGTTTTCCCCTGGGCTGGCGGGCGGTTTAACTGGAACCGCCCGCCAGCCCAGGGGAAAACTCGTAATACCCGCCGCGGTCTTTTGACCGCGGCGCGGTAATTTGGAGGGCGGGATCCTGGCGGGCGGCCTCCGCCGCCCGCCAGGGTCATAATGAGGCCATAAGTGTTAAAGTTGTTTTCCAATTGTGTGTCTGTGGGAAATGTGTTAGTACATACATGCCCTGGTTCTTTTATTGCGTGTTTCTCTCACCATCTCTCTTTTTTCTCTGATGTTAATTTTTTTTTCACACTTCTTACATTATTTTTTTCCTCTTTATCTTTCATTCAGTAGCTTCCTTCCTTTTTTTCCTTTGTATCATGTTTGCTCTATTCTCTTAGTTTTGGTTTAATTTTCTGTTTCTTTATTTCCCTTACCTCTTTTATTTCTTTGTGACCCCTTTCTCTTTCTTCCTTTTGTTTGTTGTATTCATTTTGCTTCTCTTTTTCTGCCCCATTCGCTTTCTCTCCTGAGGTCTAGTTATCAAAAGAGCAACAGGTGCAGTGGCACCGGGCCCAGGAACCTATGGGCTTCACTCAACTCTAATTACTGCTCTATTTTCCTACTGAAATTGCAGTCAACCATTTTCCTTTCTTATCCAGAGCCCATGACAATGTAACTACACCACTTGTCCTCTCCATATTTACTCCTGACTCCCTCTTTCCTTTCACCCTCCAATCCATCCCAAAATATATTTTTATTATGGTGCTTTGAGCATTACACTCTCATGCCAAAAGTTTATTTCTGATAAAGGTTTATATGATAAATGTATATTTTTCTAAGATAGAGGAATAAGGTAAATGGAGGTGCTTTAGTTAAATCCTGGACCACTGGAATGACATGGCAGGAAAAGATGAAATTATGTGGCAGGGTTGACCAATCTGTGTAGCAAGAAAAGTCCAGTTATGAATGTACAATGCCAGTCGCTATAACTCAAAAAAATGTGAGATCCATTGCATTGAAAATGCTTGTTATACATGTAAGGCACCCCTAAGGTAGGCCCTAGGTAGCCCCATGGGCAGGGTACAGTGCATGTTAAAGGTAGGACATTTACTAGTGTGTTTTTATCTCCTAACAGTGAAATACTGCAAAATTAGTTTTTCAATGTTGCAAGGCCTATCTCTCTCATAGGTTAACATTGGGGCTGCTTTTAAATAACTTTTAAGTGCAGTTTCCCTTTGGAGGCAGATCGAGATATATAGTGTGGGGTCTCTAAACTCACAATTTAAAAATACATCTTTTGGAAAAGTTGTTTTTTAGATTATCAGTTTGAAAATGCCTCTTTTAGAAAGTAGGCATTTTCTTGCTTGAATCATTCTGTGACTCTGCCTGCTTGTGTATTCCAACACAGGGTCAGACTGACAGTAGGCTGTTTGTGAATCTACACTAGACAGTCACAGAAAGAGAGCTAGGGTGTAGCCTGCATATCCTGATGGGCCATCTGGGCTAGGGTAGAAGGAGGAGTGGTCACTTACACCTGAAAGGGCTGTGCCTGCCTTCACACAATGCAGTCTCCAATCCCCTGGGGTGAGTCTGGGCAAGGCAGGATCTTGTGAACAACAGAGACGTTCCTTTTAAGTTTGCCTACTTCAAAGGCAGAAAGGGGTATAAGTATTGGACCCAAAACCCCAGATTTTTAGATTGCTTCTGGATACAAGAGGAACCTCTCCAAAGGAGACAAGCTCAAGAGCTAGAGGAGTAGTATTGCCCATTTGCCAGTGACTGTGCTTTGCTGCGTTGGTCTGCAGTTGCTGCTTCTGCCTAAAAGAGGATAAAGGCTGGACTTTGTGGTATATTCCTGCTAGTGAAGTGTCTCCAAGGGCTTGGATTGAGTTTGCCTCTTGTTTTGAAGTCTCAGGGCCATCAAAGATTTCCTCTACCAGCACCTGGACTCTCTGCTGAAACTCTTACACTGCCAAGTGGAGCCCTCCTCAGTCCCTGGTCCCTTGAAAGGTGAAGCTGGTGGAACCCACGTGGAAATCCACGCACAGGAGCTGTGCAGGGAAAATATCGACACACCACCTGCAACCCGACTTTAAAAATGATGCGCCACCTGCATCGCAGCTGAAAATGGATGTACCACCTGCATTGTGGTTGAGAAATCGATGCATCACCTGCATTGCAGCTGAAGAAATGACACAATATCCACTTGCGGCTGCTGAAAATGGCGCAAACCCCACGCAGCACAGTTTTTCATCACTGTGCAGCTGGATTTTGCACGCATCATCGCTAGGCGTCAAAATCAATGTGAACCTGCACGGATCCGAGGTACTGCATCCAGAAATTGACACATCGCTCTCTTGTGGGAGAGAATACCGGTGCATTGCCTACCCGACCATAGAAGAAACGATGCACTACCTCACTTGAGAATATGGAATTGACATATTTCTAACTTTTCTGCCACACGTTCGCCCATGCAGCTTTATTTTTGACGCAAACCAGGTACTTTATCTAACAACAATGTATCCATAGTTTTTTATGGACTAAGATTCCACATTTTAATAATTCATAACTTCACTTGTGTATGTTGGATTTTTGTAATTTTGGTCTTGTTTGATTTAGATAAATATTGGCTATTTTTCTGAACTGGTGTGGTGTCCATTTTGGTAGCGTTTTCACTGTATTACTGTGTGTTTTGGTGCAAATACTTTACACTTTGCCTTTGAGATAAGCCTGAATGCGTGTGCCATGCTACCAAGGGGGTGAGCAACGGTTACCATGAAGCGTGTACCTCCAATGCCCTGACTAGAGTGAGGGTCCCTGATTAGACAGAGTGCAAACTGACTGCCAACCAGAGACCCCATTTCTAACAATTCACCTCCCAAGAACTCTGCCACACTCTATCAGACTATTTGCACAGCAAGATAGCCAACATCTACAACAACATCTAGCCCCAACTCACCGATATTAACTTCAACAACCTCAACCCAACCACTCACACCAACCAAGTAATCACCACATGAAACCAGATCACCACGTACAACACTGTAGCCATCATGTCCACCATCCACTCTGGAGCACACACCAATCCCAGTCCCCATCACTTATTCAACCTAGGAACTAAGGAATTCTGTACAGAACTCACCAACATCCTCAATGCCGCCATTACAATGGTAGCCTTCGCTAACAGGTGGAAGCATGCAGAGGTAAAACCGCTACTCAAGAAAATCTCTGCGGATCCCAGTGAACTGAAAAATTACTGCACCACCTCACTGCTCCTATACACCACAAAAGTACTCAAGAAGGCCATCAACCACCAGCTCACAGAACACCTGGAGAAAAACAACTTCCTCGAGGCCTACCTATCCAGCTTCTGCACCAACCACAGCACAGAAACTGCCCATATCACAGCCACAGGTGACATCAGATCTCTCCTTGACCACAGAGCAGCCCTGACCCTCCTCATCTTATCAACGGCATTCAATACTGTATTCCACAACACCCTCCTCAATAGACCGAACAGCATTGGTGTGCAGGAAAATGCCCTCAAATGGGTTGCCTCATTCTTCACAGGATGACTGCAGAGAATCCACCTACCACCCTTCCCCTCCAAACCTAAGAGCATCATCTGCAGCGTACCCCAAGCTTCAACACCTACATGGCTCCCCTCACTAACATGTCAGATCCCAAAAATTCAACATCATATCCTATTCAGGCAACAGACAACTCATCCTCTTACTCAGCAAAGACCACCACCAGAAGTAATTTCTGCAATGCCATAACCAGTTTCGAAAAAACGGATCAGAACTAGCTTACATAGCTCTGATATGCATTTTCCTATGCACCTTGAACTTTCAAAGATAGCACTTTAATATACCAAACTATTGCATTTTAGATTTAAATAATTTATTTTACTTGTCTCATGGAGTTACATACTAGATTTGCTGGCACGTTCCCAGGTATCATTATGTTATACAGTGACACAGTGACGCAACGCACTGCTATGTGGATCAGCCTCAGTTTCCATGAAAAAGCAAACCACCCTGCTGCAACCCATGTTTGAGTTTGTGGATGTGGGTAGGTATTCAGCAAACATTACAAATTGGCAAATAAGTGAATCAGAGCACTCAAAGTGCCACATGGGTATTTCCCTCTACATTATATCTCAGTAATATTTGTATTGATCCTCCTAATAGCTACAGAGGATTCTTTTATCCATGTATACCCAGGGGACCTGAACAACCTGGGGAATGCATGAACATCTGATATATTTTCCTTACTACTCGTATCATGATTTTGTTCCATTAGCGAGTCCCATCTGTCACTGTGTGAAGTGGCCTGTGCTGTGCCAGCTATGACACTTAGGCCCCCTTGTGGATGGCGTTTGGACCTATGCCGATGCAGTGGTTCGTGTGCCATATTTTAACTCTGGCAGTCGTGCCATGATGGGACCACCAGCACTGCCAGGATCAGAGATCTCGGAGGTCTGGTAGTTGCGGCGGTCATAATCTGCCAGGGAAAGCCCTGCAAGCACAAGTATGACCTTGTTCTCTGCCTGACATTTAATGGCGGTAGCTCTGCCATAAAAAGGCAGGCAGAGAACGGGTGCAGGGAGGAAATGGCACCATTTACGTAGGTCAAAATATTGGTTGCAAGGTCACAGTTTTCCACACTAACATGCAGGGAGGCACCTCAGGCGTCATGGATTTCTTCTGACAGTGTGGAGAACTGGTGTATGCACAGTTACCACACAACTGGGGTGGAATCTGATGCACAGTAACTTTGCATGCTCCAGTTTTGTTGATCCCTGGAATAAACATATCTGCTTTACATAAACACCCCATGAGCCTTCGAATGACTTTGCTACATCTCAACAGAAGAACAAGAACTGCAGAATATTATGGTACAATTACCTGGAACGAAGTTGCCCAAGAATAGAGGCTGTTCAACGATGTTGAACTTTTCTTTGGGAGCATCCTGCCATTTGTCCAAGCTAAAGCAACAGCTCGTTGAATCCAAATCTCAAGGTGGTAGCTCCTCAAACTCATCAACACCACCAATGATGGCATCAGCCATAGAAGAGGAAATGTGTACCCTAAGAATGATGATGCTGCAACACCGTTACGTACTGGACCTTATGACAGTCATGCAAGGTGGAGTGCAGCAAGATAAGATCGAACTTCATCAGAAGCAATACAGACACTACATAATTTTGATACTAAAATGATAGAGGAAGGAGGTGCACCAGTTAGTGGTTCAGTGGTTGGTTTGCACCACTACCATCATGGATGTCGGGACTGTTGGGGACTTTGTTACCAATTACTGTGATCTTGTTACTGATAGATTGTATGATACAAGTAATTTTAGCATACTGTGATCTTGTTACTGATAGATTGTATGATACAAGTAATTTTAGCATGCATTTGGAGAATAACTGCTAAGCTGGCAGGGGCGTTTTCAGTTAGAATTCCAACACAGGTAGTAGATTAGTAGGACAACATGTATTACCTGCTGCCAAAGGCAGGTCTGAATGAAGTAGATGAAATATCAAATAGAGAGGGGAATGTTGAATGGTATATAAACAAGTAACATGATGTAAAAAATACGAAACACAAAAATATCACACAACATCAGGACCAAGCCAAAACCACATAGCTGTTTAAAGTTAAGAAAAGGTTTAGGCCCAACTCCCACACTTACCGGAATAAGGTGAAAAGTTCTCTTAAGAATGGAGTCAAATAGGAAACTTGAAAGGGTTTTTATTTAAAGGCCAACTAATGCCTAACTGATCTAAAAGCATTTACAACATCAGCACACAACTCACCCGGCACACACTCCATGCCTTCATACAGATTGTGGCCTGATTAGACAATAAGTCCATAATTGAAGAAGCTTAGAACACACTGGTGCTTGATTAAACAATGGATGCAGGTAAGAAACTAAAGGGCATATTTATAGTCCCCTGGTGCCACCTTGCACCACACTAGCACCATTATTTTTTACATTAATGAGGCCCAACAGGGCTGAAATCCCTGCGCTATATTTACTGAGTAGCGCAATGCATGCATTGTGCCACTCTGTAACCCTTTGTGCTACATTATACCTGTGCCAGGCATACTGTATGCAAAGTGGGCGTTCCCCTGTTAGGGGGGGCTGGAAAATTGGTGAAAGGTGCTCAGAGCAGGCATTAAAAGGGTGCTTCCATTATTTAGAATGGGCCCCTATGTACTCTGCAAGAGTAGCGCCAACATTTTGGAGCTGCTCCTGCAGAGTACATGAATAGCGTCAAGAAAAATGACACTATAGCCCCCTACCCTGCGCCATGGTGCACCGTATTATAAATACGACGCACACATGGTGGCGGTAGGGGGGTATTAAGGGGCGCAGGGAAAGTGGTGCTGCACTCGGTGCAGCACCACTTTCCTTGAATCTGCCCCTAAGGGCCATATTTATGGATGGTTAGCGTCACCTTAGCACTTATTTTGGCACTAAAATGGTGCTAACCTAACGCTATACTTTTATTTCAATTCTATGCCCATCAAGAGTCAAATTTTTGGAGTTAGCACTAAGTTTAGGATGCGCAAACCCATCTTTCGTCACTGAGATGCAAGGTAGGCGCTCCCATTCTAAACATGATGCTAGCCCCCCCCCCAGGGCCATATTTACCTCCCGGCGCAGAAACTGCATGCGGGTGGGAAGAGGACCTATATAATGGCACTAAGCCCACTAGGCAGGAGCCATTTTTTGGCTGCTTGTGCATCAGTAACTGTTGCTCAGCTGACTAGCAGCAAAAGTTTTCCCGCTAACCAGCCTAACATCATTTCTGACCCACTAGCGCCATTCCCCCTAAAGCCACCCTGACTAGCGTCTTTTTTTTTTTGCTAGCTATTCCTTAGTGCCACTGTGCGTCATTCCATAAAAATGACACACGGATGGCTTCAAGGAATGGTGTTAGCAAGCGTTGAGAAAAATGACTCACAACTGCATTAGTGCAGTTGTGCGCTATTCTTCATTTATATGGGCCTACATTCTGAGCACACAGAGCCCTCAGGCACACAGTGCTGCCAGCACACAATCTAAGGAGTGCACATCTACTATGAAACACCCATGCGTTCTTAGACAAAAAACATGCCCTGTCAAAAAGCATTGTTAAATGGTTAATGAAATGTCTAATGGTTTAGTTCAGGAATTCAGGGTTATACAGTCACATGTCTTTAAGTGTTTTCTGCCTTGAATTTGTAACTTACAAATTACTATTATTTACTATGTGGAATAAAGCCTTGTATTGAATTGTATAAAAAGGTCTGCCTGCGGGAACAGGCATTTGAGATAAACTGCTTAGGTAGCTTGAGGGTGCTGAGGTGCAGTCTGTAGTGATCTTCTCCCTGTCACAAGTTAGTACATACTGTCTTTGGATTGCCAAGAAGAGTCTGCATTTTTATTTGAGTTGGGAGTGATTTGCCCACCTCGTAACATGTTCATGTGTTATTTAGTGCATATGATTCAGACAGCTGCTCATGCTGCTTTATAGTGTCTTTCTGATCTTGTAAATATGACCTCAGTAACTTGATTTGTGTGTTTCCCTTCTTCTTATTATTAATAATGAACTTTGCAAAGCTATTTTGGTTGATACAGTTGAGACATTATTGTATGTTATTGTGATATAGGATTGGGCATTGTATCTTCAGATGGCAGTTTATTCCTCCTTTCCACTTTGTGTACTTTCAGTGCTTTGCTGCAGTTCAAATCTTTTCACAGCTAGTAGAAAGATCCCACACCAGATGCAAGACTACCACATAAATTAAGAAACAATTTTGATTCCATCTAACAAGAGCCCCACATATGAAGCAGGGCTTCTACTGATAACTATTGTGGAATGGTAAAGAGTACATTTGAATAATGAGCAATACTCCATATGGAATGTCTATGAGCTTCCCAAAACTTGCAATGAGGCTATAATTAGGCATACACTTGGTAAATTTGTAAATTTAAAGTTAGGTTAGGGACCGCTGGGATTCAGCTTGCAGTTTCCAAGGAGAGCTCTATGGTGTGCACATCAACACATCACACTATCTAACAAGCTGTAATAGGATCAGAGCAGTGAATCTGTGCCCTGTTCATAGACAGGCTTGCATTAGTACTGTGGCTGTCACAGGGTCTGTACACTCAAAGCCACAGCTATGCTGGCAGCACTTCTGGACCCCAACACAGTCAGTATCATGGTCGCATGTTCTGGGCAGAGGACTCATCATGCAGGTAAAGTTTACTGTAGGGCACACACCAGACTTCTCTATCAATAAAGCAACATTTGCAGAAATATGACATGACTTTATGATGCAAAATAATCACCAGGGGAAAAAATATCACCAACTGTGAATTTCGCACGAGAACTGCATGATGCCCTCACCCATGGATTTTCAGTAGGAAGAGCATCCTTAGGAAAGAAGGACTCATCAGTGTGAATCCCTGGTTGAAATTATAAAGATAGTAACTAAAGATATGTGTCCATCACATCAGCCACCATTCATCACAGTCTCAGTTAGACACACCCCTGTTGTATGGAAGATAGTATAATAAAGTATTTGTATGAATAGAATGCCTTATCTTTCAACACTGTTTTATGTTATCACGTTTGTTGACGATGTAATGAACATAGGTGACTCAACATTACAATTGCCACATGGGGCCTGATTTAGATCTTGGCACTATTACTGCCAAATCGCCGCAGCAGCAGACAGTTTGGGTGTGACAATGGTTGTGAGAGTGTATGCGTTGGTATAACAGTGGGAGTGAGAGTGTCTGTCTAGGTGTGAGAGTGTGAGAGTGGGTGTGAGAATGCCTATCTGGGTGTGAGAGTGTCTGTGTTGGTGTGACAGTGGGTGTGAGAGTGTCTGTGTTGGTGCGACAGTGGGTGTGAGAGTGTAAAAATCTGGCTTGGTGTGTGGTGGGTACCTAAGGTATTTACACTTATACCAGGTCCAGGTATCCCCTATTAGTGAAATGTAGGTAGTGTCTGGAAGCCAGGTTTGCTAGAGGTAGCTGTGGGTGATCAGTCAAGGCTTATCTAGGAGACATGTAAAGCTCATGCAATACCACTGTAGTCACACATCACTTATACACATGAAAGAATACCCTCAGTGTTACAAAAATAAAGGTACTTTATTATGGTAATACAACACCAAAATTACTATAGAGGCAATACTCCCTTGGGGTGAAGTAATACACAAGTTATATACACTAGTTATCAGAAATAGGCATAAGAATATTTAGAAAACAGTCAAAGTAGTATAAAACATAATAGAGAATAGGGGACCTAAGGGGAGCACAAACCATACTGGAATGCAAGAGTGTCACCCCCACCCAGGTAAATGGAGTGTGTAGAGGGTTGATAGGGGTACCAGGAACTCACAAAGGTAAGCACCACAACACCCCCCAGCAACCAGGAGAGCAGAAGTAAATTACTAGAATTTCCCCAGAACACCAACTTAGAAGAAAAGAAGAGACTTGCAAAACCCAGAGATGACTGCAAGAAACCAACAGTGGATTCCTGAGGAGGAAGACCTGTGGAAAGAGGGGACTGAGCCCAGAAGACACAGCAGAGTCCAGTGGGGGCAGGAGCCCCTACCCACCAAGCTGAAGTTAGCAGGAGTTGGTCGACGGTGAGGAAGAAAAGTCAGCACTGCAGCCCTGGAGTTGGAGTTAGAGTTGAGTTCTTGGAGGATGCAGGTGATATTCCAGGCCGGAAGGAAGATTGCAGTCAGGTTTGCTTGTCTGGATTCCACCAACAAGCCTTGGCACAGGCAAGACTCGCGGTTGGTGGAAAGTGGAGCTGCCGGGGACCAGCAAGGTCCAGGAGGACTCAACCTGGGAGGTGGAGTCAGAGGGGGCCTCAGCATCGCAGGGAGCCCAAAGAAGCACAGGCAACATGCACAGACGTCCCACAGGAGGGGAACACAGAAGGTGCAAATGGAGCCCATGCAGCACTACAAAAAGAAGTCCCACGATGCAGGAGAGCCACTCAGGTTGCTGTGCATCACAGGAAGGAGTGCTAGTAGCTAGAGCTACAGGAAGACTGAAGACCCCTTGGAAGAAGTGTCAACAAGCCTTGGCAGCTGCAAAGGATGCAGTGCACAGGGGTACTGTCCTTCGTGGGAAGGCAAGGGCTTACCTCTACCCAAGTTGGACAGCTGGTAGAGAGGACTGTCTGACACACTTCTGACCACTTTTTTTGTTGCAGGATCCACGCAGCTCAGCAGGAGAGGGGATTCAAGCAGCCAGTTGTTGTTGCTGTTGCTGCCTGCAGATGCAGGGGAGTGACTCCTTCACTTCAAGGGAGATTCCTTCTTCTTTCCTGTGCAGACTGTAGACGGGCTGTCCGCAGAGGATGCACAACCGGGGAAATGTTGCAAAAGCTGGAAGGGGCCAGAGAAACAATGTTGCAGGCAAAGTCTTTGTCTTTGTTGCAGATTGTCGGGTCCTAGAGAGTCCAGGAGCAGTTTCTTTGGTCAGAGGTAGAAGTAAGTGATGCAGAGGGATCTTGCTGGAATCTTGCAAGTCGAATCTGAGGAATCACCCAAAAGAGAGACCTGAAAGAGGGATTGGTCACCTAGCTGGGGGACCACCTATCAGGAGGGGGCTCTGATGTCACCTGCCTGGCCAGGCCACTCAGATGCTCCCAGAGTTCCCTGTCAACCTTGGATTCAAGATGGCAAAACCCAGGGACCCTCTGGAGGAGCTCTGGGTACCACCCCTGGGGTGCTGATGGACAGGGGAGTGGTCACTCCCCTTTCCATTGTCCTGTTTTGTGCCTGAGCAGGGACTGGAGGTCCCTGAACTGGTGTAGGCTGGTTTAATCATTCAAAAGTGGCCCTCGAAAGCATACCACTGGCTTGGGGAAGCTACCCCTCCCAAGCCATTTAGCACCTATTTCCTAAGGGATAGGGTGTAGCACCCCTGTCCCAAAGGAAATCCTTTGCTCTGCCTTCCTGGCCTTTATCTGGTCAAGCAACAGGAGGGCAGAAACCTGTCTGAGGGGTGGCAGCAGCTCAGGCTGCCTGGAAAACCTCAGAAGGATGTGGAAGCAATGCTGGGGGTCCTCTAAGAAACCCCCAGAGTGCCTGGAATCATGCAACCAATACTTACAAAAATATTGGGGGATGATTCCAACATGTTTGATACAAAACATGCCTAGATCAAGAGTTACCATTATGTAGCTGGACATAGGTAGTGACCTATGTCCAGTACACACGTAAAATGGCGTTCCTGCATTCACAAAGTCCAGGAAAGTTTTCTGAAGTTTGTGAGGGCACCTCTGCTAGTGCAGGGGTGCCCTCACACACAGGTACATGCATCCTGTTCCCTGGGCTGAGAGGGCCTACCATAGGGGTGACTTATAATGACCTGGTGCATTGATCTATAGTGAAAATGGGTGCATGCACCCTGTTAACGCAGACTGCAATGGCAGGCCTGCAGAACCCTTTGCATGGGCTCTCTATAGGTGACAGAATAATTGCTGCAGCCTATAGGGATCCCCTGCAACTCCAAGGCCCTGAGTACCTAGGTACCAAAAACAAGGATGGATGGAAGGCCAGTATGCCAGGGCCTGTAAATTAAATGCTACTAGTGGGCATGTAGCACTGGTTGTGCCACCCACATTAGTAGCCCTGTAAACATGGCTCAGACCTGCACTGCAGCGACTTTGCAGTTTTCAACTGCCAATTCGATTTGGCAAGTGTACCCACTTGCCAAGCCTAAACCATCCCTATTTATATATGCAAGGCACCCCTAAGGTAGGCTCTAGGTAGCCCCATGGGCAGGGTGCAGTGTATGTTAAAGGTGGGAATGTACTTATGTGTTTTACATGTCCTGACAGTGAAATACTGCCAAATTCGGTTTTCACTGTTGCAAGGCCTATCTCTCTCATAGGTTAACATAGGGGCTAGCTTTAAATGTTATTAAAGCTCAAATTCCCTTTAGGAGCAGATAGAAATGTGGAGTTTGGGGTCTCTGAACTCACAATTTAAAAATACATATTTTAGTAAAGTTGGTTTTTAGATTGTGTGTTTGAAAATGCCACTTTTAGAAAGTAGGCATTTTCTTGTTTAAACCGTTCTGTGACTCTGCTTGTTTGTGGATTCCCTGTCTGGGTCAGTTTGACAGTTGAACTGTTGGCACTTCTCTCTACACAGTGACACAAAGGGAGCTGGGGTGTAGCCTGCATATCGTGATGGGCCATCTGTGCTCAGGGGAGGAGTGGTCACTTACACCTGAAAGGGCTGTGCCTGCCCTCACGCAATGGAGTCTCCAACCCCCTAGTGTGTGTCTGGGGCCTAGCCTGGGCAAGGCAGGAGCTTTCAAACAAGAGAGACTTTTCTTTGAAGTTTACCTACTTCAAAGGCAGAAAGGAGTATAAGTAGTTGACCCAAAACCCCTGAAAATTAGATTACTTCAAGGATTCAAGAGGAACCTCTGCCTGGAGAAGAGCTGAGGAGAAGTACTGCCCTGGCCTGTGACTATGCTGTGTTGGGATATCCTGCAGTTGCTGCTTCTGCCTGTGCAAGGGGACGGAGACTGGACCTTGTGGTATATTCCTGCTTGAGAAGTAACTCTAATGGCTTGGATTAGAGATTGCCTCCTGTTTTGAAACCTCAGGGACAGCAAAGGCTTCACCAGCCAGACCTGAGTCTACTTGCTGTGGACTCTAGCTTGCAAGAGGGTGCCATTCCAGTTCCTGGACCCCTGGAAGTGATTTCCTGGACAGAAACCAGTCTAACGACGTTGGACGATGCTGTGCGACTTCGCAAAAGATGCTGCTGCCTGGAACCATGACGCTGCTTGCCCCGAGGCCGTGGACCTCACTGAGTGCGATGCTGATGACCCAGTAAGCTGATGGCACTACCCCGGAACTACAACGCCACCTGCCCCAAGGCTATTGACCTTGTAGAAGTCTGACAACTCTGTAGGCCTCACATCGCTGCAGCTGCTGATCCCTCCCGACTTCGCTGACACTGGCGTGTCGTAAGTCCAACATCCATGACGGCCCGATGCCATTGCAGCGCCTGCAGCCCTGTGACATCATCACAACCCGGTGAGGTTGCCCTGCAGCATTGTGACTCCTCCAGACTTTGCATCTGTCAGAACGAAGGGACCGACTTTGCATCTGATACCGCTTCACCTAAACTGACCTGTAGTGAGGGCCCGACCCCGCTGCGTGACGCCTCTGTCCTTCTGTCCCGTGGCACCATAACTGATGTAGCATTGGACCCAGCACCACCGCTCTCCCCAACTCCGTGCATCAGCCTGTTTTCTATTTGTTTCTTAAGGTACTGTACTTGGAGTTCGAACAACTCCGTAAACAACGCCATTGGCGGTGCATTGTAGGAAACAGCTCCATCACGACATCGCATAATACCAACTTGCAGTATTTGTGCCTCAAGGCACTGTTTTCATGCTTTTAAGTGTTAAATTCATATTTTTTAACTGTATGTTGTGGATTTTATCCTATTTGGTCTTGTTTTGTTCAGATAAATATTAACTATTTTTCTAAACCTGTATTGTGTTATTTTGTAGTGTTTTCATTGTATTATTGTGTGTGTTGGTACAAATACTTTACACATTGCTTTTGAAGTTAAGCCTGCCTGCTCGTGCAAGCTACCAAGGGGGTGAGCAGGGGTTAACTGAGGGTGATTCTCTTTTACCCTGACTAGAGTGAGGGTCATTTCTTGGACAGGGGGTAACCTGACTGCCAACCAAAAAAAAAAAATTCTAACACACATGTGTAAAGGTTATGTGTGACAGGGATTTTCCCACCCATGGGGGTTGGCACACGGCATGACCACATGCCAGCCCCTGCATCCAACCCATGACATACATGATTGCAAGTCACATGTGTGGGGAGTTTGGCACCAACGTGTGGTGGTGCTCTGCCAGACCATACAGTCTACCTCCTGCTAGGTACAGCCTAAGGCTGCGCAAGGGGGTGACTACTTTAAAAAAGCAGAAATTCACTGAAAAGAAACTGATTTTAAAGTGAAGTTATATGTAAGTAAGGTAGTATTATTTTAACTTTCATTAAAAAATCTTGGAATTCACTGTAAGCAACCTAGGTTAAAGTGGTCTTATACACAGGTCTTCTAAATAGAAGAAACAAACAACTTAAAAACAGAAAAAACACTGAAATTCACCAGTTATACATAGCTGTCCTAAGTAAAATGTACACTGCTATGATGCTATGACCACACTTATTCCATCACTGATGGTGGAGGTTATACCTAGGATAATGAATTACAGAAAAAACTGCAGTAAGGTAGATGGAAATACCTTTAGCCTTACCCTCATAATACAGTACAGGCCTAGCAAGCCCTAAATCATATAATTATAATTTTCTTTGCCTATACTACAAAAAATGTCATACAAGAGGGTGTCAGTTTCAGTAAGGCAGACCTATTAGCTTTCTCTGACTATCAGTATCAAGAAGACATGCCTTTCGGCTCTGTCTTATTATCATCATACTAGCAAATGCAGTAAACATGTTAACATGTTATAGTTCACCACTGCAACACCGTTGAAATCAATTTGGAACAGTGCCAATATTAAGTACTTTTCATAGCAATATACAACTGTGCATTGTTAATTATTAATATTGTCAACAAAACATTACATTAAAAAAAAATATGACATGGAGTTTGTTTTACTTTTATTAAAGTGCTTCTGCAACTATAGGACCCCTCAATAGAGGTCTTCACATTCTAGAGCCTATGGGCAAAAGCTGCTCGAAAGCTTTGAAAAGTAGCAAAACCTCTTACCAGTGGCATAATGAAAACTATATGGGAGAGTTAAGGTGACTTTTGTTGGGGCCTCTTCTGGAAGGATGCTGCAATCCATGCAGTTCCCCACCCACAACACATTTCCAAAATGTTGGTGGTGTTTCTGCATTCTGCTGATGTCTACAAGGAAGCAAGTTTTCCATTGAAAGTGTCATCACTAATGCTTTTGTGGCACTTCTGCCACCAGGTGATGAATATTTAATAAGTGGCTTCCGCGTTACTTGTATTTCTTTTAATATTATGGACTTGTTCAGTAGGGTTTTGACACCCACAACCTCTTTTTCCAATTGGGGCAGTTAGGAGCACCCTTCCTGTAGTGGGAGCCACAACTGTTCCTTGGCTCTAGCCCACAGACAGAAGCAATAAGTCCCCTGCCTTCACTGGCTACTGGCATACATAAACAAGCTATGGCACCCAACCTCCCCAGATAGGCATGGGGGCGGACAATGTGCCTCTGGATAAGGGTCCCCAGATGGTTTGTTTATGCAAAGATCTGAGTGGAGACGGTTGTCCCTGGGGCATCAATCAATCAGGTGGTTCCTTTTGAGCGCAGGATTATCACCCAGGGGGGGTCTCCAGGCACTGTGGTGGTGCTGTGGGTCAGGCCCAGTGGGACATGGCAGTCAAAAATCCAGGTCTTGAGCTGCTTTCTGAAGTTCTCCAGTAAGGGGGATGTGCATAGGTGAAGGGGGAGGTTGTTCCAGTCTGGGGGCGAGGAAAAAAGATCACCTTTCAGAGTAGTTCACTATGGATTTGGGTACATGGGCCTGGGCACAGGTTGATGATTGAATGCTCTGTTAGGTTGGTGAAAGGTGAGGCGGTTGTTGAGATAGGTGGGTCTGGCGTTGAAGGGGGCCTTGTAGGCGTGGGTGAGGAGCTTGAAGACATCTGTGCTGTTCGGGGAGCCAATTGAGGGCCCTGAGGTGTGGAGAGATGCTGGTTCTTCTGATGAGGTTGAGAACTTGCTGCAGTGCTTTAGATGGTCTGGAGGTGGGTAGTGAGCTGGCATGGAGTGCGTTACCATTGTCGAGGCGGATGTATTTGAGATCCTGGATGACTGTTTTCTCGGTGAAGAGGGGAATCCAGTGGAACATCTTGCGGAGCATCTGGAATGTGTGGAAGCAGGTGGAGGAGACAGCGTTGATTTGTTTTTTCAAGGAGAGTCGGGTAACCAGGATTATTCTGAGGTTGCATGCGTGGTTGGAGAGTGTGGGAGAGGGGCCGATGGTGGTGGACCACCACAAGTCATCCCAGGGGGATGGCTTGTTTCTGAATGTGAGGATCCATGTTTCGCCTGAGTTCAGCTTGAGGCAGTTGGTCTTCATCCAGGTGGCAATGTTGGTCATGGTGTTTTAGAAGTTGGTGTATGTGGAGGTTGCATTGTCAGTGAGGGAGAGGACGTGCTGGGTGCCATCAGCATAGAAGATTATGTTGAGTCAGTATGTACATGCAATGTTGGCTAAGGAGGTCATGTAGATGTTGAAGAGGATAGGGCTGAGGGAGAAGCCCTGGGGGATGCGGCAGATGATGTCTTTAGGGGTGGAGACATAGGAAGGGAGGCATAATTATGCTCAGGGGATAAAGCTCTACACAGGCTACCTCCCCATTCACTTACTGGAAGAGGAAAGTTGCAGTGACCTTTAGGGCATTGGGTTTTCAAGGTTTTGCAGTAGAGTGTGAATGCTCCATTTCATGCTGGGTGTCTACCAGAAACAGAGCTTTAATTGCAGATATGTCCCACCCATACAGTCAATTTCTATTTATTTTGGCTCCGTGTGTTCCTGGTAGCCAGCTATGATCACTACTAGCATGTTTTTCAAGCCTTCCAGCATGAAACGGACACTTTTGGTTAAGAACTGTATTTCCTAGCTCCCTGCATAAGACCTGTCCACTGCCTGACTCCTGGTGCTTTTTCCTGCTTGTGTGAGCATCTTGCATAGCCTCCTCAGAAACCAACAAATTGAATACCCTCTGCCACACTCTACAGGCAACCTAGCTTTAGCCATCTTGCAAGGCACCTAGATGTCTGTGGAGTCAGTAGCAATTGGCCTGATAGGGATCAGCCAGCTGCAGAACTAATCCACAGAATTCTCAGGCAAACCCTTCCGAGTCCCATAGTAGGTCCATTCCTCCTATTGTTCCTTAGAGGTCGTAAATGGGCCAGCACCACTGGTCCTGGAGAAAACCACTCTAGTCCTTCATACCATCCTTGCAGTTTCATCAGGTGGCTTCTTCCAGTTGGACATTCTTCTACTGTTGTAACCCCCAGGTCTAATGTCTGTACATCAGTCTCTCCCTTGTGTAGGACTTTTCAAGTTGGGGGTGGAACGTTCTAGAATCCAGGACTCTTGGCCAATAGAAGGTCACCACATCTTCCCTCAGGCTACCTTTGCGCAGATATGGGGCTTCACATGGTTCAAATGCCACTCACACAGTCCACACAAGTGCACATATTCATGTGCCCTTTTTTTCACATGTGACTAGCCCGGAGTCTCTTGCCCTAGCTGTGCAGCAGATTTATCTTAAACACTGGTGGTTAATACTCTTTGTCTGTTTACACAGAATTTACAGTGAGTGAAACTTGTGTAGTGAGACTCACACACAGTAAAGGTCGTAGTCTAAAAGCAAAATAATCCAGGGGGATTAAAGAGGGAGATCCCATCACCTACACTCCTGCTATGTATAATGGTGCACTTTGCTGCAATACAGATATTTTCATAGCTATTGGACTGGTCCCACACCAGAAGCAAGACTTCCAGTGAAAGTAAATATGGTACAAAAAGCTACATGTTTGGATCTAACATCAGCCCAACACCTGATGAAGCCAGGTATCTACTTATAACTCATTTGGAATGATCA
Organism: Pleurodeles waltl; assembly: GCF_031143425.1. Classification (NCBI taxonomy): domain Eukaryota; kingdom Metazoa; phylum Chordata; class Amphibia; order Caudata; family Salamandridae; genus Pleurodeles; species Pleurodeles waltl. Next base: position 54,605,050 of record NC_090444.1, on the reverse strand, counting down.
AGTGTGCATTTTAATAATGAGAAATACTCTATAATGTCTAGGTTTTTTCCAAATTTTGCAGCAGGGGTACAATTAGGAATCCACATGGTCATTTTGTCACAACTTTGTAAGTTTAATGGCCGGATTTGGGACCATTGGGATTCTAACATGATCTGCATCTTGCAGACAAGTGCACATCACCACATTACATTATCTAAAAAACCATAATAGTGTCTGATCACTTAGGGGCATATTTATACTTTATGGTGCAAAACTGCACTAAGGCAGTTTAGCATCAAAAAGTTTTGCACCGGCTTGCACCATTCTTGTGCGCCAGCAGGGCACCATATTTATGGAATGGTGCAAGCTGGTGCAAAGGGTAGGCTAACATCAAAAAAATTGTGTTGGGGTGGTGGTATGGGAGAAGGGGGTTTGGCACCAAATATTGACATTAGGTAGGTTAGAGTTTAAAAAAAAATGACTCTAACCAGCCTAGCATCATTTTCTGACACAGAACCATCCATACCACATGACTCCTGTCTTAGAAAAGACAGGAGTCATGCCCACCACCCCACTGGCAAGCACAGTGGGCCAGGGTCCCCTGGTCATGGCCATGGCACCCAATGCAATGTAGGGGGCCCATTTCAGGGCCACCAATGGCACTTTAAAAAAGAAAACTTACCTGTACTTATCTATACTTACCTGGGATGGGATCCTCATCCTCTGCTGTCCCTTTGGTGTGGGTGGGGGTGTCCCTGGAGCCTGGGGAGGGCACCTGTGGGCTTATTTCCTGGTGTTCTACCATGGAAATAGGCCCACAGGGCCCCTAACCCCTGCCCTGACCCAGGCATTAAATAATGGTGCAAAGCAAGCTTTGCACCATTATTTTACCCCTCCTCCCCCCATGCGTGATTTTAATACAGGGAATAAATATGGCGCTAAGGCCATAGAGTCATTTTTTGCGCGGGAATGCCTACCTTGCATCTCATTGACGCAAGGTAGGTTTCCAGGTCCAAAAAATGACTTTAACTCCATAACCTTGGTGCTAGATGGGTCTAGCGCCAACGTATAAATGTCGAGTCAGTTTTGCACCAAATTTGTATTGAAAAAAGACCCAAATTCAGCGCAAAACAAGTATAAATATGTGCCTTAATCCATGCCCTTATTTATAGACAGGGTTGGATTGGTACTGTACCTTTGCTCACAGGGTTTGTACACCCATAACCACATGATTGCTGGCAGCACTTCTGTATCCCTTTGCAGTAGGTGTCTGTAGGAGGCTGGCCTGGCTTGTGGTGGGTACCAAGGGGTACTTACACTCTGTACCAGGTCCAGTTATCACTTATTAGTGTAGACAAGGTGTTTCTAGAAGCTTAGGCTGATAGAAGGTAGCTATAGCAGAGCAGCTTAGGCTGAACTAGGAGACATGCAAAGCTCCTACTATACCACTGGTGTCATATGCACAATATCATAAGAAAATACAATACACAGATATACTAAAAATAAAGGTACTTTATTTCTATGACAATATGCCAAAAGTATCTCAGTGAGTACCCTCAGTATGAGGATGCCAAATATACACAAGATATATGTACACAATACCAAAAATATGCAGTAATAGCAAAAGGAAGCAATGCAAGCAATGTAAAGTTACAGTAGATTGCAATAGGAGCACATAGGTATGGCGCAACACAAACCATATACTCCAAAAGTGGAATGCGATCCACGAATGGACCCCAAACCTATTTGAGCTTGTAGAGGGTCGCTGGGGCTGTAAGAAAACAGTGAGGGTTAGAAAAATAGCCCACCCAGAGACCCTGAAAAGTAGGTGTAAAGTGCACCTATAACCCCCAGAGAGTACAGAAGTCGTGATAGGGGGTTTCTACAAGGAAGACCACACCAGCAAAGCAACAACAGTGGATTTCCGGACCTGAGTACCTGTGAAACAAGAAGACCAAGTCCAAGAGTCGCGACAGTGTCGAGAGTGGGCAGATGCCCAGGAAATGCCAGCTGAGGGTGCAAAGAAGCTGCCACCGGATAGAAGAAGCTTTGGTTTCTGCAAGAACGAAAAGGACTAGAAACTACCCCTTTGGAGGATGGATGTCGCACACCATGAAGAAGCTTGCAGACGTGTTCCCACGCAGAAAGACCACAAACAAGCCTTGCTAGCTGCAAGGTTTGCGGTGAGGGTTATTGGATGCTGCTGTGGCCCAGGATGGACCAGGATGTCGCCACTTGGATGAGGAGACAGAAGGGGTGCCCAGCAAGTCAGGGAGCCCTCACAGAAGCAGGCAGCACCCACAGAAGTACCGGATCAGGCACTTAGAAGAGGAGTGAACCGGAGTCCACCCGAAGTCAGAAAAGTGAGTCCCACGACGCCGGAGGGCAACTCAGAAGGTTGTGCACTGCAGGTTAGAGTGTCGGGGACCCAGGCTTGGCTATGCACAAAGGAAATCCTGGAAGAGTGCACAGGAGCCGGAGCAGCTGCAAATCACTCGGTACCCAGCAATGCAGTCTAGCGTGGAGAGGCAAAGACTTACCTCTGCCAAACTTGGACTGAAGAGTCACTGGACTGTGGGAGTCACTTGGACTGAGTTGCTGAGTTCCAGTGACCACGCTCGTCATGCTGAGAGGGGACCCAGAGGACCGGTGATGCAGTCGTTTGTTGCCTGCGGTTGCAAGGGGAAGATTCCGTTGACCCACAGGAGATTTCTTCAGAGCTCCTGGTGCAAGAAGGAGGCAGGCTACCCCCAGAGCATGCACCACCAGGAAACAGCAGAGAAGGCCGGCAGGATGAAGCGATACAAGGTTGCAGTAGTCGTCTTTGCTACTTTGTTGCGGTTTTGCAGTCGTCCTGAGCAGTCAGCGGTCGATCCTTTGGCAGAAGGTGAAGAGAGAAGTGCAGAGGAACTCTGGTGAGCTCTTGCATTTGGTATCTGAAGAATTCCCCAAAGCAGAGACCCTGAATAGCCAGAAAAGGAGGTTTGGCTTCCTAGGAAGGAGGACAGGCTACTAACACAGGTAAGAGCCTATCAGAAGGAGTTTCTGACGTCACCTGTTGGCCCTGGCCACTCAGAGCAGTCCAGTGTGCCAGCACACCTCTGAATCCAAGATGGCAGAGGTCTGGGGCACGCTGGAGGAGCTCTGGGCACCTCCCCTGGGAGGTGCAGGTCAGGGGAGTGGTCACTCCCCTTTCCTTTGTCCAGTTTTGCGCTAGAGCGGGGCTGAGGGATCCCTGAACCGGTGTAGACTGGCTTATGCAGAGATTGGCACCATCTGTGCCCATTAAAGCATGTCCAAAGGCTGGGGGAGGCTACTCCTCCCCAGCCCTGACATTTTTTTCCAAAGGGAGAGGGTGTAACACCATCTCTCTGAGGAAGTCCTTTGTTCTGCCTTCCTGGGCCAGGCCTGGCTGGACCCCAGGAGGGCAGAAACCTGTCTGAGGGGTTGGCAGCAGCAGCAGCTGCAGTGAAAACCTGGCAGTTTGGCAGTACTCGGGTCTGTGCTAGAGACTCGTGGGATCATGGAATTGTCTCCCCAATGCCAGAATGGCATTGGGGTGACAATTCCATGATCTTAGACATGTTACATGGCCATGTTCGGAGTTACCATTGTGACGCAATACATAGGTAGTGACCTATGTATAGGGCACTTGTGAAATGGTTTCCCCTAACTCAAAAAGTTCAGGGAATTTGCCCTGAACGATGTTGGGGCACCTTGGCTAGTGCCAGGGTGCCCACACACTAAGTAACTTTGCACCCAACCTTCACCAGTTGAAGGTTAGACATATAGGTGACTTATAAGTTACTTAAGTACAGTGGTAAATGGCTGTGGAATAATGTGGACGTTATTTCACTCAGGCTGCAGTGGCAGGCCTGTGTAAGAATTGTCAGATCTCCCTATGAGTGGCAAAAGAAATGCTGCAGCCCATAGGGATCTCCTGGAACCCCACTACCCTGGGTACCTCAGTACCATATACTAGAGAATTATAAGGGTGTTCCAGTATGCCAATGTGAATTGGTGAAATTGGTCACTAGCCTGTTAGTGACAATTTGGAAAGCAGAGATAGCATAACCACTGAGGTTCTGGTTAGCAGAGCCTCAGTGAGACAGTTAGTCATCACACAGGGAACACATACAGGGCACACTTATGAGCACTGGGGCCCTGGCTGACAGGGTCCCAGTGACACATACACTAAAACAACATATATACAGTGAAATATGGGGGTAACATGCCAGGCAAGATGGTACTTTCCTACAGTGTCACTGTTGCAAATTTGGGCGGAGGAAATATGTCACACATGAGTCCTACTGCAGGACATATGGCAGGCTTATTAGTAAGTAAAACATTTGCAGGCAAATCAAATGAGATGATGATGCAAAGTTATCAGCAGACAAATATCACCAATTCTATTTCACATGAGAACTTCACGATGTGGAGTAACAAATGAGGGAGATAGTTCAATTTGAAAACTAAAAAAACTGAAATGGGCCTGTTATACGTAACTGACACACATATATATATATATATATATATATATATATATATATATATATAACTTTTGCTGCCATAGATTTCAGATTCCATTATTGATGTAATTTGTGAGGTCATAAGAAGCGCATCACAGAGGTGCAAGTCTTACTTATGTCAGTTACGTATATCTGGTGTATTTTATAGTTTTTTTGTATATAAATGGAAGTGTTTTTTCACTGCATTTCTATGTTTTTTTAAATGTTAAGTTAAAATCTAACTACCTTTGTCATGTATGACCCATCTCTACCTTTTGGCCTGGGCCAGGTCTAGCACCCAACCCTCCACACAGATGGCCAACCACAGTGTAAGACTATGCATGGCAGAGGTTGGCCATAGAGCCTGGTCTGTGGGCAGGCCCTGCACCCAACCACATGTGGCAGCCAACCCCTTGCCATGCATTGCTTTTGGTTGTGGGTGGTGATGGAGTGGCTACAGGTCAAGGCTGAAACGGCGTCAACATGTACTGATGTTTATGTATAATACTGAGGGCAGTTTTTATTTGTTATGTTACTCCAATCGCACTTGAAACTCACATACCCTCCGACTTTCGAAAAGTAATGAACTCTAGTCACATCACAGCAGCAAAAATATGCCAAAATGCATTTTCATACGGCCCTTGTCATTTCAAAGATGGCCTTTTAGACCTGAACAAGTTTTTATAACTCAGTGCATGGAGTTACATAGTTGGGGTCATATTTATAATCCCCTAGCGCCACCATGTGCCACATTAGCGTAATTTCTGTTTACACTAATGTGGCCCAACAAGGTCAAAATCCTAGCTCCTTGTATACAATGTGGTGCAATGCATGCATTGCGCCAATTTGTAACTCTTTGTGCTCCATAATGCCTGTGCCAGGCATAATGTATGCAAAGGGGTCCTTCCCCTGTTAGGATGGGGCGGAAAAATGGCCTAAGAATCAAAGAGATTTCCTTGCATTATTTTGTACGGCACTTTTAACGCCTGCTCAAAGCAGGCGGTAAAAGGGGGCTTCTATTATTTATAATGGTCCCCTATGTACTCTGCAGGTGTAGGGCCAATATTTTGGCACTACTCCTGCAGAGTACATCAATAGCGTCATGACAAATTACGCTATTGCCCCCTACTCTGCGCAGTGGTGCAACGTATTTTAAATATGGTGCACACATGGTAGCGTTAGGGGGGCGCTAAGGAGCAGCACCACTTTCCATAAATGTGCCCCTAGATGCGCTGGAACATTCACAGGCATCAATAAGTTACACACTCATGCAGTGACTCAATGCACTGCTATCTGCATTGGCCTCAGTCTCCATAAAAAAGCCAACCACCCTGCCGCAACCCATGTTTATGTTTGTGGATGTGGGCAGGTACTCAGCAAAGATTTAAAAATTAGCAAATAAGTGAATCAGAGAACTCAAACTGCCAAAAGAGTATTTCCCTCTATATTACCCTTCAGTAATCCTTGTATTGATCCGCTTATAGCGACAGGGGAGTTTACATCCATGTGTACCCAGGGTACACTAAAAAAACGTGGGAAATGGGTGCGCAACTGATATATTTTTCTTACCACTTGCATCATGACTCTGTACCTTTAGGAGTTCACATTCGTCATTGTGTTAAGTGTGCTGTTTTGTGCCCACTATGACACTCAGGGGTACATTGTGCTACCTTAGCACCGCCATAGCATCATTGGCTTTGCCCCGCGCCATATTTACAAAGTAGAGAAATGCACGCATTGCGCCACTTTGTAACCCCTTGCACCACATTATGCCTGTGCCAGACATAATGTATGCAAGGGGGTGTTTCTGTGCAGGAAGGCCCAAAAAAATGGTGCAGTGAAATTTACATCATTTCACTGCACTATTTTTTCCGTCATTTTTAATGCCTGCTCAAGGCACGCATTCAAATGACCCACCCATGGGTCTGCCTTTGCTTTGCTGCACTATTGTCGCTATTGACGCTAGTACAGGAAAGCGCCGCTACAGTGTCAAGAATTGTGACGATGTTGTGCTAACGACCGCCAGGGTGCGCCGCATTCTAAATATGGCACAACCATGGTGTCGTTAGGTGGGGCAAGGGTGAAGCAAGAAGAGTGGCACATCAGGACTGAAGCTCCACTTTCTTGTAAATATCCACCTTCGCATGCACACATGTGCGTGCAATTTGGTGACACAGTACAGATTTTAAAGCACAAAACAATATTGCAGGTTTTTAATATGTGTTGTTTATTTTTTCTAATTTTTAGCTTTCAGGTGCAATGCAAAAAACAACGTAACCCCTAAAAAATGGGATTATGTCATATATATAAGTAAACAATTGCATTTAAGCTACTTACAGAGGGCACCATTTCTGCCCCTTGGGTTGTCCCCCATAGTAGATTAGATGTTTTTGATTATGGTCCTGATGAATTGCCATTGACCCTCTAGGACACATTTTGTCTACATACTGAACACTGGGACAGTCCTCATCCCAGATGTTAGACTTCTTTTAACTTAACAAGGACATCCACCCGGAATAACATTGATTTGGGTGTTAATTTTATTTATTGGTACCACCCTGATCTGCACTCGCAGCACAAAAGAATGATTGTTTTCAGACTGAACACCATCAGACAAACAGACAGGAAAAGATCTCTGTAGAAGAGCCCCCTGGCGGCTGTGTTGATTATTGGAGCTCCCCTCCGACAAAGAGGATAAACCTGTGACCAGGAGTAGTCTGGGGCTCCATAGACCCCACAATGTTGATGACCTGATACTGAAGCATACAGCTTTGGTGGGTGAGGTACTGTGCATCCTATAAAGTCTACTCCTGTGATACTGAAAGGACCTTTTTACCATAGTTTGGCTAATCTGACTTCTTTACAGAACAGCCCTCCTTGTTTGCTAAGCACAGTATTGACTGGGAAGACGTGTGCTGGACCGAAATTCTCTCTTATTTCCCTCCAAGATATTTTGTTCTTTTTATTGCAGGGGCACTTGCCACTTTATGAGGTTGCACGGATCAGTGATGGTGCTTCTTTACAGGTAAATATGGCTCTATCTGTTGGGCATCACATGATCGATGCCTATCCTTACGATGGCAATTCAACTCTACTGCTGACTGAGTGCAATGGCTGGATTGAGGCTGCCACTTTTTTGCTCAGCAGTTTCTCTCATCTGAGGTGAGTTCTGCCGGTAGTTGCATGTTTATGAGAAGGAATCAGTGCTTTATGAGTGGGGTAGGTTGCCATGTGATTCATTCTGTAATATAGGATTGGGCACTGTCGCTTAATTTGGCAGTTTCTTCCTTCTCCCTGCCTTGCTTAGTACAACTCTTTGCTGTGGTTCAGATCTTTTCATTGCTGTAGAAGGATCCTACACCAGATGCAAGTCGTGTAGTTAAAGAAAGAAACATTTGTGATTCCATCTAACACGAGCCCCACATATGATGCAGGGCTTCTACTGATAACTGTTTTGGAATCGTAAAGAGTACAGTTTAAGAATTAGCAATACAGCATGTCCAATGTCCATGCGATCTCCAAAATGGGGCTATAATTAGGCATACACTTAGTACATTTCTTACAACTTTTGTAAATTTAAGGTTAGATTATGGACCACTGGTATTCAGCTTGGAGTTTCCAAAGAGATCTCTATGGTGTGAACATCACATTATCTAACAAGCTGTAATAGGATCAGAGCAGTGAATCTGTGCCCTGTTCATAGACAGGTTTGTACTAGTACTGTACCTGTCAAAGGGTCTCTGCACCCAAAGCCACAGCCATGCTGGCAGCACTTTTTGACCCAAAACAGTTGCTGTCACTGTTGCATGTTCTGGGCAGAGGAATGATCATGCAGGTTTATATAACTGTAGGGCACACACCAGACTTCTCTGTTAATAAAACAACATTTGCAGAGATACTTCATGACTTTATGATGCAAAGTAATCAACTGTGGATTTCACATGCAAACTACACAATGTCCTCACCCACAGATTTTCAGTAGGAAAAGCATCCTATAAGTCTCAGAATTGCATAGAAAATGAGAAGGACTTATCAGTGTTATGCCCTGGTTGAAATTACTAACATCGTAACTAAAGATATGTGTACATCACAGCCGACATTCATCACAGTCCCAGTTAGACACGCCCCTGTCGTATGGAAGATAGTAGAGTAAAACTATGTATGTATGGAATTCCTTATCTTTTAACACTGTTTTGTGCTATTACTTTTTAGTTGGCAGAGTAAGGAATACGTGTAAGGTGTGATGTGCCCATTATGCACTTGGCATGCATACATGTGAGCGAGATTGTTTATCATTATTTTTTATCTTTCAAGTCTCATGCATAAGAAGGCGTGACATCTAAAATAGGGAATTATGTTACATACATAAGTAAACAATCCTACTTAAGTAAGTTATGGTGAGAGCCACTTATGCACTTCGGGGTCCCCCTCATAGTAGATTAGGTATGATATATATATCTTGACGTTCCATTAATGGACACATCTAGTGAAAGGATGAGTCTGGCCTAAATCTGCTATTTCTCACAGAATCATATGGAGAGAATGAAGGATTGATGAATATATTATGACTTTCACATACACCCCTGGTGACCCCTAAATGACGTCTCTGTATTTAAGGCTTGATACCCACGCCAGACAATGTCCTGAGTGCAGTGTTGTTGCTTTCAGAATCTCCAAAGACCCGGAAGTGACACCAAATAGGACTGCAAACAACAGCGTATGAATTCACTTGTAACATGACTTTCTGCCTTTGTTTACTTTAATAGTTAGCCAGGGATCATTAGCACATGTAAAAAGGCTTTCTATTTGTGTGTGCTGTTTGATGTGTGTCTAGATAAGGGTGAAAAATACCGGCATTAGGTGATTTAGGTGAGAACCGGCTAGGTGGCAACCCTACCTGCGAGCTATGTTCTGATACCACACCATTGCCCCGATTCACAAAGGTAAACTTAGACCAAAAGTCTAAGGGACATTTAGCAGCTCCTAGCACCATTCTAATGCCACATTAGCATCATTCTTTTTAAAATAATGTGGCATTAGAAGGCCAAAAACGCTGCGCCATATTTACAAAATGGCGCAATGCATGCATTGCACCACTTTGCTACCTTTTGCGCAATAGTATGCCTGCACCAGGCATGGTGTATGCAAAGGGGGCATTCCCCTGTTAGCGGAGGAAAAAAAATTCTGCAAAGAAAGTCAAGAGATTTTTATGTGTCATTGTTTTTGACACGTTTAATGCCCGCTCAGAACAGGTGTTAAAGGGAGGCTTCCATTAGTTACTCACTGAAGAAAACACAGTGACAGGTCAGGTGTATTTCAGTGATTAGAGTCCTTTAAAATGCCTGAAATTCCCCAGTTTTGCATGTAATGTGGGCAAAGCACATTGTAACATGTGCCACACCCAGTGTACCTGTTTGCTAAGGGAGCTTGATTAAAAGCTTTTTTCCAAAAGCTTTTAATCAAGCTCCCTCAGCAAACGGGTACAACAAGGAATATGGTGTGAGGTATGGCGTGTCTGCAGTGCTTAGCATAAATAGCAAATTTCAGTGGTTTCATGGTTTTGTATTCACTGAAACATAAGCAACCTTTAACTGTGTGTTTTTCTGTGAATTGCTAGTTTTTTTTTTGTTTTTTTTTATGTATGTCATTCACCTGCCATCGACCCTTCATCACTGCGTTTTGATGAGCACACTATGAGGTGCATAGAAGGTTTGATCTTTGGCCTGACCTGCAGCACCTGCCTGGGTATGAAAATAAAAATTTTACACTAGTACACCTAGGCCCAGATTTAGGAGAAGTGGTGCTTCATTAAATGAAGGGCCACTTTTCTTGTGCCAATTGCACCCCCCCTAATGCCACCATGTGTGCGCCATATTATTAATGATACGGCGCACGTTAGGATCAATAGCATCATAATTTCTGATTGGCACTAATCCTCTAAAGTTCATAGAGGCCCATTATAAAACAATTGTGTGCCTCAATTTAATGCCTGCACTGAGCAGTCATTAAAATTACGAGAAAAATGGCGCAGTGGAATCCCACTTTTCTGAGCCTCCTAATGGAGGAAGACCACCCCTTGCATTCATTATGCCTGGCAGAGGCATAATGTGGCACAAAGATTTACAAAGTGGTGCAATGCGTGCATTGCACCACCTTGTAAATTGGGCACAGCGTTTTTGCCAATCTACCTCCGTATACCACAAACAATGATGCTAATGTGACACTAGGTGGCGCTAGGCCCTTCCTAAAATTGGGCATTAGTTTTTCCTGAATGTGTCCTCGTTTTCCTTGTTACGGTCGAGCATGCATCGCATGCGCTTGCGCATGCGTTTCGCTTGTGAGACGATTTAGGAGTTAGAAAAGGGCTTGGAGCCCCGTCCATGTCACATAAGTGTCTTTCATTGGTTCGTGGGCTTGCCTGTTAAAATCTGCTTGCTTTCATTAGTGGAAGGCACGCATACGTCATGCCTTTTCTGGTGGTTAGCCCTCCTAGAGCGCAGCGACCAAGTACTGAAAACATGCGAGGCTCGCTGTTTCCCGTCAGGTTTATGAACTACTTTTTACCTTTTTTTCGCAGCGCGATCTCGCTTGGCAGAAGTCGAGCACTTTGCATAACATCGACCCTGTTACATAGTTAATTACACTTTTGATGGTTACGTAGATAATTGCACTTTTGCCGATAGGTTTCACTACGAGTGAACTGTAAGCAACTTGATTGTGCGTTTTTTTTCCATTTAATGCAGCAAGAAAAATCCAGTTGGGAGTTAACAACTGCTAATAGCTCTCACTAGGAGGAATGCGAGACCCTGTTACATTGCAAATGCTTGTTTCAGAGAGCCCGAGCACCCATCTGGACTATAGTGTGGCACGTCTCACAGTGCCCTCCCATTTCTGTAGAAATTATTTTTCCTCAGCTTAGTTTTTGTTGTTTTTTGTTACAAAATTGTGATTATCAAACTTTCAGGGAAAATGTATACCCTTTATCAGGCAATCTAGTTGACAGAAATCATTTTTCAAAATTGTGACTTCAAATGATAATATATACAAAACTATTTCAAACCCTTTCACTGGCATGTTTTTAAAATGTCAATCTCTCAAAAACTACTGAAAGGATTTACAGAAGCATGCTTTCCCAGAAAATGTCCAGTTTCAAAGTGCGAATAGGTTCAGTTGTTGTAACTGAGAGCAAAATGTATAATGGGATCTAAAATGGGAAAGCTCATTTTTTGACTCCCTATCACTTTAACCTTTTTAATGTGCACAGGTGTACTGCCATTTGATAAGTTTTGTTTTGACCAATGACTTTGTGTTTCACCACTGCGCATATTAGTTGCTCAATGTTCACCAGTAGCACATGGTATGTTTTGTTCAGTTTAGCCGCCTATGGGCTTTGACATTGCATTAGTCATTACATTCTGTATTCTGCCTATTGGCTTTGACATGGCATTAGCCATTACTTTCTGTATTCAGTTGAGCCGCCTATTGGCTTTGACATTGCATTCCTATTGGCTTTGACATTGCATTCCTATTGGCTTTGACATGATGTATTCAGTTTAGCTGCCTATTGACTTTGATATGCTATTAGATATTCTGCCTATTGGCTTTGACATGATATTATATATTGCATTTTGTACTCAGCTTAACTGCCTATTGGCTTTGACATGATATTCAGCTCAGCTGCCTATTGGCTTTGACATGATATTATACATTGCATTTTATATTCAGCTCAGCTGCCTATGGGCTTTGACATGATATTATACATTGCATTTTGTATTCAGCTCAGCTGCCTATTGGCTTTGACATGACACTAGACATTGCATTTGATATTTAGGTTAGCTGCCTATTGCCTTTAACATGAAATTGCATTTGATATCTAGGTTAGCTGCCCATTGCCTTTAACGTGGAGTTAGACATTGCAGTTGAGAATCCAAGCTGTATTTTTCCAAGCTGTGTTTTTGCACCAGAGAACCAAGATGTTTTTCTCACAGTAGACTAGACATGATAAGAGAGAGTACATGGGTGTTGTTTTCTTCGCTTGAGCTTGGGAACAGGAGTAGTCTTGGAGACCTGGCCAGTCTCCAAAGGGCTTGCTCAGTTTCCCGGGTCTGAGGGGAGGGGGCACACCTTTGTAACGAATGTAACAGGCTGCAGAGAGTCAGATTCGAATCTGCCGGACCTCGTGCTGGAGCTTGGCGCCAGCTGCCAGCAATCCCGTGTGGGTAGATGAATCTCTTTCCCGCGGCTGACAGGGGTCATCAGCTTGCAGACCTTAGAAAGATGAAGCTGTAGATAGTTCCCACACGGTGAAGTATTTGTTTTGCTTTGCATTCAATATCTTATAAATATAACCTGCTGTGTATATTGCAAACTGATATATTTTGTTTGATTAACGCAGACTTGAAAGCTACTAATTCGTCATTCATAAATATTGTGGTTGGGGAAGAATTAACAACAATAAAAGTCTTCTTTGACCTCAGAAGTGCATCTCTGTTGTGTTATGTTAGTGCTTAGAAACTAAATAAGAGGAAAGCACTACAACAGGTTTGCATGAAGTGTAACAACCTGGACCTCACCTTGCTGCAGTAGACAAAGGCCAAATTTGGCGCACGCTCATCCAAAAAGGCCACATTTATGGGCAAATAAAAAAAGATTTTTCTGTGGAAAGTGTAGTGTGAATCATAACTACACAGTAGTGACTGTCACTGTGTAATAATGGAAAATAATATGGAATAGAACGTTTTTGTTCTTTATACTTGAGAATTTTGAATTGTGTTTTTAATTCATATTCAAGTGCACTCAATTATATACTCCTTAAATTGTGCAAAGCAAGAAAAAGATGAGAACAGCAGGAGAAAGAAATCATATTTTGTGAGGCCAATAGAATTATAAAGTTATGATATGCCATGTCATTTATCTTATGTAATGTTATGTAATGCTATGTCATGTCATGCTATCTTATGTAATGTTGTATTATGCTAGGTCATGCCATGTTATTCTATTTAATGTAATTTTATGCTATGGTATATCATGTCATTTTATCTTATCTTATGCAATGTTATGTTATGCTATGTCATGTTGTGTTATGCTATCTCATGTAGTATTTTGTAATGTTGGTCTTCTAAATCCCAACAACTCACTTAAAGGTTTTTGGGTGCTGTATGTGGAGAGGAAGCAGTAGAGCTTAGTAACTGACTCCAGACCCCCAAGATGGTAGATTGTTTGAAGATACTTTAACTCTCACAGCAGACACACATTGTAACCCACAGAGGTTGCAGCACTTCTGAGTCTTCCAACAGTCTGTGTCACTTTGGCACTCTGGGGGAGGCAGGGGCAGATTGCACCCATCTATTTCTTTGGGGCAGGTCCCCGGATGTGGTGCGTCTGTAAAACACCAACAGGATTGAACTAAAAACACAGCCATCCTGAGCTAACAGCACAACTGCCACAGGCTGTTCACAGATCATCACACTGAATTATCCTTATAGATTGCTTGACTCCTTTGGAACTAAGGGGAAAAAGCTTCCAATATCTTCAGAGAAACTGCACACTGCTGAAACTACCATCTCTTGTAGGTTACATTAAGGTGCCTCATATAGAACCCCTTTCCTCCCTCTCATATCATCCTCCTTCTCCCTCTTCTACTCTCCTATTTGTCTTCCCCCACACTATTTTCGCTGTGACTCCTCAGTCTACAGCTCTTCTCTAGAACTCCTCATTTTACTTCTGTCCTACGTACACTCATCTCCATACTGCTGATAGCTCTACTGATCTCCACTCTACCCTGTTCTTTCTATTGCTGTTCTCTCTAATGTGCCTTAGGCCATATGTATGAACACATTTTCCGATTGACACAGAATGGGAAAAACCCTTTGCTACATCTGGCCCTTAATCTCTTATTTCTTGCCACTCTTTTTTCTATCACTCCTCACCCCTTCACTTCAACGTACCACTCCTGACTCCACTGGACCTCTCTATACCACTCTTTTCTAGTGCTCCTCGCTGTCCAGAATTTTTTCGACAGCTCTTTTCTCAATCGCTCCTTATTTCACCATGTTTCCTAGCATCAATCTTCTCTCTACAGTTCATCAGTCCACTGTTATTCACTCTACTGTTCTTTCCTCTTCTATTCTTTATTCTACTCCTTGCTCTCTTAGTCTTCTCTCAACTGCTCCTCTTTCACATGCTTCACTCTACGTCTCTTTTCTATACCACTCCTGACTCCACTGCTCTTATCAACACCACTCCTGACTCTTCTGCTCTTCCCTATACCACTCCTGACTCTTCTGCTCTTCCCTATACCACTCCTGATTCCACTGCTCATATTTATACCACTCCTGACTCTACTGCTCCTCTCTTTACCACCCCTGACTCCACTGCTCTGCTCTATACTACTCCTGACTCTATTGCTCTTCTCTATCCCACTCCTGACTCTACTGCTCTTCTCTATACTACTCCTGACTCTATTGCTCTTCTCTATCCCACTCCTGACTCTACTGCTCTTCTCTATCCCACTCTTGACTCTACTGCTCTTCTCTATACTACTCCTAACTCTATTGCTCTTCTCCACAAAACTCCTGACTCTACTGCTTTTCTCTATAACACTCCTGCCTCCCATACTGTTCTCTACTTTTCTTTTCTATACCACTAGCACCAATGCAGGCACCCTTGTACCATGATGCAAGGGTGTCTGCTTTGTTGGCAGGGCTATTTTATAGAGGAAGAGGCACCTGCACAGAAACAATCCATGGAGGTTTTTTTCCAGAATGCAGCACACGCAGTAGGAGAAAAAACATGGAGAAATAAATGTATTTCTCCTCGAACCTCCTCCCTTGATGAGGTGTATGATTTTGATGCCTTCTCAAGTTTACACATCTTTGTAAAACTCAGAATGTGCCAAAACCCATGGATTTTGCATGGGAAAACCCACCACAATGCCCATGGAGCTCTCCCCTATCGTGGTGTAAGGAAACACAGTGACTTGTGCTGCATTGCCTTACACCATATCTATGAGGCTATGAAAAGCTGTGCATGGCTTCGTAGATAAGGGTCTGCACTCTGCAGTGCCAGAGCACCACAAAGGTGACTCACTGTTGGCGCATGGAGCTTGTTAATATGCCCCTATATTTATAATATATCATAACAGAACTTTATGTACAGGGTCTAGGCCAATTGGGATTGGGGGGTATCCAGACACTCTCGAAATAGGGTCAGGGTTTAAATTTCAAAAATTGAGTTGATAATCTACCGAAACAAGAGCTGTGATGTGCTAGTGATAATATTATCCCAAAATATGAATTTTATTTCGGTTTTGGAAGACAATGTTAGGAAGGAAGGGTCAGTTCAGAAAGTCCAAAGCCATAGTTTGGTGAGCCAAGATTCAATATACCTGAACCAGGGAAAAGTGGTGTTCTCATCTAGTTCCAAAAGTTCTCTCATACCCTTCTGATATGGAGCAAGCTCCTGTACTGTCCAAATCCTCACCTAGAAGAGAAGAGGCCTTAACACTGCTACATGCTCTTCTCTCTTGAGTGCACCATCATAGAACATGGGGATGAGGGGAGTGCTTTTGGGACACGTATTCTCACTCTGGGTCAGCCTTTTAACATTTGAATGTCCCCCAAATTTTGGCACCATATAGGGCCACTACTTGTGCTTTTAAGTTATAGAGGTCAATAGTGGGAAGACTGGTCTGGGCAATGTTGCCTGATGATTTTTAAAGATTGCCATAGCTCTATGCTGAAGTACTGCCCTTTGTTTTGAATGTGCAAAGTACAGGATAATTTACTATCAAGCATAATAGCCAGACACTAAAGTTTTGCTACACGTTCAAGCATCTTCTGCTGCAGAAATAAATCTCCTCTGAATGACTTGTGGGGTCTGATCCCCCAAAATTTGGTCTTAGTGGCATTAATCTCCAGTCCCTTGTTTTCACAATATGTGTTAAAATTATCCAATAATTGCTGCAAGCCTCTAGATGTTTGGCATATCAGAAGGGTATTATATGTGAATAAAAGTGCGGGAACTGGACCCCATCTAACTTTGGAGAGTCATTATTGCATTTTAGGAGAGCCATGATAACATCATATATGTAAAGTGAGAAAAGTGTAGGCACAAGCACACAATTTTGTCTCACACACATACATTTAGGGATATGATCACTAAGTTCACCCTAAGGTCCCCAGTGGACCTGAACATAATTCTCATGATGTAATCTTTTTACTTGGATAAGAAAGCCCGCAGGAGCTCCTAGCTCCTTGAGTGAAGCCCACAACGAACCCCTCAGAAATAGATCAAAAGCTGTCCTTGGATCTACAAAAGCAATATATAAATGGACAACATTCACTTTTGTGTATTTCCAGATAATAAGAATGAACCTAAACACCTGATCTACTGTGGTCCCTCTTGATCTAAATCCCTCCTGATAAGGTGACACAAAGTTATTGACCCCTATCCAGTCTGGAAGGTTATTCAGAATCTGCCTCACATAGACCTTCTGTAGAGTGTCCAGGAGGCTAATTGGTCTTTTGTTTCCTGATTGTATAAATCTCCTTTTTTGTGTATGGGAAATATCCCTGCACCTTTCCAAGTATTGGGACTCCGAAAGCTATAGAATTGCACAACAGATTAATAGTTGGGTACCATATTGATAGACTGTGTTGCAGTAACTCCCTTGCGAATTTATATGGCCCAGGGGCCTTGCACGATTTCATAGCCTCTATGGCTACCTTTGTCTCCCCAAGGATACAATATGGTTGTACTGACATGTCCCTAATTGAGTAACCACATACAAGGTTAAACGGGCTGTGGAGAGTAGGTCATCATCATCATTATTGCCTTATTAGTAGAGATTAGCAAAGTGTTCCACCCATTTGTTTGAAGTCAAATATGATTCATTCTGTGAGCCTGGTTCCTTGGTTCCATGGGCTATGATTTCCCAGAAGGTCCTATTGTCTCCATACTTTGCTGTCTCAACTAAATCTAACCAGTTTGAATTATCCCGGTTATGCTTGGCTGCTTCCAGTGCTCCCGCATACTGAGCTCTAGCTACACATGCCTCACATAGGATTTAGATTTTAAAGCTTTCATTAGGACTGTTTTTGCCTGCAACTTTCCTACATTTACCAGGGATTACTCAAGATGTTTTCTATTGAAAGTGCAGCTTTGCTGGCGCTTTGGTTAAAAGTGCATTTAAAGTACCAGCCAAAATATTATGTGTCTCGACTATAGGGTTATCAGAAACAGGGAACCCTAGAATAAGCATTAGAAATATCAGTTAAAACCTTTGTGTTTCCCAATATCAAGGGCCACTTAATTGATCTACAATAATTTCCCACCATTGGTAATAAAGCAGGGGTGCTGACAGAGACACCCAGTTCCTCGATAAAAGATTCTGACAACATTAGTAATGATTACTATCGTCTCAGATATCTATCTTGAGATTTAGGCCCATATTTATACTTTTTGACGCTAAACTGCGCTAACGCAGTTTAGCGTCAAAAAATTTTGCGCCGTCTAACGCCATTCTGAAGCGCCATGCGGGCGCCGTATTTATGGAATGGCGTTAGACGGCGCAATCAGACCGGCGCTGCCTGGTGTGCGTGGAAAAAAACCACGTACACCAGACAGCGCCGGCGTAGGGGGAAAATGGCGTATGGGCGTCTTAAAATGGGGCAAGTCAGGTTACGTCGAAAAAATCGTCGTAACCCGACTTGTGCCATTTTTTTTCGACGCCCATCCCCCATCAACATGACTCCTATCATTGTAAAGATAGGAGTCATGCCCCCTTGCCCAATGGCCATGCCCAGGGGACTTCTGTCCCCTGGGCATGGTCATTGGGCATAGTGGCATGTAGGGGGGCACAAATCAGGCCCCCCTATGCCACAACAAAAAAAAAAAGAAAAAAACTTACCTGGACTTACCTTAATGTTCATGGGATGGGTCCCTCCGTCCTTGGGTGTCCTCCTGGGGTGGGCAAGGGTGGCAGGGGGGGTCCCTGGGGGCAGGGGAGGGCACCTCTGGGCTCATTTTGAGCCCACTTGTCCCTTAACGCCATGCCTGACCCAGGCGTTAAAAAGCGGCGCAAAAGCGCCGTTTTTGGCCACCCCACTCCCGGGCGTCATTTTTGCCCGGGAGTATAAATACCACGTAAAGGCCTGGGAGTCATTTTTTAAGACGGGAACGCCTCCCTTGCATATCATTAACGCAAGGAAGGGGTTCACGCTAAAAAATGACGCCCACTCCGGGCACTTTGGCGCCCGAAGCGTCTAACGCCATAGTATAAATATGGCGTTAGTTGGCGTTAGTTTAGCGTCGAATTTGCGTCGAAAAAAACGACGCAAATTCGGCGCAACCAGAGTATAAATACGGCCCTTAACATCTTGTCCACATAGTGAAAATATTCGATCTTTGATCTAGTCACACCTCTCTTAAAGGTGGAAGAACCTAGCTTATCTGAATCAGATCTGCCATTAAAAGTCAGCAGGCCATTTTTACTATAAAAAGGGCCATCTGCATGGCGGCCACCACACAGGGGACATAAGAGCTAGAGTGAAGAGAGAGTATACCCCATGACACATCCTCCTCCACTGTGGCCAGATCAAAGCCACAAAGTAGCTCATATCTAATATTAATACCCTCCAATGACAATACTGCTCTTTGTTTTAATGGTGTTCATAACATTTTCCGATACATTAGCAGTGGTGGATTCTATGTTCCTCTGACTCGGCCTGATGTAAAATTAAAGAAATACAAACTGCGCCCTTTTAGAGTGCAGATTTTTAATCCAAGATTTACCCTAAACATCAAGGCCCCATGGCACTGGTAGAGGCAATGGCTTTAACACAGAGGGCCTTATTATGACCCTGGCGGCCGACGGTATCACCGCCAGTGTATTATGACCGTGGCGCATTAGCCACAGACATACCGCCGGCCCCTGCGCTTGACTACCAGGCTTCCTCCAAGCCTGAATTCTGGGCAGTGAAATGCGCGACGGGTACTGCTGCACCCGCTGCACATCAACATTGCTGCCGGCTCTATTATGAGCCGGCTGCAATGTTGATGTGACTTTTCTGCTGGGCCAGCGGACAGAAATGCTGTTTCCGTCCGCTGGGCCAGTGAAAAAGTCATAATAGAGAGCCACCAATACTGGCAGCTCTGGCGGTAAAGTGGCCCCCGCGGCTTCGCTGTCTTTTTGAAAGACCGGGAAGTCGCAATGAGGGCCAGAATGTTTTACATCCTGGTTTATGAGGTAAATACGTTAACCAGGTTTCATGTAACATACAGAGATGGAATCACTCAATATAATTCTGCCAAAAGGGGTTTGAGAGTTTTTGTCTAAGCCCAGCGATGCTTCATGAAAGTCTATTTAAGGTCTCAACAGATTGAAAGTCGGCATGCTTGGGAGAGGAGACACCAATCATTACATCCATATGGTGCACTATAGAGATCTCTTTAGAGTCGTAAGCTACCCGACTTGATTCTTTCACAATATCAGGGCTTAGAGATGGAAATGTCTCATAGTGCAGAGTATAATTCGTCCTAGACAAGCCTATTTGATGGGATGTCACTGCAGGGAAAGAGAGTCAATCTATGGACTCCAAATTAGACGAGGTATGATCTGTAATTGCTTGAAAATGTATGTTCCTATTAGATGACATGGGTCTCTTGTAGCCTGAGCAGTACCTGCAGGTGTTACAGCAGGTATAGGTAAGGAACTGTTCCTCAGATTTCTACTGTCAATCAATGGAATTTGTAAAGCACTCAACTGCTTGAGCCGAAGTGTCCCAGCACTCTAAAGCAGAGACTGAGAACAGAAGGGGGTTTACCATGACTACTTTTGGTTAAAGATCCAAGTTTTTAATTGCTTCCTAAAACAGTGTTTGGACTTGGCCATACAATGTTTAATTGGCAGAGAATTTCAGAGTTTTGTCATTGGTACTGAAAAAAACCTACCACCACAACTGACTTTAGCGAACCTGGGGATATGCATAACTCAAAGGTGGTTAGATCTCAGGGACTTCTCCTGGTGGTACCTTCCAAGTCTGTTTCTTAGGTAACGGGGGCTTTGCCCTCCAGTGCTCTAAAAAAAGTGAGGGCCTTAACTTGAATCCTTTTTGCCATATGTAGCCAAGTGAGCTGCTTCAGATGGAGTGAGATGTTTAGGTGAAGCGGGACCCGCCGTATCAGCCTAGCAGCTGTATTTGGTATGATCTGAAGTCTATAGATCAGGAAACCTGGAAGACCCAGATAGTGACTCTTGGCTTAATTTATGCAAGATGGTACAAGAGCCTGGGCCAAAGCTTTTACGGCATCTTTTGGGAGCAGATATAGCAGCTTCCTGATTGATTTAAGCTTCATAAAGCAGGTCAAGTTTGGATTGGTGATTGAACATAAAAGGGGCTCTAAGTTTCACAATATCTCGTGTTCTTACATTCATTTTAATGTAATCTGACACTCCAACATCACTCAGAATGCACTTGGCACCTAAAATATCACAGCATACTAAAGACAAACATTGGAGCTTGAACCTTATCCAGTATATTTCTCTATTTATCAAGGACTCCCAACCTTCCCTTGCATTATGACCTAATTTGGGAGCATTTATCATATACATTGCATTGTCAGTTTGTTTTTGTACGCTTATTTTAGTATATGCATTAGTTCATTGCAAAAGTGTCTCATGAGAGTTCAGCCTAGTAGGAGGAATTTGATGGAAATCTCTCTCCAACCTTCTCATGGTTGATGGGCCATAGAAGACTGATATACTAGGAAACAGAAACATGCCTGGGTTTGTCATCTACCCATGGGCCAGGATGGACACAAAGAGGAGTGACATTGTCAGCACAAACTCTCTGGGCTCCCGCTGCCTTTGCATTCAACTGCTTTGAATATTCCCCCAACTAGAGTGGAATTGGGCCTTACAAGAGTGTTTAATAGGCTCAGCAGCGACTGGATGATTTAACCCTATGGTGTTACTCAGATCCACATCACTTAGTGTGTGCCAACAAAATTCTCAGTAAACCTTTTAATTCTTTGAGTTCTGTTGTCAATGATTCCCTTAAGGATAGCTTACCCTGGATTATATTTCCCATACTCTCAGTGCCACTATGCGCTTTTGAATCCCAGGGGGAGAACCTGTTTGACCAGTGGCTAGAGGACACAGCTTTGGTGAGCTCAGCAGAACTACTAATGAATTTCGTCATTTGTTTTGAGGAGTTAGCTGGCACACTCACATTTACTCATTCACACTCTTTTTCTCATTCACACCAAATCTCTATCATTCATTCTCTCTCACGCTCTCTTACACCCTCTTATACTCATGCTTTACTCACTTTCAATCACTCACTTATATTCACTCTTAATATCACTCATTCTCAGTCGCTCTACTTACTGAAACTCTGGCCCAGGTTTTCTAATGTTTTCCACCAGACATGCTTCACTTTTGTGATGCAAACCTGACGCAAAATGTTCGAATGGGATTTACTATCCAACACAAATTAGGATTTGCAATGGTTAGAATCAGAAAGTAATGCAAAGTGCTGCTTTGCATTATTTTAGGTCAAAGGGGTATTCCATGGGTGGTGCATGAGCATTCCCATGCAAATACCTTTGGGTTATCATGCAATCCTTATCTACAAACATTGCTAAACAGGAATTTTCACCACAGTTTTAAGCATCCTTCAGGCAGGTGTACTGAAGAGAAATGTTTTGATTTTGCCTTGTTTTTCTAACTTTGCATGTGTACAGCATCATACAACACACACACAAATTGAAAGAAGCATTACAACATAGTTTTTGAACTGGATCAGACCCCTTTTGTTACAAAACCTATGCCTCAGAGAGTGCACATTGGTGCATGACTGCCAAAAGTGCACCAATATGGCACATTTGTCTCTCTCCTTTTGACACTTGCAGTCCAGCAGCTTTAATACTGCATTGCCTTGCATCAAATCACAGTAAATCTGGGCCTTAGTCCCACACAGTCTCACTCACTACCTGTCACTGACTCTCACTCACTTTCTCTCACACATACACTTGCTTACACAAACACACTGCATCTATCACTTAGGCACATTCCCACCCACATGCATACATGCATCATGCATTTAAAATCAAGAACTTAACTCAGCTGGCACCAAAGGTCCGGTTCCAGCTAAGTGTGCTCCATTTTATATTACACTAAAAGTGAATACACTAATATTATTCACTAGTAGTATAATGAGAAACATGCAAAGAAAACAAAGACTGGAGCTGCCCCCATGTTCTTAGCACACATTTTGCCATCTCCAAGGCCATGGTTCACAAAGGCAGTACCAGAAGTCGCAGGATAGAAGCCACCGGTCGCAGTTGTGACCCCTGGCAACCCCTAAATGACATCCATTCCCAAGGTTAGAGGTTAGCCACAGAACATGACTGGGGTCTGTCAACAGCGGCTTAGATATATAAACTCTCCATTGTGAACAATAAGTGAAGGATTTTAGTAAGGTCTGACCCTGAGAAATCTTTAGACTTCTCACCAGCTAATGTAATGAAAAAATCCTCAATAAAAATATGTAGATATACACAGGTAAAGAGGGATGGTTGGTCGTCCCTCTTCATCCATGGTTTTTTTTCAGCGTCCATTCATATTTTGCTTCCATCCACTACACAATAAATCACAGGTCAATGTGTAAACGCTGATCGGCTGGTGTCGCTATTGCATTGTGAGTGATGCTATTTTGTCTGACCACATGTGCACATTCGACAAAAAAAAAGTGCACTTCAGTGCTTCAGTTGTTGTGCAAACACTTTACTTTTCAAATTATTATTATTTTTTAAATATTTTGTAATCATCTTTTCATATGTATAATATGCATTCAGGTAACAATATTTCAAAGCCATTAGTCACTTTTCTTTGTACCTAAAAGAGTCATGTATTACAATTAATAAATAAAAAATATAGGCAATGAATAAGTACTATTGTTAGGGTTGAGCGCGCAAAGCGCTCTGTCTCTGTTGTTATCTTTCTACGGGCTTGTAACCACGCCCATCACTTTGGTTGGTTCGTGGGCTTGCCTTTTAAAATTGACTTGATTTTGATTTGATTAGTGAAAGGCATGCATATGTCATGCCTTTTCCAGTGTTTAGCCCTCCTCGAGCGCACCGGCCAACTACTGAAAACATATGAGGCTCCATGTTTTCAGGATGGTTTCAGGGCTACTTTTTCTCTTTGTTTCGTAAGTAGCGCGATCCCGCTGGGCAGTAGTCACGCGCTTTGCATGATATCGATCCTGTTACATAGATAATTGCACTTTTGCCAGTAACATAGATAATTGCACGTTTGCAAATACGTTTCACCGAGAGCTACCTTCTGTTTCCTTATGTGTGTTTGCTTCGTGGCCGTCAGCTCGTTTCTTTTGTTTTGAAAGTGCTGGCAGAGCTGGATTTTGACAATTGTGCCAGACAAATTTTGACAATTGTGCCAGACAAAAGGTGACAGCTGTTTACTTGTGGCGGTGTGACCACTGCAGACCCAGTTAACCCACTGTAAACTAACCAACTCAATGTGTTATATCACCAGAGGCACATCGGAGTTATACTGCATCCTGTGTCATTTTAGCGGGTAGTTATTTCCATTTACGCCTGATTTGCTGTGGCTACAGATTTATCTTACTGTTTGATGAATCCAGGAGGTGGTGGTGATATATTGTGTTGCATAGTCCCTGTCACATCCAGGTTTTTTGATTGACCGCATCACTCCTGTCAGATGACACATTCACAATACATATGCCACACGAGCTGCTAGTGGGCTAACACAGATGCAGCTGCTTATGTGAATTAAAGGAGAGCATGTAGTTAAAAAAAACACAAAATGTGCTTATGTATTTTGGAACCTTTTTAAATTATGGTCCCTGGTGCATTGATTTAGCCTGTTTTGGGCTGCACTGTTAGTGCTAGAAATGTGTTAGACCTAGCAGTCATTTGTGATTGCTTCTGCATTGTATGGGAGACAAGATCCTGCTTATCTTGTGTAATTGTGTGATACTTTTTCTACGATCTAATTACAGTTGCTGTCTTGTAGGTGTGTGTGTGTGAGCTTTCTCTAGTTTTCTATTTGATTGACTATGAGTATCCCTGTCTAGAACGTCTGACAAGCTAAGCATCGCCATGCATTTGTTTCCGCTGTTACCTGAAAATGTACCAAGTTGTCCCAGGCCATGTGACTATTCTTCAAGCCTGACTGCATGGTCATTAGCACTTTGCATTCTGGGACTTGCAGTTCTACTTTGACCATTTTATGCACGGGCTTAACAATGCCATCACACAAACATGTTGGCATAAAAGTCAAGGTTGGGTGAAAGTTTTACAGGAAATAGGGTCACTCGGACCAGTGCATGTGGCATTTGGGACATTGGAGTGTTTAACGCTCAAGGTCTGGGCTAGCAACTCATGGGATATGTAAAGCTCCCACGTTATCTATTGTCATGTTGAACATTAAAGCAGCCTGTGTGTCTTTTTTTGCTAACAGAATGATTTATTCTCTGACTTGTAGTTTGGTTTTTAACATTGTAAGTATGTACTCAGAGATACGATCGTACGTTGCCTTAAAGGCTAGCACTAACAAAGTGTTACTCATAACTTTTGGGCAACTTTGTAGCTCGGGTATCTCTTGAGCTGGGTGAAGTCGACTTATGACACAAAACCGGAGGTTTCAGATAAGGATTTTGATTGGCTCTGTCATATTTTTTCTAAAAGGCTCAAGCTAGGGCATAATTGCCTGATCTTGCTTTTTAATTGTTAACGTACCGCTTTAATTCAGAGTTACTAAACGTTGCATGGCTGAAGTATCAGCTTTGAATGTGTCCTTACACATGGCAGGCCCCTTAAGGCAGTCCTCGTCTTTTGAGTAAAATCACTTTCCACATTTTCATGGGTAGGTCAGGCTCCTAACCTCCCGCGCTGATCAAGCGGAGCTTGTAGTCAGACTTGTGTATCCGACCGAGGCAGAGGCTCGAAGTCCATATCCATCTGACTGAGCTCTCACCCATGGTCCAGACGAGTGGAGTAGGGAGCTTCCTCTCTGTTGAAAGTGCTTTGGCGCCTTGTCAAGGATATGAAGTCAAAGTGAGCAAGGCGCTGCCCGATCCAAAAACATGGCTCCGGTTCAGCTCGAGTTAGTATTTAAACCTCAAGCACAAAATGATCATAGCTATCCTATGGCCTCTGTCTGACCTCCACGGTATAATCTCCCGCATCAAGAATTAAAGCTAAAGCAATACATTTTGACGTAAAACGTTTGGGAGAAAGAGATAATCAATTTACGACTAAATTCCACAGTATGTAAACAAAAAAACTGGAATTAATCCCAGAGTCCCTGCTTTACCAAATTGTGTGAACCTGGGCAAATAAATATTTCATTTTACCATGCCCCTTTTTAGGTTGAGCATAGCACTTTTCTGAGGCGGTGGTATGTATCTGGGCTTTTAACAACGCCCAACTCACGCCCGTCACTACCACTCGTTCGTGGGCTTGCCCTTCAAAATTGCTTTGATGACATTGGTAAATGGTTTACGCTTGTCCCTCCTTGGGGAGGTTTTATTATCGCCTTGGCCATCGCCCCTGTTACATGGCTAATTGATCGCTTGCCGATGGGTTTGACTGTGAGCAAACTTATTTTTCCTTTTGTGTCTCTCATTAGCGCTGATGCTCATGGCAACCATGGTGGTGTGAATCAGCTCACTTATGTGAAACTGTTTTACTTTCCATTTTCAATTTTTGTGGCAAGAAAAGTTCGGCGTTAACCCCTACAGTGCAGGCGTCGGCCACTGGGCAACGCCCACACCTCCTCCCAGTGTGGGTCACGACCAGTGACCGACACCAGGGAGGACTTTTTTTTCTAAAAATACCCCAGGAGACACGTGTCTCCTCCCCTTTCAAACGAGGCCTTCCTGAACCGGTTTCCTGGCCCTCGATTGAAGCGCAGCTGTGATCGAGGGCCAGGAAACCCCACTAGACACCAGGGATTTCACTTTGGAGTGTTGGCCCCCTCGGCAAATGGGCCGACACCCCCCCCATGGGAAAATGATATATATATTTTTTAAAAGGTAGGCTCCCCTGCGGGGCGAGATCACACATGATTGCGCCCCCCAGGGGCTAATTAAAAAAAAATAATAATAATTGGCCCCCAAGTAAACCATACAACTACTAAAAAAAATATAGATATGTCTATCTATGTAGATAGATATATCTATCTAGATAGATATGTATATATATATATATATATATATATATACATAGATCTATCTATATATATGTATATATATCATTTTTGTCAATGTGTGTGTTGTTTCCCTGGGGGCAACATATATATACGTGTGTGTATATAAATATATATATATATTCGCCACCAGTTGTCTTGCAGTTTCAGCTTGCGTCTTCAAAGCAATGCACATACTTCAACTGACGCGTTTTAACTGTAGTTTTTAGCCAGCAATAAAAAAGTCAAGTAAGTCTTGTGATTATGTTTCTGCTACAAAAGGATCAGACTTTTGTCTAGTGGCAGTTTTGATGCCATAAAGTAGCGCAGAAGGTTTATATGTCTACTGCAAAGATCAAATCTGTATTTTATGTAAATAGCTGAGTACATTAGTAAAGTAAGCCATTACCTGCACTATAATACAAATTAAATGTATGTGCGGGGGCTATGGAGAGATGAAGGGCACTTTTGCTGGGTGGTAGTGAGGGAATCCGAGAAGGAGGTCATGGGAGTGGGAGCGCCAATAATGATTGTTAGACTGGGCGCAGGAGGTGCTTAAGATGTGATGATTGGTATGTGACAAGGTGTTTTTTGAGTGTCTTGAAAGAACGTGCTGATTGAGGGAAAAAGAGAGGGTAATGTGACCTCTACTGTTGCACGTATCACCCACACACACCCACCAGCATTTTTGTGACTGTCTACGTAGGCTAGTGTTTTAGAGCAACAGTTTAGCCAGTAGGAGATATGGCATCTCGTTGGATGTCTGCTGCTCAAGCCCTCACTCGGGTTATAGAGGACAGCTCTGACGTAGGATCAGAGACTGATACAGCAGATACTGAGACAACATCTGAGGGATAGGACAATGGCACCGACTCTGGGAGTGATTTTTCAGTCGGAGGAGTCCCATTCGATAGCTCCTCTTCCAGTGATTATGAGGGAGGTGATGAGGACAGTCCTGTTGTACCTTCGCAAGCACAGTCTGTGCAATGGGACAATAGCGGCTTAGCCCAACCCAGAGATCAGGTGAATGCGGCAGCAAGCACAGAGAGTGTTCTCTTGGGAGCTCCCCAATTCAGTTCATACCCAATTTCCACCGCCCAAATCGTATTGTGGAGACATCAAAATTATCTATCACAAAACAAACTGGTTTTGTAAGGCAGGCACCTGTGTTTTTGGTCCTGGGCTCGGCGGCCATATAGGGAAACATACCAAACCCAGACATTTCTAGACATCCGGGGGAGTCCACAGAGGTGTGACTTGTGTGGATTCCCCAACGTTTTCTTACCGAGAATACCCTGCAAATATGAAATGTTGAATAAAAACTCTATTTTTTCTTGCATTTCTGTCGCACAAACTACAGGGATATGCTGGGATCCACAAAATTCCTACCACCCAGTGTTTCCCCACCTGTCCTGATAAAGATACTACCCCACTTGAGTGCCTGTACCTAGTGCCTGCGTCAGGAATGGATCACCCCAGGGTCAACAGTTGCCCTCATGTAAGGGCCTACATTGACCGTTGTGTGATCTATTCCTGCTGCGGGCACTAGGCCTCCCCACACAAGTGAGGTACCATTTTTATCGGGAGACTTGGGGGAATGCTGGGTGGAAGGAAATTTATAGCTCCTCTCAGATTCCAGTTTTTCTATCACAGAAATGTGAGGAAAAGGTGTTTTTTTCATGCCAAATATTGAGGTTTGAAAAGGATTATGGGTAACAGAACCTGGTGAGAACCCCACAAGTCACCCCACCCTGGATTCCCCTAGGTGTCTAGTTTTCAGAAATGCACAGGTTTCATAGGTTTCCCTAGGTGCCGGCTGAGCTAGAGGCCAAGATCCACAGCTAGGCACCTTGCAAAACACAGCTCTAGTTTCTTTGAGAAAATGGGATGTGTCCACGTTGTGTTTTGGGGCATGTCCTGTTGCGGGCACTAGGCCTACCCACACAAGTGAAGTACCATTTTTATCGGGAGACTTGGGGGAACACTGCGTAGGATGAAATTTGGGGCTCCTCTCAGATTCTAGGACTTTCTGTTACCGAAATGTGAGGAAAAAGTGTTTTTTTGGGCCACATTTTGAGGTTTGCAAAGGATTCTGGGTAACAGAACCTGGTGAGAGCCCCACAAGTCACCCCATCTTGGATTCCCCTATGTGTCTATTTTTAAAAAATGCACAGGCTTGGTAGGCTTCGTCAGATGCCGGCTAAGATAGAAGCCAAAATCCATAGCTAGGCACTTTCCAAAAAACACGTCTGTTTTCAATGTAAAAACATGATGTGTCCATGTTGCGTTTCCTGACGCGGGCATTAGGCCTATCCACGCAAGTGAGGTACCATTTTGTATTCGGATACTTGGGGGAACACAGAAGAGCAGAACAAGTGTTATTGCCCCTTGTCTTTCTCTACCTTTTTTTCTTCGAAATGTAAGCCATTGTGTAAAAAAGACATAGGAGGCTAAAAGCACAAAAAATAGGAAAAATGGGGTATGTCCCAGTAAAATGTCCAAATTGTGTCTAAAAATGTGTTTTCCTGATTCAAGTCTGCCTGTTCCTGAAAGCTGGGAAGATGGTGATTTTAGCACAGCAAACCCTTTGTTGATGCCATTTTCAGGGGAAAAAACAGCCCTTTTTCCCCCAAAAAAAAAAAATGACATTTTATCTGTATTTTGGTTAATTTCATGGTCTCCTCCAGAGGAACCCACAAACTCTGGGTACCTTTAGAATCCCTAGGATGTTGGAAAAAAAGGATGCAAATTTGGCATGCATTGCTTATGTGGACAAAAAGTTATGAAGGCCTAAGTGTGAACTACACCAAATAGCCAAAAAAGGGCTCTGCACTGCGGCGGGGGGGGGGGGTGAGGCCAAGCAGCTAAGGGGTTAATGGCTCTAGCTCAAGCAAATGTGAGACCCCTTGCATTTTCTAATGCTTGTTTTGATTTAGACTGAATATTGCAAGAATACAGGCACCACAATAGAGTGGTGGTATGCAATTTTTGCTTTGTGGCAAAAACTTGCAATAATAAATAATTAACCATCGGACAAGCTGCCAAGGCAAAACTTCTATTGGCTTTGCCAGTGCCAGTTATGAGAGGCGGTGAGGTACTTCCTTTGCAGGTGCTTAGAATTTGGCCAGTCAAAACTTGGGAACAAGAGGGTACTTTCATTTTTATTATTCTGTTTTAATATGGTCATAGGAATCTTATCAGGATATTGGGCATTTGATTTTCCAGCGCCTTTTATGTAGGTTGTGATTTTTTCAGTGTTGGACCTGACATGCCTTAGGGTGGTCATCCCTAACTTTTTGCCTGCCTCCCTCCACTTTTTGGACCCTGTTTTGCTGGCTTTTAGACTCTGCGCACTTTACCACTGCTAACCAGTGCTAAAGTGCATATGCTCTCTCCCTTTTCAAACATGGTAACTTTGGATCCTACCTGATTGGACTATTTAATTTACTTATAAGTCCCTAGTAATGTGCACGATATGTGCCTATGGCCTGTAGATTAAATGCTACTAGTGGGCCTGCAGCACTGGTTGTGCCACTCACTTAAGTAGCCCCCTTAACCTTGTCTCAGGCTTGCCATTGCAAGGCCTGTGTGTGCAGTTTCACTGCCACTTCGACTTGCCATTTAAAAATACTTGCCAAGCCTAGAACTCCCCTTTTCTACATATAAGTCACCCCTAATGTATGCCCTAGGTAACCCCTAGGGTGTTTTGTGGGTAAAAGGCAGGACATGTACCTGTGTAGTTATATGTGATGGTAGTGTAAAACTCCTAAATTCGTTTTTACACTACTGTGAGGCCTGCTCCCTTCATAGGCTAACAATGGGGCTGCCCTCATACATTGTTGAAGTGGCAGCTGCTGATCTGAAAGGAGCAGGAAGGTCATATTTAGTATGGCGAGAATGGTAATACAAAATCCTGCTGACTGGTGAAGTCGGATTTAATATTACTATTCTAGAAATGCCACTTTTAGAAAGTGAGCATTTCTTTGCATTTAAATCTTTCTGTGCCTTACAATCCACGTCTGGCTAGGCTTGGTTTACAGCTCCTTGTGCATTCACTCAGACACACCCCAAACACAGGGTACTTAGCCTCTCTTGCATACATCTGCATTTTGAATGGGTCTTCCTGGGCTGGGAGGGTGGAGGGCCTGCCCTCACACAAAGGACTGCCACACCCCCTACTGGGACCCTGGCAGACAGGATTGAACTGAAAGGGGACCTGGTGCACTTCTTAGCCACTATTTGAAGTCTCCCCCACTCATATTCAAAGGCACATTTGGGTATATAACAGGGCCTCTGCCCTACCTCATCAGACACTTGCTGGAAAAGAAACCTGAACCAGAAACTACATCCTGCCAAGAAGAACTGCCTGGCTGCTCAAAGGACTCACCTGTCTTCTTTCTACAAAGGACTGCTGCCTTGCTGTTGGTCTGCTGCCTTGCCAAACTCTTGTCTGGCTATGAAACTGCTCTCCAAGGGCTTAGATAGAGCTTGCCTTCTGTTCCCTGAAGTCTCAGGACCTAAAAGACTTCTCTTTTTCACTTGGACGCTCCATGCGCCAACATTTTCGACGCACAGCTTGTTCCGCGGCGAGAAAAAAGCTGCACACCAACGCTGATCGACGTGACGCCGTTGGGACGACTGGAAATTTGACGCACGGCCTCGCAAGGATAACGCTGCCCGACCTCCAGAGGAGAAATCGACGCAACGCCTGCCGTGAGATCGAAACTTCGATGCACAGCTCCGCAGAACGACGCGCAGCCAGAAAACAAGCAGGAGAATCCACGCACAGACCTGGGTCATCTGGTAATCCTCAGAAAGAGACTGCCCACGCGCCGGAAAACGACGCACGACTTCCCCGCGTGAAAAATAACGACGCAAGTCCGTGTGTGCTGGGGAGAAATCAACGCACACACCATTTTTCCACGTTTCTCTTCTTCTGCGGCCCTCTGCGGAGATTTTCCACTCCAAACCAGGTACTTTGTGCTTGAAAGAGACTTTGTTTGCTTTTTAAAGACTTAAGACACTTGATATCACTTTTCAGTGATATCTTTACCAATTCACATTGCAACTTTATTCGTTTTGACCTACAATTATTCTGACAAATATTATATATTTTTCTAAACACTGTGTGGTGTATTTTTGTGGTGCTATATGGTGGTATTGTATGATTTATTGCACAAATACTTTACACATTGCCTTCTAAGTTAAGCCTGACTGCTCGTGCCAAGCTACCAGAGGGTGGGCTAATTTTGGATTGTGTGTGACTTACCCTGACTAGAGTGAGGGTTCTTGCTTGGACAGAGGGTAACCTGACTGCCAACCAAAAACCCCATTTCTAACATTCAGGTACAGATATATCTTCACCTATCATACAACCTGCAAGTTTCAGATGAAACTGCTCTCAAGACAGGTGTGCGGGCGCATATAGTTCTTTTAAGTAATCGCACCACATGTACTGTTTGTGAGATCTTTGCACTCAATTTACATGTCATGTACGTTGATAACTTTTTTTGTTTTGATGCATCATGTAAAGTACACACAAATATGTTATATTGGTCTTCAGAAATGTTCTTACAATTTGTTTGCTGTATACTCAATTCCATCCTCAGGTACAGGACTATCTTTTACATGTGCTGCCTCAGAAAAGCGAATGGGCATGGAGCAATAACTACAGTGTCACATTCAGAGATAGCACCTTCCTCCACACCTAGTAGCGTGTCAGAGGAGACAGTGAATGGGCATGCAACAATAACTACAGGGTCACACTCAGACAGCACCTTCCTCCACACATAGCAGTGAGTCAGAGGAGACAGTGAATGGGCATACAACAATAACTACAGGATGATACGTAGAGATAGCACCTTCCTCCACACCTAGCAGTGAGTCAGAGGAGACAGTGAATGGGCATGGAACTTTAAATACAGGGTCACACTCAGATAGCACCTTCCTCCACGCATAGCAGTGTGTCAGAGGAGACAGTGAATGGACATGGAACAATAACTACTGCATCAAACTCCGAGATAGTATCTTCCTGTGTGTGTCAGAGGAGATAGCAAATGGGAGTGTAACAATAACTACAGGGTCACACTCAGAGATAGCGTCTTCCTCCACACCACACAGTGTGTCAGAGAAGACAGTGAATAGGCAGGCGACAATAACTACAGTGCCACACTCAGGGACTAAACATGGGTTAGTGCAGTGTTTGTACATGTGTAATAGTACAGAAGCGGACTGAACTTTTTCATGGTGCAATTTCTTGCACTTCCACAATTTTCGTCAAATATATTAGATGGTGCATCTTTCATGCATCCAGCACAGCACGGATGTGCCACAGCTGATGATAACCGTGTTCACAATAATATGCCCCAGCATGTTACTATATGCACTAGCACCGGGCAGAGCACTTAGGAGTAATCCAGCTACTATTGTATCCTGCAGCATGCGCCACCAGGAAACAACACAGTGGCATAACACAGACCCCTAAAGCTCTTTAGAAAAAGACACAATCTCGATCACTCAGATAACTTGTGCAGTCAGATGCTGAAAGCCTGATCCTTGCATACTCACCTTCAGGTAAGTTTTCACCCTCCACTGGAAGCGCCTTGTAGGACCCAAGGAGGACAGCAAGGAGCAGAATGGCACCTGGAGTCCTCATCATGAGGTCTACAGCAATATCAGAACCACTGCTGCACTGATGTCTGGGATCTATAGGATGACACATGAAGAGAAGAAGGGATGGATGACTCAGGAAAAGACAGACTGGACACCAGCCAAGAATTTTTAAGACCACCACTGCCAAAACCAGCAGCATTATAGACACTCCCAGACAAAACAATTTTCGTCATTGTGAACTTCTTTTGTTAAAGACAGAATAGATCTTTGACTACTGTAGTCAACCATGGGAATTCCCCAAGGGATATAGTTGTGAAATAAATAAATGTAATTGCACAATTAACCTTTAAGGCTGCTGATGGCAAGCTCTATGCGCTGCTGCCTAAAAGAGTCTCCCATCAGAGTCAACTGCTCCTCTGTAGGATTCATAACTGTTGAAATAATGATTAGTGCAGCACAGGGGTCCCGCACCAGGGACCTCTGGCCATACAGCAGAGACTTGCAACCCCTGCTATTTGCATCCCTGGCAAAATTGGCCAAGAAAAGAAGGTAACTAGTCACTTAATGAGCATTGTTTACTTTAAACAGTTTCCAAGGGAACCAGGACTGGGACCGGAACTTTAGATTCTGCAAAAATATATTCAGTAGTGCAATGGGCACTCCTGTGATTAAATAAATGAAATAAAACACTTGCCCATTTTTAAATAAAGTAGCTGCCATGTTTCATTATCATAATAACATGAAAAGATACCAGTTTGATAAAATCGTCATCTGATGTGTCACAGAAGTAATAGTGTGTCACAAAAATTAACATAAATCAAAAGGAATCAACAATAAAGAATAATTTAGGCCAGTACCATAATACAAATGTAATGTACGAGGGACTGCTGCACAAAAAACAAGTAGTGCAACTACAACCAGGTTTTTAATTTTATGTCCTAATGTAGTTTTGCTACTTTTTGGAAATTGCAAATTTCGAATCTACATGCAAAGTTGTACCGGTCACAGATTTCCATACGGATCCCTCAGGGAATCACATGCTGTTTATGGTTGGACTCCCTATCCATTGTACACCGCTCTCCACGGATGGGAACTCCACACATTGCAAATGGATTCCCTTTGTGCAAAGGGACACTTTTTTGTTTCTCTTTCTTTCATCTGCCATTAAAATATGTTTCCACTTGGACAAATATCTTCCATTACACCCCCACCAAATGTGGCGGGGATCCATTCTTCTTCCGACGCTGTAATGGAATTTACACCACCACTTGGCTGGAGTAAGAATGCCAACCTTGCCAGGCTGGAGAGAGGAATGATATGAGTTTGTGTTCACACACAAACCTTCTAGTTTCTTGGAATTCACAATCATAGAAGACAAAAATGCTTGGAACACCCAGGTACACCCATACACCCACCCCTCGAACAGAACTTACAGATGTAGAGAACCCCAAACTTATGGTGGAGATATCAGCTTCTGTAAAAGGGTTTACACCTGCCAGGAATGCCTTTGTGAATTCTTGACAAGCATAAGGGAAGTAAATTTGGTCACATTTATGACTGAATTTATTTTTGTGAGTAGGCCCCATGGCTCACATCAAATTATGCAGGTGGACATAATTATTGATTCTTTCAAAATATGTGTATTCCTCTCCATCTGATTTATTCATACATTTCTTTTTGAGTAATACTCCTGGGTAACCAATAAATCATGTATTGACTTTATGATAAAACCAGAAAACTATACAACACATTCCATATACAACAGTAATGTCAATGACAATGACCAACACCTCAACATGCTATTAATATATTGCGGTGATAAGAATACCATTAACATTTCTCAGTACCAGCCTCCATAAAGAAGCTATTAATGTTCTGATCTTCATGGTGTAGGTTTACATGGGGTCCCCTCTACACTCCAATGTGTCCAAATTTTGCGGTAGTGCAGTAGGCACCCTTTATGAAGGTAAATCGGTTTCTGTAGGCTCATGCACTGATATAGGCCCTGGCACCATTTCCTAAATCTCAGCTGGTTTATGTAATTTCACATCCAAGCAATGTCTGTCTTGGCAACCAGGAGCCCAGGCTACATCAGTGCCATTTGTACCCGTTGCAGTGAAGATCAGTGTTTTTGTGGAGTATAACCAATTTGGGGTCACTAGGTAGCTTCCCACCCAACACTGCACTAAGGGAAGAAAGAATCAACGAAAACTCCACCATCAGTGACCATAAACAACATTCTATCTATTCTATTTCATTCTCCAGGACTTCTTAAGCGCACAGGGTACTTCCTTGCCACAAATTTATTAGAAAATACAGGTTTTTTTCAGGCTTTCCTGAATGTTGGTTCTGATTCCATTTTCCTTAGCAGTAAACCCTAGAGAGTTCCAAACTGTGGGGACATGGTAGGCAAAAGAACAACTCCAGGCTCTGGCTTTATTTATTCTTGGGACTGCTAAGAGCTGCTGGTCAATGGAGCATAAGATCCTTTCTGGCTTGTAATGTGTAAGAAGCCTCTGAGTTAATTTGGATCCTTTAGTGTATACCACTCTATACCGCTCGGTGTCCAATTCTGAGTTTGGCAGGCGGACCACCAGACCGCCGCTGCGGTGGTCAAAAAAAGCCAGCGGGACAGCAGTTCCCAGATTGCCATATAATGATGAGTCCAGCCAGAACAGCCAACTGTTATGCCAAACCGTGGAGAGCCAGTGCTGCAGCCGTCTGTAATCTTGGCAGTCTGCACTCCGGCGATGCCAGCATCATAAGCAATCACCAAACCTATTACAAACACATAGGCATGTAGTGGTGCCCTAGCAGCAGTTAGCCGACGCAGGTCACCTGCCATGGTGCACACTCAGTAAAGCAATAGACAAGTGTCCATTGGATGCATTAAAAAAACAACACAGTTGACATCCATGGACCTAGTGGAGACACCTGCAAATCACACTATAGAACACACCCCTTCATAGACCAGCATCCTTTGCATCCACACTGCAGCAAAGAGAGAATACAAACCCCCATATACTCTAATTTCAAGAAAGATAAGGCACCCATTTTTTCACAATCCCATTCAGCCACTACACACACTCTTTTATATCTACCCCCACATCACTCATTTTTTTTTATTTAAACCCATGTCACTTCCTTTAATTTTCCACCAGATAACGTCCTAAAAATCCCTATTTTTCTGACGATGTGTTGAGAGTCATGCTGGATGAAATCATAAGGGTAGAGCCACAGTTGTTGGGAGCCCAAGTCCAGCATACTCCTCTCAGTAGGGAAATGGAAATGCGGCAAAGGATAGTAGACAGAGTGAATGCAGTAGTCACCACTCTGCGCACAAAGGAGGACATTAGGAAGATGTAGAATGACCTTAGGGGCAAAGTGCATTTTCTGGCCACTAGGCAAGAAATGGAGGCAACAAGACTGGCGGTGGCCCTCCCAGTGCCCCATTATAACTCTTTTCCTGTGATTAGAAGGTGTTGGCCATCCTGAATCCTGAGAGTGTGATGAAATATCTGGGGGTGCGGAGTCTGATAAGTTACATCACAAAAAATGACACAGAATTCAAATGTCTTGCATGTCTATAGCTCAGCTGGGTGTTAAGCATTTGACTAGACTGGGGAGTCAGAGATCCACAGGCCTACAACTACCAGGAGGCCCTGTGGCTGTAACTCCAACCAATAGGCCTCTGTGCTCACCCTCAAATATCCCTGTTTGTTTCCTTAAAACTGATGTCCACCCCCCTTGTTGGTAAGCATGTGTCTAGTGGTAGGAGGCAGCAAGCGACAGTCCCACAAGTACCAGGAGGACCTGTGTCTATAACTCCAACCAGCAGACCCCTGTGCTCACTCCCAAGTACACCCGTTTGTTACCTCTCAACTGATGTTCATCCCCCTTGTTTGTAACCACAAGTATGGTGGGGGGAGGCAGCTAGTGAAAGGACCACAACTACCAGCAGGCACTGTCTCTGTAATTCCAAATACACCTGTGTGTTAACTCACAACTGATGTTCGCACCCCTTGTTGGTAACCATGTGTATAGTGGGGGGAGGCAGCACATGACAGGCCCACAACTACCAGTAGGCCGTGTTCAAACAACTCCAGCAAACAGGCCTCTGTGCCCACACCCAAGCACCCCTGTTAGTTCTCTTAAAAGTGATGTTTACCCCCTTGTTGATAAGCACGTGCCTAGTTGGGGGAAGCAGCAGGTGACAGGCCCACATCTAGAAGTAGGCCCTGTGCCTGTACCTCCAACCATGAGGCCCTTATGCTCACCCCCAATCACACCTGTTTGTTAACTTGTGACTGATGTTCACCCCCTTGTTGGTACGCCTGTGTCTAGGGGGTGGAGTCAGAAAGCCATAGGTCTACAACTACCAGGAGGCAGAAACCAGAAGAAACAGACCAGAAACAAGCATCCGACGACTGATTTCAGGGTATCAACCTTCATCAGCCAGGCTAGATTGACTCCAGTGGCATAACAAGCACAGGACCCATGTCTGGGCATACCCTTCCCACTTAGGGCAACAACTACAAAAACAACAGATAATGGATGGAGTGCAGAACAAATCATGCTTTCACTCCCTGTCACACTTCTGGGTTTAATCCATCAATTTCTGTGCTTGTCATGCCATTCCAGCTTGGACCCAGCCATATGCAAATTAGTCTAGACCCTGCTCCCCATGCGAACAGTCCTGCCCAAACAGCCAGGCCCAGTCCTCCCTGTACAGGAAACAAACATTCTGAGACCGGTTTCAGAATATCACCCTTTGTCAGCCAGGCTACCTTGAATCTGGTGGCATAGCAAGCACGGGACCCATGTCTGGGCATCCTCTTCCCACTTAGGGGGACACATGCAAAACAACAGATGATGGACGGAATGCAGAACAAATCAAACATTCAGCCCCTGTCACAGATCTGGGTCTAATCTATCAGTTTTTTTTGCTTGCCATGCTATCAGGTTTTGAACCAGTCATATGTAAATCAGTCTTGACACTGCTCCCCCTGGGAATAGTCCAGCCTGAACTGCTAGGCCAGGTCCTCCCTAGACCAGAAACAAGTATCCTGGGACCGGTCTCAGGGTATCACTCTCCATCAACTAAGCTAGCTTGAAACTGGTGGCATAGCAAGCACAAGACCCACTTCTGGGCATACCCTTTCCACTTAAGGTGACAAATACAAAACCAACAGATGATGAACGGAATGCAGAACAAATCAAACATTCACCCCCAGTCACAGATCTGGGTTTAGTTTATCAGTTGTTTTGCATGTCATGCCTTTTCAGTTTGGACCCAGCCATATACAAATCAGTCTTGACCCTGCTCTCCATGGGAACAGTCCATCCTGAACTGCCATGCAAGGACCTCCCTGAACCAGACACAAGCATCCTGAGACCGGTTTCAGGGTATCATCCTTCATCCGCCAGACTACCTACAGTCATTATGTTTTATTTGGTTCTTCTGAACTTGCAGTGTAAGGCAATCACAATATTGCTTGGCACTAGTCACAACAGCAGCTTTAAACCCTGTGAAAGGCTCTGTGCATTGGATCTAGTGATTGTAGTGGACGTTCTGATACATTACATGCTCCTGTTAAGAATTAATGCTCCTGGGTACTGTGTCAAAACTTGAAGTATTCAAATATTTTCAGATATCCTTTTCAGAAAGATCTTCAAAACGTATGTTTCAGGGCAAATATATTCAGAATACAATGCAGTGTAGCACACCGTTTAGTCCCATTTGTAAACAGGCTATTCAGGAAGTAATCCCTCCCAGTAACTCCGTCCTCCTGTAAGGAGTTCTGCCCTCTTGCGACGCTTGCTGGGATCCCACATCCCCTGTACCTGATACGGAT
Organism: Pleurodeles waltl; assembly: GCF_031143425.1. Classification (NCBI taxonomy): domain Eukaryota; kingdom Metazoa; phylum Chordata; class Amphibia; order Caudata; family Salamandridae; genus Pleurodeles; species Pleurodeles waltl. The sequence continues at coordinate 54,565,862 of NC_090444.1, read as the reverse complement.
TGCACCGATTAGTTGGGTCCTTTTATTTTGTGCTGTTTGGTGACAAGCTGCCAATGGGTCTGGATTAGGAGGGCCAGTCTTATATACTTCTCAAGGTTTGCAGGATCATCGCAAATAGCTAATCCTTTCCATTCAAGCATTACATTTGGGATTTAGTTTAGCCCTTATTTTCTAATGACTCATACAGGACAACAAATCTGAGAAAGCAAAGGTTAACTTGGGCATGGATCTGGAAAACGTGGTAAGTCGATTTGAAACACAGAAGGACCATTTTGAAGTCCTGACCTCCCAGAATCTGTGTCTTGCTGCCTACTGGAATTTAGGGATCAACTTCTCAATCAAAGCTCAGGAGGCAGGTCTTGAATATTGACACTGTGGCTTGCAAATGGTATCATCAGGAGCTATATATTCCAGACAGACGCTTGTATCTACCATTCTTATTCATTTTGAAAGTGGCACTCTTAGTACACGCCAGTGTGTCTAAAACATCTGACAATATTGATTTCTAAAGGTAGACACAGGATGGCTGTACCTGGACCTTGTTGGTCCACGGAAAGTGATAGCCTGCTTGTATGAGGGAATAAGCTGCCAAGTTCCCCTAGTCCAGTCATTGATATCTGCTCCTGTCCAGGCTTTTGCATTGAACTTTGGGTCTTACAGTCTTGCTTATTTTTATCAAACCAGGACTACAACTTCCAGAATGCAAGGAAAACCTCTTGACTGGAATAGCAAGTCACAGAGGACCTGTGAACCGGGGTCAATATGATTCAGTAAAGTCTATGGCATTTCATGCATGTGTGATCTCAATTCCTGAATCCCACGTGACCCTATCACAGTGACATTCCATATGTTGCTTGCCATTTAATACTTTAATTGGGTAATACACATGTCAGTGATGGTTCCATGAGAGCCTGCATCCTATAAACATACAAATAGGTTAGGGTGAGAGCCTCCTCAGCTTGTACCACAGCGGTCTTCAGGGTCTTTCTTACAACACTGGCAGAAAATAAAACTTTAATGGATGCTGTTTACATCCATTCTCCAAACCTAAACCCCTGTCAGCATTAGAAAGCATATTACCCAATACACAATTCAAGAATCTTCTTATATTTCTGCATTGATTCTCCGGGAAGAAACACAACCTCCACCCCTCAGATGAATTGTGCAGTCAGAGCCTGAAGGCCGATCCCTATGTAGTCACTTGCAGGATACTGTGATTTATTGCATAACACAGGAAGAGGAGCAAGGAAGGATGATGCTGGCAAAGATGGGCTGGGCACCAGCCAAAGATGTTTTGAAACCTGCAGCAATATAGACACTCACAGATAACCTGAATTTGAAACTTTCTCAAGGGACGTGGCTGTGAAATAAATGCCATTTACACAATGCACAATAAACATTGAGGTTGCTCAAGATAAGATAAGATCTGTGTGCTGTCTTTCATCAGAGTTGAGTACATATTGAGGCAGTCAGAGCTGTTGAAATAATCACCAGGACATTACTGCACGAGGGACCTAAGTAGAGCATAGCCTTGCCTCTTGCGACCCCTGGCACTGCTTTTAGGATCCCTGTCTGAATGGGTCTAGAGAAGAAGGCAATTCGTAGCTTAATCAGCACTGTTTACAGGTGTGCAGCTTCATGGGGGGGCTGTAGGAAAGTACCATCTTGGCTGGCATGTTACCCCCATTTTTACTTGTGTGTCAGTTTGTTTTTGCCTGTGTCACTGGGATCCTGATAGCCAGGACCCCAGTGCTCATAGTTTGTGACATATATGTGTTCCCTGTGTGGTGCCTAACTGTATCACTGAGGCTCTGCTAACCAGATTCTCAGTGTTTATGCTCTCTCTGCTTTTAAAATTGTCACTGCATGCTAGTGACCATTTTTACCAATTCCGATTGGCACACTGGAACACCCTTATAATTCCCTAGTATATGGTACTTAGGTACCCAGGGTATTAGAGTTCCAGGAGATCCCCATGGGCTGCAGCATTTCTTTTGACACCCATAGGGAGCTCAGACAATTTTTACACAGGTCTGCCACTGCAGCCTGAGTGGAATAGCGTCCACGTTATTTCACAGCCATTTTACACTGCACTTAAGTAACCTATATGCTAAAGAGCTGGTTTAGCAGTACTGTGGGTCCATGGTGGAGCCTCCAGGATGCATGGAATTGGCTCCCCAATACCAAATTTGGAATGGGGGGACAATTCCATGACCTTAGACATGTTACGTGGCCATATTCGGAGTTACCACTGTGAAGCTACATATAGGTATTGACCTATATGTAGTGCACGCGTGTAATGGCGTCCACGCACTCACAAAGTCCGGGGAAATGGCCCTGAACTATGTGGGGGCACCTTTGCTAGTGCAAGGGTGCCCTCACACTTAGTAACTTTGCACCTAACCTTCAGCAAGTGAAGGGTAGACATATAGGTGACTTATAAGTTACTTGAGTGCAGTGAAAATGGCTGTGAAATAGTGTGTGCACTATTTCACGCAGGCTGCAATGGCAGTCCTGTGTAAGGGTTTGTCTGAGCTCCCTATGGGTGGCAAAATAAATGCTGCAGCCCATATGGATCTCTTGGAACCCCAATGACCTGGGTACCTAGGTACCATATACTAGGGACTTATAAGGGGGGTCCGGTGTGCCAATTAAAATTGGTAAATTAAGTCACTGGCCTAAAGTGACAAATTTAAAAGCAGAGAGAACACAAGCACTGAGGTTCTGATTAGCAGAGCCTCAGTGACACAGTTAGGCACTACACAGGCATACACATTAGGCCACAAACTATGAGCACGGGGTCCTGGCTAGCAGGATCCTAGTGATACAGGCAAAACATACTGACATATAGTGTTTTATGTATGAGCACTGGCGTCCTGGCTAACAGGATCCAAGTGACACAGTAAAATCACACTGACACACACTCACAAACAGGCCAAAAGTGGGGGTAACCATACTAGAAAGAGGCTACTTTCTCACAAAGACTGCAACAAAAATTCAGGAAATGAGATACAGTCAGTCAAAATGATCATTAATCGGTTAATTAACACCATAAAAGGCATTGCAATGTATCTTCGTCTTGTAATGTGCCAAACGGGAAATGACATCACAGGAAAATACTCTCCTATAGCTTGGAATAGGGAACTAAGATTTCTTCCACTGAACTGACCATTGTCTAGGAAGGGCTGCTTACAATGTTATTATTTGTTACCCTTTTTCAAATTCTCATGGTGTTCATTCAAAAACAAATAAGAAGCCCAGGTTTGGCATTCTGTTTGCCATTTGGATTTTGAAGTCCCTTTGTCACCCTTTGCACTCCACATAACTCAGCAAATCCCTTCAGTTTACAGTGAGAGCAAAATGCAGGAACATTCCAGGTGGTGGGGACACTGAGCCTTTCAGTGAGTGCAGTGTCTGACAGTTTTCCTGAGCCGCTAGCGTGCAAAACTTTGCATTCTCTTGTGTTGCTTCCAGCTGCCCTTTCAAGCAAGGCTCTTACACAGAATCAGAACCAAGAAACCCCCGTAGGTGGTAGTGTACTCTACAAATACCTATAGTATAACATTACAAAGAAGCACAGAAGACTGAAAGAAGTTGCTAGGATAATGAAGGAGCTCTCACCTGCTGATAGAGTCACTTAAAGCTTGACTCCTTCACTGGAGTTTTGTCACCAATTGAATGATTTGTTTCATAAATAAAATGCAATTAATTAGAGACAGCATTGTTAGATATTCAAGTTCCATGGAGACAGCAGAACCTGGCATAAGTATCTACAAGAGCAGATGACAAAATCAGATCAGGCTCACAATAGTCCAATTTATCCCCATAGAAGCCTTCACAATGATAAACATGGCTTCCATTAGATTAGGATTAGATTATGCATTGTTTAACTTGCACTGGTTAAGTGAGATGGCTCTTGTGTTACTTATGTTTTTCGTGAGCTCTTTGTTCCTTTTGGAATCTTTTGTAGTCTCCTATATCTGTTTAGAGTAGAAGTCTTTGCCAGGAAAAATCACATAGTTGTTATGCTCATATATTATTATCAAAAGTTTAATTACAAAATGTATAAAAACAGATTTGTTGTGCAAGAGGTCTCCTAAATGATGTTCTCCATAGGTTGCAAGTGGGGCAAAATGAGTCCGCTCACTTCATATACAAAATGTCGTACCCATGCTACCCCACGGCACTGGGCAAACAGAATAGAATGAGTATTCACCCAGTCCTGCTCAGTTTAGGTTTAGTCTTATTTTAAGGGAATTGGTTAATTTTCTTGCAATCTGTCCAGCTACATGCCTTTGTTTCAGGATTGGCACTCCCGCTGTCTACACTGTTCCTCAGGATAAGAAAAAGGTAATACAGTGTCTGTTTTCCCAAACTCAATCCGTGATCTACATTCACTCTGCATTCATGCATGAATCTTGTGTATGCTTAGGAAATGATAAATCCTTCAGGCATGAGTATTTAATGAGTTTACACTGGTAATACTACCACTGCCATACAAATGCACTCCATATCAATGAAAAATAAAAAAATTATTGAAGATTCTGCAGATCAGCAATGATGGACTGGAGATTGAATTTCTGATGTTATGAATGGGAGTATATGAAATGAACAGCCCAAAGATGTTCTGAATGCACAAAATCCATTGGCACTGGCTTCAGGAAAGATCTAAATTGTTCAAGTGGCAATAAAACGAACTATAAAGATAATGTTTGAATAAAGGATTTTGTAAGAACTACTTCAAATCGCCGTGCGATTTCTCAATTTCCAGAATAAGTGCTTACTACATGTCTTGTTGATTTATGACATAGGACTTATTTGTTTTTAAGTTCAAATGCTGAGTTATGTTTTGTACTTGGCTTTATGTAAATAGTGCTATACCATGCTTTATTTCTTTATGGTTCCAGATTTATAATAAACATACAAAAGTCATTTACATTAAAATGTATTGTGAAAATATTTGTTACAGTTTTTTTACAACTTTAATACATTTTTTAATTACCAATATATTGTAGCATAGGGAGCTGTAGAGACAATTGCCACAGTACTGTTAATTTAATTTTTAATTAAATACTTCATTAGTCTACATATTTTAAATGTAAATATTTGCTTAAAGATTTATAACCAAAAAATCCCTCAAAAAGAAAAATAATATATTTTATCATGTATTAATATTTATTAAAATAGATGTATAGAATTAATTAAATGTAGTCAAACTTTTAACATAGTTTACCAGTGCAGCATAATTTGACAGGTAAAAAAAACATCTTTCAGCAAAGGTTATGACCACATCCCTAACATCAGACGTACTGATAATGCACTAAAGCACTGAACCCTATAATCCCACAATTGAATAAATGTGAGCATGTGCTAAAGTAAACATGTGTTTACGTAAACATGTACGAATGGTAGATAAAGCGATACTAAAGTGATGGTGTGCTGGAAGAAAACATAAAGTTAGAACCACCTTAAAAGGAAAGACAGACAAGGCTTGGAGGGCAACATCCTATAAAGAACCTAATAGTATCTATCACTGCACTGCTAAAGTTAACCTGTGCGAAGATGCCAAGAATATACAAAAATAATAATATAGAGTTGCCCAGGGTAATACCATTCCCCTACCACCCTGGTAGCCCAGACAATATACACAACAACATCCCCACAAATTACATTTAAAATAGTGCCATGATGATTGAAATCCCTGTAGATCCTCCAACCTTTTAGCATATGCTTCCTGGTCTGGACATTTTTTTAACCAGTCTTCATATGATGGAGCCTGTTCTGTAGAGCAGAATTGAAGAATAAGCGACTGAGCCACTGAAAGTGCAATTGACATAACTAGTTGTGCAGATTTGCTAACTTCATAGTCCTGTGTTTGTCGAGCAAAACCAAATAGAACCAACAATGGTTCCCACTCTGCACCTACTCCCAGAGCCCAGCTAAAGGCCGAAGAAAGATAATGCCAAAAAGGCAGAAGTTTTGGGGAGGTGTATAAAATATGAAGCCATACACCAGCGCCCTCCTGCTTACACTAAAAGCAACGACCCTCCAAAGAGAGAAATATTCTGTGGAGGGTCGCAGTAGTACAATATGCTATCCACTGAGATAAGAATGACATTCTCTTAAAGTTGGCTGCCCTTAAGGCTTTGTGACCCAAAAAAGAGATCACTTGCCAGTCATTCTCAGAAAACCGGCATTGCGTGGCTTCACCAATCTTCTCTAGAACATCTGTCAAGCACCCCTGTGCTCCTTTATTGCGTAACAGCCTATACCAGCTCCCCATACCAAAAAGTCTAGACCTAAAAAGTGCGCACAACACAGGGTGTGTTTCTAAGTGGGGATCGAAATAGTGGGCTCTCAAAAAATGAACAATCTGCGGATAACTAAGAATAAATTGATCACATAAATCACCACATCCGGCACACATATCCTACCAGGTCATACATTTACCATGGAGTAAAAACTGTCCTACTTCCTTAAACCCAGAGTGGTATCAAACTTTAACATGTGATGAAGAAAGTTGAAAGCCCTTACACCTTGCCTCATAGAGACCATGAGTTTAAAACTTGATAAGATTTGAATAGAGTGTTAAAATAATGACAACCGGGCACTCCAGCCCTGTATTAGCTTATATTTGTTTTTTTTGTGGTAATTTCGGGATCTTAATAAAAACCGGAAGCCGTGTACCAGTCTCCTGCATCATTAGGTCTAGAAAATCAAGGGTTGTTCCTCCAGTCAATGTTCTGACTCATAAAAGCTGCCTCATAGTAAGTCTGTAAATGAAGGAGATCAAACCCCCTCCTGTGCAGTCTCAAGCTGGAGCACTGAATACTTCACCCTAAGGGGCAGATTTAAGAGCCCCTAGCACCTCCTTGAGGTCAAAATTGCTGCACCAAATTTACAAAATGATGCAATGCATGCATTGCACCACTTTCTGATCCTTTGCACTACATTATGCATGCGCCAGGCAGAATGTATGCAAAGTGGGGGTTCGCCCGTTAGGGGGGTTTAAAAAATGGTGAAAAGAAAGGTAAGAGATTTTTTTTGCATCACCTTATTCTGTGTTTTTAACTCCTGCTCAGAGCAGGCATTACAAGAAGCCTTCAATGGGCTTTGCAGGATTAGCGTCAACATTTTTTACTGTAATCCTGCAAATCTCTGAACTAGTGTACAATATTTTGACACTAGTTCCCTAATTACTGCCATGGTGGGCTGTATCTTAGATATGGCTCACACATGGTGGCGTTAAGGGGGTGCTATAGGGTGGAAGAAAAGTGGCACTGCACTGGGTGAAGCGCCACTTTTCTTTATACTGACCCTAGGTGTATTACTGTTCCATACGAATTGTCTAAACATACTATCAATATCGCTAAAAAAATCTCTTACTTATTTTAATGGGAAGATACAAAAATAAAAACAGTAAAAGCGGGAGAATAACCATTTTAATAAGAGTCTGCTTATCAATGTCAACAAGAGTAGTGTCCATATATCCAAAAGACCCTTTATTTTAATAAACACTGGAAAAGTTTAAGTTCAAACAACTGGGAAAAGTTACTGGTCACTTAGATCCCAAGATATGGAATAGGCGCTTAAGGTAGAGCTTGTTGCTGCAGAGAAGGATGAAGACTGCTGATGGGAGTATTAAAAAGCAGAAGTTTGGTTTTCTTTTGGTTGATTTAATGGCCTCCAATATCTTGAAACTGTGAGAATTCCCCCAACACTCTCTGCACATTCTCCCTATCAGGTTTCAAGTAAAGAATAGCATTGCCATCGAACATTTTCAATTTGGGCATACTGGCTATAGGGGCATCAATAGTCAAGTTGGCCCTTATCCTAACAGCAAGGGGCTCTTAAAAAAAAAGTAAATAAAATAGGGGAAAGGGGACATTCCTGCTGACTCTCCCGATCAATGTCAACTACTCCCAGTAGCTGAGAATTAACCATTACTTTAGCTTGGGCACCTTGATAACTTAGCGAGCGTGCTAATAAACTGGAGAGGGAATCCACATTTTTTGAGAGAAGAAAAGAGAGCATGCCAATTGATTAAATCAAAAGATTTCTCAGCATCGACCATTGTTACTGTCCCTCTAGTATTATTAGCTGAGAAATAGTCTAATGCTTGTACTAAAAAGCTGGTGTTGGCAGCCATGAGCCGACTGGTCACAAAACCCATCCAATCCCTTAGATCAGAGTTTGAGCCAGAGGAGTAGTATGAGAAGCCCATATCTTCAATATTATTCTATAATCTGTAATGAGCGAACTAATGGGGTGGTATGAATTTACATCACAAGGACTTTTTCATTTCTAAAAAAAGCTGACTATCGTAGGCTATCCTACCTCCTTCTTTCATTGAATTAAACAAGTCAGTCAAAAAAAGAAAAAGATATTTGGCAAAAAATGTATAAAACTCTGATGGAAAGTCATAGTTGCCAGCTAACTTTTCATTTGGCATAGCCGAGGGAGCTTCCTGTGCTTCCCTAATGGTTATGGTGTCAATTAGTTTTTTGGCCTGAGAGCTAGTCATTCATGCAAGGCTGATTGATTTAAAATAATCAGATAGCTGAGGCTGCGTAGTCTGATAGCTAGACGCATACAGTGCTGTATAGTGCTGCCAAAATAGTTTGGAGACCTGATTTGTGTCAGAAACCATTCCACCCATAGTCAAGTTAACTAGTTCCCTCACCACTGAGTGTTCCTGCCTTGCCCAAGTGGACCAAGCCAAAAAATTCACCTATTTGCTGAACTCTTCATACATTCTTTGCTGGAATGCCCTTGAGCTCTCAATTTCCTCTAAGGTAAAATATTCCAGCAACTTATCCTGCTTTTTTGCAAGATTTTCGGTTGTAGCGAGAGGCCCTTTAATTCTGGTCCGCAGCCACAATTGTGTTTTTTGCGAGTTTTATATTGCCAAGTCTGATGAGCAATTATATGGCCCCTTGCTGCAGCTTTAAAAGCCTTCCACAGATTAAAATTTGAGGCAGTGCCACAATTTTACAAAAAGAAGTCCTGAATAAACTGCTGCATATCGGAAAGCCATGCCTCATCAGATAACAAAGACCAATCCAATTGCCACCTAGGCCTCTCATTCCTTGATGCCTCTAGCTTTATTGTGATTGAGACCACCGAGTGGTCATAGAAAGAATTGGCCCAGATGTCAGAATCGAACCTCTCAATGCAGCGGGAGACCGGGAAGAACTCAATGCGGGAAGCAGTGTGATATTGTTGTGAAAAACAAGTAAATTGCATAGTACTGGGATGTTCGCACCCCCAAGGGTCCAATAGGGAAAAATTATGCTTAATTACATCTAGGTCCTTTTTAGGGTTGCGCGCTCAAGTGCTCTGGCCTCTGTTGTAATCTGTGTGGGCTTTTAACCACGCCCACCACATGCCCATCAGTGGGCTTGTCTTTTAAAATTCACTTGATATCATTTGCGAAAGGCATACATACGTCAAGGCCTTTTGCCTTGTTTAGCCCTCCTCGACAACACTGGTAAACTACTGAAAACATGAGGCTCCATGTTTTCTGCATGGTTTCTGGACTACTTTTTCTTTTTAATTCCTACAAAGCGCGATCTCGCTGGGTTTTACACAGCACGATTTTGCTACTTTTAAAAAAAAATATTGTTTCGTAAATTTCCCATATCCCGATCCAAAACCCCACCTGCGCGCTCTTAGAGATTTGCGGCGGTAGCCACTGCACATATACATTGCCACGGGTGCTCTAGTTTTTGCTTGTCTATGCTTTTGTTCGTTCCATATACTCAAGTTTCAGGCTGTAGACAAACTACCAAGCAGGTAGTCCCATTCCCTGGCACTATTTTTGTGTTAATGAGAGTACCATGGCAGGCGTGCTTAATTTGGTGACACAAATTTTACTTTCTTCTGTCTTGTTCTGCATCAGCCCCTTTTGCCTTTTTCTGGTTTCCTGGGTGGTGGGGTTTTTAACCCTCTGTGCTCCTTTTACAGCACATAGTTTATTTACCATATGAAGCAATATGCACTGGTAACTGGCTTGTACAGGGGAGCAGAGCACCCGGCATTCGAGCAGGGTGCACATGGGCTGTACACATCCACCTCCCCCCGCCCAGGCACATGTGACCTTCAGAGGGCAGCTGGCGCGGATTAGAGGATTTGGCTGATAAGACATTTATTTGGCTTGTTTTCTTTAGGAAGCCTGAATTCTGTCTTTTCCCTTGGCTTGCGTTTTTTTGTATCCATTGGAGCCTCCTTAGAAGTCATGAGAGAAAACAAACACCCATGGCCTGCATCACTGCCAGCCAGATCTGCCCCCGTGAGCATAAACCGGTTTAGAGGCAATGTGAAACCTTAAGAATTTCCAAGTGTATAAAAGTACGACAAAGAGTTATTTAGACCAGAAAAAGAGCCTGGTGGTGAAAGAACTGGTACAGAAATGCGCTCCTTAACTTGTTCCTAATGTTGTCCATAAGGCGCTTCAACATACCACCTTTTATATGCAGTTATCTGAAACCAAGCAAACTTTGCATCAGTTTAGCAACATTAATAAGATGAACGTCCAACTTTGTAGAGATTTGAATCTGTAACCTGCTGATCTTGTCAGTGAGTGCTCAGCTCGCTGAGCTACCTATATCACCCACTATGGTAGCCCAGAATCATGTTTCATTTAGAGAACCCCCTGTGGGTGCCCAAGTGCAGGAGCCACTATAAACAAATTAAGGGGAGGGGGTCTTCTGCTTGCATCCTGTTTCCAGTTTCATGCTGCAGATCTTCTCTGTGATTTGTTTAAAGTGTGCGCTCTCGCGACAAAGTTGTAAACCTGATAGAGTTGTTTTTGCTGTCTGAAGTTTTTTACACGTCATTGTGTCCCTGATGTGATTTGCAGCCTCTGAGACACTCCCCTGCCCCAGGGCCTGTTTCTTCTGGCCCCGGGCCTCTGCAGACAGATCCCCAGGGCTTCTTTGTCTCCCAACAATAGCCCCAGAAGCCGCCCCATTAGGGAGAATACAATCCCAAATGTAATATAGTTGTCTGGCTGAAGGGCTTGGCAGCTGAGCTTCCTGCCTGCAAGATGAAAATGTGAGCGGGTGCCGGGTGATGTCACTCCATGAGGTGCCCCCTCCCTGTGTCTTGACTTCTTGAGTGGTCCTGACGTGCGAGGCTTGGGGAGTCTGCTAGCCTCACTATGGGGGTCTCACCGTCCCGGAGCAGGTGGTGAAGACCGCCGTATTACGAGTTGTGAGGTTTGGCTGAGGCCAAATCTCCATAACTCTGCCTGTCCCGCGTTTGCACCACATGGGCTGGCAGTGACCTCCTCTAATCCGGTGGCCTGAATTACGAGGTTGCAAACTGCCAGGCTTTCTGTGGTGGTCAGCCCGCCACGAAAACCCTGGCGGTCACGCACCCGGCAACAAGAATTTCCATTCATGTTGCCGGCACACACATACACACATGTCCCCGCACATGCGCACAACTCATCACCCATCCACACATTCAGAACGCCCCCTTCATGCATGCATGCATTCACATACACACACATGCAGCACACGCATACATCCACTCAAAATCCCCCCTCACTCGCAAGCATCCACTCAGACACCCCCACTCACTCGCATGCATCCTCTCAGATACCCCAATACATGCGCACATACACGCATACACTCATTCACATTCATTTGCATACACACACGTATTCACCACCCCCCGCAGACACGCACACATGCACCCAAATACACAGACCCCCTCCATTTTCAGATTCTCACTTACCTTCTGAGTTGAGAAGGATGCCTGGAGGGGCTGAGTCCTGGCAGTCTTCCCTCTCTGCCACCGCCACACCAGCAGGACACCGCCAAGCCATAGTAATGCTCATTATATAGCGGGCAGAGAGATTCTGGCATGGCGGTGCCGGCGAGGGAACAGCCTCTGCAGCGTCGACCACCAGAACGAATGATGGCTGCTTTCTGTCTCAATATTGGCGGAGAGCAGCCACCACTCATAATATGGCGATCTGCTCACCTGCTGCACTGGCGGTTGTCTGGCAGGTTTGGCTTTGATGGTCATTTAAATTGACCACCAAAGTCATAATGAGGGCCACAGTGTTTGTGGCGAGCGTGACCTCATGAGCCATCTATCCATCACTTTAGAAATGGGCCAACCAGCTGCAGTGCGCGCTTGGTCAAAGGAGTCTTCCATGGCGGGGGGCACATGGCACATGGCTTTAAGTGGGCTGATTCCTGTCTTAACTTGGCTGCACCACCGCCTTTCACTGCAGCTTTAGAGACTCGTTATAGTTATTTCACAACCCAATAATTTCAGATCTGAAGCATTTTTAATACTATATACAACAAAGCCATTGTTGTACTTATTGCATGCAACTAACCATCTTTGACAAAGTCAATAGTTCTGTCTTGTTTTAGGTGAGATATTGCTTGCTGTATTATATATCTAGATGCAATGACGGAGAGAAGCAGGAAAATACCAGGTGAGCGACACACTATGCTAAGTGCAGATTTTGAGCTTCAAATTTTTCAAGCCGCGCCCTTATTTATACAGGCCATGCCCCCTTGAAAGACCTCCCAGTTTCTTCATCCCACTTATAGCCCTGACTTGGGAGCTCTGAGTCGTCTCTGCCTCGTCTAACACTTGTTTTGTGGCTGCACCGGCGAGGAGCTCTGTGCTGGGAGTCACCGATTCTCCATTGAAATCAAGCTTTGAACTTAGTTTCCCATCTCCATCTCTAGCGTGTGCTGCTATACTAATGCGCCCTACTGGCATTTTCTCACATCTTTACCTGGTGCACATGTAGCTGCACGCTGGCCCATGCAGTATGCATTGCAGCCACCAGCAGTCTGTGCTTGTTCTGTGCTCTGTCTTCACCATCATCCAGTCTCCAGTGCTGCCAGCCAATAAGTGGATTTGAAACGCATGCACTAAAGAACAAACCCATTCCTTTATCCATAAAACTCAAAGTAAGAAGGGCACGTAGTGGGAGATGCCAAAATCCTACTCCGTAGGCGGTATCAAGGCATATTGCTTAGCATCTTGGGTGCTATCAAATCATATTGCTAAGCACCAAAGACGATATTAAGGTACTGCGTAGCACCATGGGTGCTATCAAGCCAACTGCTTAGCAGTTTCTAATCGGGTGCAGGTAGTCCCTTTTGCAACTGTGAGCTTACTCCTCCAGAAGGGGTCATACAAAAGAACAGATGGCTAAAGCCTTGGCGGGATGCAGGCATCTGACCTCTAATGGGGCCTGTGATGTATTGGAGCCGTGCCGTGCCGCGCCGCGCGCACCGAGCCGCGCCGTGCGCAGGTCTCCACGGAGATGCCGAGGAAGAATCCTTGTGCGGTCTCTGAGGGATTGAGCAGCTCGCGACGGGGAGAAGATGGTTGGAGGATTGACGGACGGTGAAGTGGAATCGATGGCTGGGGCTTTATTTATAAAAATAAACGTACCTTCTTTCTCGTGATGCCGTTTGGTTCTTGAACATTTGCCTTTAAGATCTTACACTGGCGACGAGGTGGATTAAATTTTGCCCCAACATCGAGTGAAGACTTGTTTTGGGAAACCAAAGTCCCATTTTTCTTGGAGGCAGTCGAAGGAAGTGCACTTGGAATTGAAGAAAAGAAGTGAAATCAGCCAGATTTCATGAGTTCACGGAGGTGTGGTTTCCTCTTAAAGGGATAGTCGTAAAGGCACTTTTGGAGAACAGTGTTAAAGGGGAAGTGTCTCTTTTCAGCAGTGTTGAAAATGCTTTCAAGACTTATAGGAATGGTTTCCTCTTAAAGGGATAGTCGTGAATCACCGTTAAAGGAGGATGTTTTGCTCTTTTGTTCAACAGCATTTTTCAATGATGGATCCAATTTTATGAAATGATCTGTAGCATCTGTATGCGGTGATAGGCACACCTTTGACTTGAAAGCGAATTTGCCTGTCACAAACATTGCACGGTGATAGGCACACCTTTGGGGAAAGGGTTTTGGGATTCATTTAAGTATTCAGAAAATGTAAAATGTGTGTGATGAATATTATATAGGAATTTGGAGAAGTTAGGATTCTGTTTTCAGCTTACACTAACGTAGTTTATGTATTTGTGTTAGTTGTTTAAATTATCTGATATTTAACAATGCAGAACGTTACACCCCCTCCCTTTTTCTTAAGCAGTCCTGGTGATCCTACTTATTCTTGGGCTAAATGGAAGAAAATGTTTGTTCATTATGCTAGAGTGTGTGGGCCAACACTCAGCGCAGAGAGAAAACATGCACTTTTGATGCACTGTTTAGGAGGTGAAGGTCAAGAGGTACTTGAAAATCTACCAGAGTTAAGTCTTGAAGAATCTAGAAATTTGAATGAATATGAGTTGTGCATTAAAAAATTGGACAAACATTATATACCAAGAGTCAGTACGATAATGGAGAGGTATTATTTTGGTAGAAGAGAACAAGGAAAAGATGAATCGTGGAAGAATACATTACTAGTTTGCGAAAACTGGCAGCCTTTTGTAAATTTGGATCTTCAGTAGACGAAAGAATGAGGGATCAATTTGTACTTAGGTGTAGTAGTGACAAAATTAGGGAAGAATTGTGGTTAAAGGATGAACCACCTTTAGAAGAAGTGATTTTGGTAGCAAAAGGAGTTGAACATATGCTTAAATGTGTTAAAGAGCTAGGCAGTAACAAGGTTATGACTTATGAATCTTCAAAGGTGAATGAGGTGATATGTGAAGTAAAAAGCAAAGAACTTAATACTGTGAGGAGAAAAGATGAGGAGTCTAAGTTTAAAGGAGAATGTGAGTCTAAGTTTAAAGAGGAATGTTTTCGATGTGGGAAAATTGGCCACAAGGCTAATGCTAGTATGTGCCCTGCCTTAAATGTAGTGTGCAATGGCTGTGGTAGAAAAGGTCATTACTATAGATGTTGTCGTAACAAGAAGAAAAGGTATGGTAATGGCAACACTGTGAAGGAGATTAAAGAAGTGTCTCAGGAAGTGGTTTTCCAAGTTGAAACATGGAAAAAAAATGAAGAACATCCAAGCGAAGTGATGAAAGTAGAGGGAGTTGATCTTTTGATGAGGTTTGATTCATGTTCGCAATTAACAATAATTTCCAAGAAAAGCTTTGACTTATTAGCAAAGAAAGTTAAGGTTTTAAATAAAAATGGACGTACACCCGGGTGGTTATGGTGGTCAACCAATAAAAATGTTAGGATTCTTTGAGGGTCATCTTGAATTGAAAGGGAGACATTTAGTTGGTAAAGTTTATGTGTCCAATAAGGGGGACAATCTTTTAAGTTGGGCACATCAAAGATTGTTGGGGGTAATATTGAATCCCAATGCACAACCACAAGTGCAAATACAGTGTGTTAAGGGTGTGGAAGGTGAAGTGATCTCTGAATTTCCTGAAGTGTTTGTGGAGAAATTAGGTTGTTTAAAAGGATACAGACATAGAATTAGACTGAAGAAGGGTGCCACTCCGGTAGTAGCCAAAGTGAGGAAAATACCGTTGGCACTACAAGAGTCGGTGAGGTTAGAATTAAAGAGATTGCAGGATTCTATCCTGAACAGCTGAATGACTATGGTCTAAATCGAATGTTATTTATCTAAAAGGGTTTTTGGTGTATCCGTTTGGAATGCAGTTATTTTATTTGTTTTTTTATTACATACGGTTGTGTTTGGTCAATGTTCATGATGTATATGTAGTTAAGATATGTTTCTTTGTTTAAATATTTGTTCATTATAAGTGGGGGAGATGTGTGATGTATTGGAGCCGTGCCGCGCCGCGCGCGCCGAGCCGCGCAGCGTGCAGGTCTCCACGGAGATGCCGAGGAAGAATCCTCGTGCGGTCTCTGAGGGATTGCGCAGCTCGCAACGGGGAGAAGACGGTTGGAGGATTGACGGACGGTGAAGTGGAATCGATGGCTGGGGCTTTATTTATAAAAATAAACGTACCTTCTTTCTCGTGATGCCGTTTGGTTCTTGAACATTTGCCTTTAAGATCTTACAGGGCCCTTGGGTGGCTTTGTGCATCTCCATGTTATTAAGCAGCCCTACGTTGGTCTGGGTCAGTTTGTGCAACAATTGCCTTCAGTACATTGATTATTGATGCCATTATGGGAATATTTTGAGTGATCCTATTGCTTTAGAGTGGGCTGTGGGAGTTAGGTTACATTCCTGCAGCTTCCAGATGGTATATATAAGACACCCTTGCAGGCATTGAAACTGATAAACTCTTTTTCAAAGTTCTTGTTTATTTTTCCACAACACTGGTATGAATCCAGCCACCCTGGGCCCTCTTTGTGCATGCTTTATTAGGGGCAGCTCAAGTATTATGGCTCAGATAAAGAAGTGCCTAGGCCTTCAGTTATTATTTTAGGATCTCTTGTGACTGCGTTTTGTATTGTATTAATATATGCCTTTTGGTTCTTTTTAAATTGAGGAACTGAAAATGAGCAATAAGAAAAGGAAACATACATATTTTTCCTGATTGGAAAAATGCTAATATGTGTGTTTTGTACTGGTAAAAACTAGCCCTGTTCGGGCTGGAGGGCCCTTAATAACGTTGTAAATAAAGAGGAGCAACAATTTGACTAGGCCTTATGCTTGTTATAAACTTAGGCCCATATTTACACTTTCTGAAGCAAAACTGCGCCGACGCAGTTTTGCGTCAAAAAATGTAACGTCGGCTAACAACATTTCTTTGCGCAGCTCGGGCGTCAAATTTATACATTGACGCTCGGCGGCGCAAACCACTGGTTTGAGTCATTTTTTTTTACTCAAACCAATGTGCCACGTCGTAAAGAAAAATGGCGTTAACGCAGCGAAAATTACTTAGATCTGGTTTATGACGTTGAAAACCGGACACGCGCCTTTTTTTGCCGCAATTGCATCAAAAAGCGGTGCAAACACAGCAAAATGTGCAAAGGAGAGCCAAAATGGATCCCAGAAGCTTTGAGAGACCACAGGAAGATGACAACCAACCAGGAACCAGCCAGGAGGACCCACACAAGACCCAGGAGAGGGAGATGAAGAAAAGGAAGTGTTGATTCAG